>NC_081842.1:154385680-154685680 GCF_963259705.1 Myotis daubentonii
GGTTTCAGTTTCCTTTCTTTGGGTCCTCAGTCCGAGAAGGTCGTTAATATTTCAGCATTTGGGCAATGCAATCAATCACAAACATCAAGAGGTTCCTTATATGGGAAAAAGGGAAAAGAAGGGAAGAAATCCCACCAAACCTCTGCACTTTCAAGGTGCTTTGCTCCTCTACGAAGAGCACAGTGTAGTGTGAGTACTGCTTGCCGGCTCAGCTTCAACTCTCCTTTGCTGACTTAAGAGGAGAGCAAGTCGTATTTTTAGTTTAGTAATAATGCTTAGCATCTTTCTGTAACTTCAATGACCAATAGGTGGGCTTATTTTCTACCGCGTTATTACTTCAAGCAAAATACTGGCAATATGGAGCAGTACTGGCTGTGTTTTTCAAACAGCTTCAGGCAAGGAGAGGTGTGTTTCTAAGAGTGTAGCTGAAAGGTATACATTTGTACCTCCAAGTAAATATCAGCAACCTATCTGAGGAGAAAAATGCACATCCACAGCTGCTGATCCAGAAGCAATTGGTTTTCCAGCAGGTTCCTATATTTAATCTACATTCTGCACCAGCTATATTAAATGTAACAAAGAAATGCAACCCAGAAATTATGCCTGGAGCCAAGTCCATTAAAGGTACTTTGGAATAACTAGAGACCAAGCACCTTAAAAGCACCAGAAGCTATTGATACTTAAGAGGGGGGCTGTGAATAATCGCAACCGCTGCATTAGAGAGGGGAGGGAGAGGAAAAAAAAAAATCAGCCAAATTACGCTTGGTTAATTCAGAGTAACAGATCTGCCCCCAAGTGAATTGGAGGCCTTGAATTAATTC
Source organism: Myotis daubentonii (assembly GCF_963259705.1). Classification (NCBI taxonomy): domain Eukaryota; kingdom Metazoa; phylum Chordata; class Mammalia; order Chiroptera; family Vespertilionidae; genus Myotis; species Myotis daubentonii. Next base: position 154,386,502 of record NC_081842.1, read on the forward strand.
TGTTATGACAAATCAAGATAAACGTTCCCCCTAAATTGCATGCGATTTAATTAATTTTTGAGATCCTGGGTTTTTTTTTTCTCCCTCCTAGCTAATAGTTCACATGCTCCTGTGCTGTCATTGTGCTTGAGTGGGCAGACTTCAAAGTGATATTAAATAACCAACTATTAGATTTACCTAGCACGTCCTATTGGAAAAGTGCCATTTAATTACCTAGCCTGTTCAATTAAAGGGACAGCATTCTCTGAATATAGCAGCTTGCTGTTGATTACCAGGGAAATGAACTCGCTGTCTGGCGGCGCCTCCGTGCCTCACGCTACCCCCTCCCGAAACACACCCTCCACCGCCAACCACCACCGAGCCCCCTCCCGCCGGGAGGTGGGGGCCGCGCTCACTGCGGCTGCGGGCGCCACGTGAACCGCCCGAGAAAAAGCGGGGAAAGCTCCGCTCGCTCGCCCGGCTCCCGCCCTGCGCTCGCCCCCTCGCGGGCCGAGGGCGCGGGCCGGCGGGGCGCCTCGACCGAGGCCTCGCGCAGAGCCGGCCTCAGTCCCAGTCCCGGCCCCGGCCCTGCAAGAAAAGGCTCACCGGGACCACCACCGGCGCTCCTGGCGCATTTCCTCGCCCTCCCAGGACCTGGAGCCCAACCCGTCATCACTGAACTTCCTCCTCCTGCCGCACTTTCCGAGCCCGAGGTGGGGGCGGAGGAAGAAGGGTTTGGAGAAAAGAGAAACGGAGTTTCGAAGCTACTTGGTGGCGCTTGCATTGAGCTGGGGGGTCGGGGGCTGGGGAGGAAGGGGACAGTTGCAAGGTTGGCCAACTTTTGTAAAATGGGGGGTGGGGGGGAGACAGGGGTTGGCCCCTTTAAGGTTCACTCTCCCCTCCTCTCCACCTCCACCCCTGCCTTTCCCTCCCTCTCTTAGAGGCCAATTTTGTTAATTAAATGTTTTGTTTGCAACGCAGCTCTCATTCATTGCGGACACGTCATTCGGACCAGATCTAAGCCAGAGACCAGATCTCATTAGATAAAGCCCATCAGAACTAAGAAAATGGAGGAGCCACTAATTAAAGCTTTTAATTGTGCGGATTCGCTGCAGCAAGGCGGCCGCTTTATCTGAAATCTTGGAGGGAGAGGAGGCAGAAGCTCAGCTCTGCCCAATCCACACTTGGTCGCCCAGGGGAGAGGGGACTGGGAAAAGCAGTGCCCATACTACCAACGCCCGCCCCTCCTCCCCCTGCCACACACACACACACTCACACACACACACACACACACCTCCCGGCTCTCCCGCAGCGTTTTAGCCAGATCTCGGTTGTTTCACAAAGCTCACAACCTCAAAGTCAGACAGTTTAAAAGCCCTTAATAAGTCGCTCTGTGGTCCCAGCCAGGCCATGGGGCCGCAGGGTCGGTCCCCTTCACCTGGTAGCCAGAGAGCGGATTACTCCGCCCTTCAGTGGCCCATGGAGACTAGAAAGCTCCTCCAACAAGTGTCCTGCAGCGAGATTCCGGAGGAGGGGTACCTGCGAGGAAAAGGATAGTGCAGGCCTCCCACCTTTCCACCTTTTGGCATCTTGATGGGCAGAGGGAGGAAACACTGAAGAAAGACTTCAGAGATTCCTTAAATTAGGAAGGGGGGGTGGGGGGGGGGGAGGCGAAGAGTGCCAGCTGCTGATGAGCCCTGAGCAGAGTTTGAGGCCATCAATTTGGTGCTGAGCTAGAACTCATCCCTCCGAGACGGATCTAAAAGGCTTTCAAGATAGCATCCAGTTCAAGAAAAGGCCTGGCTCCAGTTTTCAAATTCAGAGGAAAAAAGAAAGGAATGAGAATAAGGACCCGATTAATACGGCTCCACCGGCACATACCCCCTCCACTGCTCCGTTAAGCCACCGAAAGCAACAAATGGGCATTTATATTTGGCCTCAAGTATAGGGAAAGGAATGGAGAGTCCCAGGAACCCACTTGCCTAAACTTGTCCTGAGGGAATGCAAGTGGACCCATCTTCCTTTTAATTAGTGGTAATCAGAAGCAAAGGTTTTTTGAAGGCACTTGGAGAAGAGATGAATCTGTACCATTCACCGTGTCTGAACAGCACTGTCAATTTTTCCACTTCAAACCACCGTCCTCTCTTACCACAGTTTTGCTCTCTATTTAATTACAATACTGTCAAAGCTCAAGGCACTGCTTGGAAGGAGGTCCAGAAACCATTGCACTCATGCTCCTGCTGGTTTTCCAACATTTACCTCTAAAAGAACACTTAGTGAAATTAATGCTGCCATCTTAATTTCTAAGTAAGAGCCCTCTCCCATCATGTATTTCTTTTACTTGGCTGATTGAGGATGCCAGCGGAGTAGACATAGGTTGCTTCACTGGAATAATCAAATGTCATTTTACTCCATCATTTTACACTAAGGATATCACTGGGCTAACTATACACACACTCAGCTCTGAGCCACATAGGGATCCTTTTCAGTTTTAACTGCAGAGTGAGGGAATCACAATGGAGCTAAACTTTGAACAAAATATCTCATCCACTGATTTGCTGCCATTGAAAAAAAAAAAGAACAAAATTTTCTACTAATCACTATAAAGAAAACGGTTTAGAGCAGAAATTTAAATAGAATGCAATTCTTTTTCAAAGTGAGCGGTTCTTGAGCACTTCTCTAGTATCAACGGTGCGCATGGCTTTTTTTTTTTTTTTTAATTACTGGATGTTGAAACAAAACACCTCCTAGAAGCATTCATGTGCATCAGTCTATCAAACCATTTACTCAAATTAAATGTGTAATCCTTCAAATGCCTCCTTTCAAATTAATGAGTTTAAGTAGCTTGAGTTCACCTGAAAAGATCCTATAGGCACCTGACCTCCTGAATTCTTTCCATTAATTGCACCGAAACTTGTTGGAAAAGACTGCTTACACTGCCATATGAATGTTCCTATACATTGCTTTAAAATGCAAGATTAGTATATTCTATAGTCTCTTCCTGACTCTCTTTTGGGAACTAAGTGTAATGACACAAATGACAACAATAAGCCCCAAATCTGACTATTCCTCAATAGTTAAAAGCTACAGATTCTACATCGCAAACCACACACTAACACTGAGCAGCACAAGCCTCCAAGTAACAGTATATAAAGAGAAACGTTACCATTAAGTTTTGGGGTTGTTTTTTCCTGTAAGAACTACAAGTCTTTAAACTGATGGGTAATAAGCATTTTTCACAAGGAGACACAACACAAAGAATGAATCAGTTTTACAGGCAAAAAAGTTTAAAGTTGCTTATGTCAATATCATAATTAGCCACAACAAGCAAATCATTTCTCACTAATTTCACTTTTAAATCAATCTTTTGTCTCCATTCTATGTAGATCCCTACCTTGCTTTAAGAAAGCAGCTTAACTCTCACTGGAAATGTTTTATTTTTAGCAGAGGGTCCTGGTTGGGGCTGACCACTCAAAATTTTGGTCCCCAGAGTGCCCAACTTTTGCACACCTCGCGGCACCCGACGGGCAGTTTTTATTTAGTATAGCCTTCACCATTAACCTGCCATTAAAAATTCGAAGATTAACACATGCTTCTTGAACCCCTTAAATTCAGCCAACCAGGAGATTCTTGAGGTGCAGACTGCAAGGTATTCTCCTAGGAGCTCTGCTCCTTTCCTTAAAACCCTTGGTAACCTTTGGCCTTGCCATTGCTCTACTTTCCCATCTTGGGAAGGGCAGCCAAGTCTTACCTAATGTAGTCATTTCTGCAAAGGATCATGCCGCTCTTGGTGTAACAGGACGTGCCGATGTCACCCAGCTGCGCCTGGCAGCAGGAGCACTTGAGGCACCGGCTGTGCCAGTAGCTGTCCATGGCATAGAGCAGAAAGCGGTCCGCAATCTTGCCCCCGCAGCCTGCGCACCGCTTCCAGGAGAGGGAGCCGGCCGTCACCGGGGGCGGCTGTGAGCTGCTGCCCGGATTCACCATGGTCTGCAGAAGGCGGGAAGGGGAAAGGGAGAGAAATACAAAAAAAAAACACGGGCGATGCAAAAGTTAGTAAGTGCCGCGTGAGCTAGCGAACAGTTCCCCCCCAGACCTGCTGGAAGGAAGCAGCAGGGCAAGGGCGGGAAGGAGGGTGAGGGGAGAGGGAAGGAGGGAGGCTCGCCGGCAGCAGCCGCCTGTTTACTTTTCTCAAGCTTTGTTCTGAGGCCACGAGCTCCTCTCAACTTTCCAGCGCTCCCCACTGCTGACAATTCCAGCTTGGGTGCTGTCAAAACTCCGAGAGCGAGGCTCGGCCGCGCGCTCCACCCCTCGCGGCGCCTCCTCCCAGCCCCCGCCTCCGCCCCCCGCCCTCCCCTCCCCTCCCCTCCCCTCCCCTCCCCTCCCCGAGCCGCCCGCCTCCAGCAAATGAGGGTCAAACCCACCCACCGCCGCGCCCGGCCCCTCCCCAGCCCCGGCCGAGCCCCGAGTGCGAGCCGAGGAGAGTGGGGAGGCGGCCTCTGCCGGAGCCACGTTCCCTCCCGAGCTCTGCCCTGGGAAGTGCAGCTGCAGTTCACAAGTTGGAAATAGTTCGGTTTTCTGAGAAGGGAGGGAGGAACAGGCAGAGGGGAGATGGAGAGCGTGGTGGTGGGAGGGGAGGCTCGGGGACCCGAGAAGGGGGGGGGGGGGGGGCGAGGGGCGGGGGCGGTGTGTAAAGTTGCGAAACTGGTTTTTCGTATTTTAAACAGCACCTTTCACATGCCATTGTGGTGACCGCCATCTCCCATTATTGTTCCAAATCTCATTTCATTTTGAAGATCAATGAGTGTTTTCTCTGGGTTTTCAGGACACAGGCAAGAATAATAGATCATTGAACTTTAGGATGCCTGTTAACTTCCTATACAAACACTCTCCACTTTGGTCTCACTAATCTGCCCTTGATCAGCAATTTAAATGCTAAAGCTTTGTTCCTCCGAGGGGGTGGGGGGTGGGTACGGGGAGGGGTACAGATAATATGGGAGAAGGCACTATTAAAGGATGCACAAGTTACACTCGAGCCAGTCCTGCTGTCACCAAAACTGCTTTTAAAAATTCCCCACTCTTCCTAATGAATGTCATGAGAGAAGCAACTGGGCTATAATATGGGAATCAATTTATAAAGCTTAGCCTAAACCGATTAATTTGTTGCCTCCAACCCGGAGTCCAATAAAGTCCTAGTGTTCCTCCAGTCACTTATTCTATAAAAAGATCAAGTTATTTACTGCCAATTAAGCAGCCTGTTTTGTCTTTGTCCTCTGTAAGCCGAGAGTGTGGGCTCCCCCCAGGCTCCCAGCTATCTGCTCAAGACATTCAGCTGATACCTCAGAAGGGAGAGGGCGAACTTTGCCTGTCCCCGGCCCAACTTGGCTGCTGAAAAAAAAAACAACACGAAGGGAAGGGAACGAAACAAGAACTCGGGTTCCTTAAATAGGCCGATTTTAAACACATTTCCTCCGAAAGAGTCCCGGAACGTGTGTCCAGAGACCGCACAATAAACCAGAATAAGAACTGCACCAATTAAGCTGTAACAAAACCCTGAGACTTTGGAAACAAGACCACTCTAAAACCCATTAGCATTGCATTTATCCGAATGCATCATACCTTTATGTAAATTGATTTATCTGATGCATTTACTCGAGGAATTGCTTTTTGTTACAATTTCAGCCCTAACCCAAATGAATCTGCATTTCCTGCCCTAGGTCTTTAAACTGTTTCCCCCAACGTTTTAATCGCTCCGAATTCCTTTTTAAAAGGGGAGAGGGAGGGAGGAGATTGCAAGCTCTTCCCCGCCCCCCTCTTTGGTGAGAGGTAAATATATATGTATATTTTTTTTGAAAAGGAAACATTACACTGAGAAAAGCATCCAGTAACCCCATTAGCTAAAGCTCTTAAGGACAAGCAATACCTTAATGCTGATTAAATCTAAAAGAGATGAATCAAGAGGACTGACCAGAAACTGACTCCCCTGATAACTAAGGACGGGCCCTCATCAAGTTTCATTTAGAGTTGGAAAAAAAAAAAAAAGAAAGAAAGCTTTTAAGTTAAATAGGCTTATACTCTAGTAATTACATAGCCAAGCAATTTAGGTCCTGGGATAGTCAGTGAAATAGAAAGCAGAACTGGCAGCTAGAGGCAAAATCTGCCCCCCTTTAACAACGTCTCTGGTGTTTTTTAATGGAGACCAAGGGAGGGACAAACGGAGCGCTGGCAATTTGTAGTACAAAAATGGATGCTTAATTCATGTCTTGACTTTAATTAGGTGATTCACCGGATTTCTCCTGGATTGGAACAAAAGACTTGCAAACCAGGAGGAATGTTTTAAAAGACCCAGCAATACCGAATCCTGCTCACTTAGATCCTTTCTGCCACTGTTTCAAAAATAGTGTTTACTGGGGGGGAGGGGGGGGGTCGTGCCTATTCCCCCCACACTACTTCTCACACTTAAACCCTCCATGCAGCGCCCGCTGCCTTTCCCTTCGGAACTGAAAACCTCCCCACCCCCTCCAAGGTCCTCACCGGCCCGGTCTCCGAGAACCCTTTTGTAAGCAGGAACCGCTACAAAGCTGGCGGCCGGGGCTGCCCTCCGTGCTAGCTCGCAGGCCGGCCTCGGTAGTTTCAGACTCGCGCATTATCCAAGCCAACGTATTGTTTACTTGCCATTCGGGACGGTCAAGGGAAGGCAGCCCCAGGAAACAGCGCCGGCCCCCAGCGGTGCCCTCCTCCCACCCCCAGCCCGGGCTCCCCGCCGGTCCCCTTACCTGCTGTTCCCCTATATTGCAATACTGCGAGAGGCGGCGGCGGCGAAAGGCGAGCGGAGCCGCTCGGCTTCCCAGGAAGGGGCGCCTTGGCTGGAGGGAGGGGGAGCACTTGCAGAACCAGGAAAGGGGAGGATGGGGCTACGGGCTTTTTTTTTTTCTTTCTTTTTGAAACGCGTCGCCCTGAAGCTGGGTTGGGGGGCGCCGCGTAAGTGGCAGGCGGCCGGGCACAGAAGTGTCAGTCTCAGTCCTCGTCCTCCACCTCTGGCTCCGCGCGAGCAGCGGAGGCGCCCTCGGCCCGCGCGGCGCGGTTCAGGCGCGGCGCAGCGGCAGCAACTGCTGCAATCGCTGCTGCAAGTTTGGCAATGTGGCTTCACTTTGTAGATTCCCCGCCCGGCGGCCCCCGCCCCCGCCCGCGCGCCTCCCGCTCCTCCTCCTCCACCGCCTTCCTCCCTCCCGCGCGCCCGCTCGCTCGCTTGCTCCGGGCTGGCGGCGGCGGCGGCCGTACGGCCGAGCCTCCTGCACCTTCGGCCGGGGAGCAGCCGCAGAAACAACAGCTCCGGGAGCGGCGGCGGCGGGTGCGGAGACCGGGAGGCGGGCCGCCGGGGAGGCGGGGAGCTGCGGCCGGCCGAGGCCCGGCGCGCGCGGGAGCCTGCGCCGCTGCCGGGGCTGCTGCCCGGGTCGCCGCTGCCCTGCTCGGAGGCGGCGGCGGCGCTGGCCTCTCGCGGGCTCACTCGCTCCCTCCGCGGTCCTTACACATGTGTTACTGACAGAGCAAAATCCCAACTACTCCCCGGCTCCGCCGCCGACGTCAGCGACCCTCAGCCACTGGGCGGCCGGATTGTTCAGGCGGAATAATAAAACCTGCCAATCCGGGGCAGGACAAAGGGATGCCTGAAACGAGACTCTGGGGGCGGGGGGAGCGAGCCTGGCGGCGGAGCGGCCGAGGGAGGAGAAGGGAAGGGCCCGATTCCAGGGACCGGGACGCCGGGGACCCGCCGGAGCTGCCCTGCGCGGCCCGGGATCGCCGGCGGAGGCGCGGGGAGCCGCACCTGCCTTCTGAGCGCGCGGGAGACTCCCGGGACCCGTTCCCGTGCGCCCCTTGGGGATTGACCTCCCCTCAAGCGCGGGCGAGACCCAGAGGAAACTTATTGCACCTCTTTCTCAGAAATGGGTCTTTTCCTGTTTGGGAAGAAAAGTCTTCCCCAAATCTAAGGGCGGTGGGCTTCACACACACACGCAGAAGAGGTGGTTTACAAAATAATTCACGGTGTTGGAAATTTATGAACCTAGTGGAAGTTTAGTTAACGAGGGAAACCCAGTAAGGGACCAGCAGATCCTAAATACTGCTTGCTTAACCCCCCTTCTCATGAACCCGAGTATAAACCAAATGCCTAGTAGGCACTTCATAGATATTCGTCAATTGTTGGTAATAAATAGATCACAATCCTTATTTTTGAAGTTAAGGAAAACGGGGGAGGGGGGGGGGAGGGGCGGACGGAGGTGGGGAGCCTTGCTGGTCTATCCACCCCGTTGTGGAGGATGAGAGGCCGAATTCCTTAGGGCCCTCAAAAGCAATGGAAGTAATTGCAAAATTCACAGTCTCACAGCCGCTGGAGAGTAAGAAAGGTCACTTCCAGTATAAATCAAGTTTTGAGGAATGCTTTTAGGGTACTAGCCTGGAAGTCTCCTTCCAGGGCCCAAGCGCAGCCTAGATGCTTGAATACCTAGTCATTCAACTTTATCTTCTGTGCCAAATAGGTTCAATAAATCTCTGATCTGGGGCTAATATTAGGTCTGATTATTATTATTAAGTTCCAGGGAGATTTTTCTGGTGGAAATTATCATGAAAGTGCAAAGCCCTTCTGCAAAGTGTCATTAAGTAAAACCAGCCTTGTGGGACAAGTTTTCATATTGTATTAACACTCAGTACCGCTAGGTTGAGAAAAGGAACCTGCAGGAGAATCTGGCTAGACAATGCAGACGTTAAGCATCTATGGTTTTTGTGTCTGAGTGGAGATTTCTGTCTTTCAAACCATCAAAACCAAGCTGCAAAAGAAACAGTAATCATTGCCTAAAACATCGAGCAGAGGACATTTTAAATACCTACTTGAATACTCATTCCTTTATACTTCTAGCACCAAAATTAAATTAATTTTATTGATTGGTATTTAAACTTGCATTTTTATGATCAAGTGCTCGTACAAAAAACAGTTTTTTAAATCATTAAAACTACAGTAGTAATTGAAATGTCCTGTACAGCAAGCAGCTGCAGATGGGTGTGATTAAAGAAGGCCAACTTAAAAGATGTAATATTCCTTGAATGTTAGTAAGGAAAACTAAGTTAAACCAAATGAGGAAAGCAACCCCATAAACAAATAATGCACACATTTTAATTCCGTGGCTCAGTGTTAATTCATTAATAATTTATAATAGTCAAAAAGAGATGACACAAGATCTTAACTTATGATTTGTCATGTACAAGTACATTTCCTCCTCCAGGCCTTAATTTTGTCATCTACAAGTTAGGGAATTAAGCAAAATGGTCTTACTTTCTCCTTTTTAAAAAATTATTTTCTTAAGTAGAACACATAGTACATTGTTCTGTGATGGTGTGGTACTTTAAGTATTTCCTGAAGTATTAATGCTAAAATAAAATCTTTGAAAGGACATGTTGGAAATTTAACCAGGCACATGTTCAGATATCACCAAGTGATTCTCCAGAAGGATCCACGTAGTTTCTATGGAAGGAAAGGAGAGAACAAGAGAATGATGGATAAAACTTTGAATATAGAACTCTAGTCTAGAAAGGGCCTAGCAGGTGGTTTTGGTGTTAGTACTATTCTATGTGTAGTGAGGTCTTTACATATGTCCTGATAGATTAGCGTGGGTGGAGTATATTACCAGAGAGCTTTATTTGCTGATGTTGTGGTTATAGAAATACAAAAGCGATAATGGCTAACAGTCTCTTCTGAGAGGCAGGGAGTAAATGCATTCACTGTAATCAAAATTCAGGTGTACTTTAACCACAGCGCCACCACTGGGTGGTTTTTATTTTTGCATCCTTTGCATTTTGCAGTCCATCCTCTTCTGAATAGCAAAATTTGTGGTATGAAATGCTTGCATGAAAACCAGTGTCAATCTTTTATTTCCACTGGTGCTAAACACACACAACTTCATTATGGGTAGGTGATTTCTCTATTCAGGTATTCTTCAAACAAATATAAAACAGTGTTCAAAGGAATAATCCTGGTATATAGTAAAATCACCTGAATTCAAAATAATACCATTATATTGTGCCTAGAAGTTTAAGAAAACCCTGGCATCGTACATTCATCATTCAGCCTACAATGAGAAATACGAGTACATTGCTTTGGAAAAGAAAGAGAAACTCAAATTGTTTCTTTCTTGAGTCTTAAAGGTAGAAACTGTGTTGATACTAGATCCAGCTGTCATTTCCCCTACTTGCCCCCAAATTATATGTCCGTGCCTTCCCTTCTTCTTATTTAAGTCCTTCAATCATAACCGTGTTTCCATTCTCCAAGTGACAGTTCCCTAAGACTCTCCCATGGGCAGTCAGAGGTTCCACACAGACCCCAGTTGCCTTACATGCCTTGAGTACAGCCAGACTATGTGATACGGAAATGGCAACCTCCAAGACAAAGTCCCCCAGTTCTTTCTCAAGAAAAAATATTTTATCTTTTTAAAGTATGTGCAGAACTGGTTGTGAAGGCAGTCTTTTTTAGGGAGGAAATTTAAAAAATATAACCTGCCTACCTTTATTGCTGCCATCACAGAGATCTTTGAAATCTAAAGGTTCAACCAAGGTGAATGCAGCAAGATTGAGTCTAGGACAACAATTCCAAAATGTTAAAGAGTGGAGACAAGAACCGGGAAAGGTAGATACCTCATCAAAAGATCTAAAGAGAAAACCCAAGGAGGAAGAATGGCAGTTAGGTCCCTGCCAGTTTTGTATGATGTTGGTGGTGGTGGTGGGGCGGGGGGGGGGGGGGGGGGTAGTATGGCACAATAATCAGTCAGGTAGACTGCAGCAGCATTTAAGGAAAGGGGTTTAGCCCTGGCCTGGTGGCTTGGTTGGTTGGAGCATTGTCCCATACACCAAAAGGATTTGGGTTCAATCCCCTGTCAATGTTTTCTCTCTCTCTCTCATCAATAAAAGCATTCTTTTTAAAAAGATAGGGGTTTATAGCAAACTCAGCATATCAAGAAACTGCATTTCAAAGAACTATACCCTGGTTTTAAATATTGATAATATTCGTTTAAGTTTTTTAAAATCCCTAACCAATATCTCACTACATGTTTTATGTGATAAAAGAGTTAGGTAGTTACTGTATTAGAACATCCTTGTGTTTTATTTATTTATTAGAGGCCCGGTGCACAAAAATTTGTGCACTCGGGGGGGGGGGGGGGTCCCTCAGCCCGGCCTGTGCCCTCTCCCAGTCTGGGACCCCTCGGGAGATAACAATCTGCTGGCTTAGGCCTGCTCCCGGGTGGCAGAGGGCAGGCCCAATCCCTAGGTGCAGCCCCTGGTCGGGCTCAGAGCAGGGCCGATTGGGGAGATGGGGCGCCGCCCCCTGTCATGCACAGAGCAGGGAGATTGGGAGGTTGTGATGCCACCCTCAGTCACGCTGAGGGTAGGGCCAATTGGGGGGTTGGGGCACCGTCCCCTGTCACACTCAAGGCAGGGTCGATGGGGAGGTTGCGGCGCCACCCCCTGTCATGCACAGAGCAGGGCCAATCAGGGGGTTGGGGCATTGCCCCCTGTCACTCACAGAGCAGGGCCCATCAGGGGGTTGGGGCGCCACCACTCTCACACTCAGGGCAGGGCCAATGGGGAGGTTATGGCTCTACCCCGTCACACATAGAGCAGGGCCCGTGGGGGGGGCAGTCTGAGAGCTCCCCCATATCAGGCACAGAGCAGGGCTGATCAGGGGGTTGGGACACCTTCCCCTGTCACAGAGCAGGGTGGATAGGGAGGTTGTGGCCCCGCCCACTGTCACACACAGAGCTGCAGGGTGATCAGGGGGTTTGGGCGCTGCCCCCTGTCACGCTGATTCCGGTGCCAGGAGGCCTCATGGCTCCGCTGATCCTGGTGCTGGGAGGCATATTACCCTTTTACTATATAGGGTAGAGGCCTGGTGCACGGGTGGGGCTGGCTGGTTTGCCCTGAAGGGTGTCCTGGATCAGGGTGGGGGTCCCTACTGGGGTGCCTGGCCAGCCTGGGTGAGGGGATGATGGCTGTTTGCAGCTGGTCACACACCATTCAGTGTAGGGGTCCCCACTGGGGTGCCTGGCCAGTCTGGGTGAGGGGCTGAGGGCTGTTTTCAGGCTGGGGGTGACTGAAGCTCCCAACTGCTCCTTTTTTTCTTTTTTATTCTGGGCCAGCTTTAGCTTTGAGGCTTGGCTCCAGCTCTTAGGCCTCCGTGGCTGAAAGTAAGTTTCTGGCCTTTGCTTACAATGTTGTGAATCTGCTGGCTGAAGTCCGGTGGTATTTGTTACATAGTTTTTAAACTGCAGGCTCAGAGGCCTGCAGCCACAGGCGGGAACGTTGGAGTCCTCCGTCACTGAAGCAAGCAAGCCTCATGTTAGTTTCAAAGCTGCCTGGCTGCTGGCCGCCATCTTGGCTGACAGTTAATTTGCATATCTCGCTGATTAGCCAATGAAAAGGGTAGCAGTCGTATGCCAATTACCATGTTTCTCTTTTATTAGTGTAGATTTACGTACTTACTTACTTACTAGAGGCCCAGTGCACGAAATTTGTGCACTGGTAGGGTTCCTGGTGGCTGCCAGCTGCAAGCTGGGTACTCCCTTCCTTCCCCCTGCCAGCCCCACCCCCTGGTCAAACTTCCAGATGAACTCCTGGTCGAGGGGACAATTTGCATACTATGCTTTTATAATATAGGATTTATTTATTTTTTAATCCTCACCCAAGATACGTTTCTACTGATTTTAGAGAGGAAGGAAGAGAGATAGACAAACAAAAACATTAATGGGAGAGAGAAACATTGATGGGTTGCCTCCTTCACATGCCATGATGGGGGACCGAACCTGCAACATGACTTAGAATCCAACCCATGGCCCTTCGGAACTACACTCCAGCTAACTGAGTCACACCAGTCAGGGCGTTTGTTTGTTTTTTAAGCAATCCAAATATCTACATTTGGTAAATGTCTCATCAAATTATATTAATCAGTATTTAAAAAGTTCTATCCCAGGCGTGGGCAAACTACGGCCCGCGGGCTGGATCCAGCCCGTTTGAAATGAATAAAACTAAAAAAAAAAAAGACCGTACCCTTTTATGTAATGATGTTTACTTTGAATTTATATTAGTTCACACCAACACTCCATCCATGCTTTTGTTCCGGCCCTCCAGTCCAGTTTAAGAACCCATTGTGGCCCTCGAGTCAAAAAGTTTGCCCACCCCTGTTCTATCCTAACCTCTCTTTTATAGGCTGAAAAGCATAGTGAAGTAGATTTGTTATAATAAAATAATTAGGAGATCACTGAGGAACACAAAACATCATTGATATTGTGATAAGAAATATAATTTAACATGTAGATTTTTCTTTTAATTATTCTATTGGATTAGGACATTTGAAACTCCTAGACATGATGGGAAAGTTGAAAAAGATGATGGCAAAGAAGGAAGTACATCTCTGACAACTATTTTGCCTGACATAGCAAGGCCACATATTACATTGGCAAGAAATTACTCACTTTCTTCACATATATTAATTAGGGTAGGAACAGGACTTTTAAAATCCCCCAGATCTGCCTCAGAGCTATCAGTAAATCTTGTTATATGAATATGCTTCATACTGATGATATCACAGGAAAAATATTTGGCTTATTAATACTACCTACTTCCAGGACTGAATTCTGTCAACAATATTCAAACACAAGTGATATTCTACATCTATTATTGCAAATAAATTATTAGACTGTATACATGAGTATATTAAATGTTCATTAGGGTCTTCTAAATGATCTAGTGGGTTGACAGGCAATGCTTATTAAAGCCGAGTTACATTTTATTATGGATAAATTTAATTTTGTAATTGTTACAAAGGAGTGTATGTAGATGTCTGGGCCATTTGTGTATATATGAGGTGGTTATTACTAAAATATATATTAAAATTATAAATCCAGTAGAAAAATAGCAATTCCATTTAACATTAATTACAGTTCCTATCCAAGATGATGAAAATGAGCATTTATTGATGGAGAAACTAAAACATTAAAACATAATTCATTCCCCCTTATGTTCCCACTAATTGTTCTTGGTAAAAGAAAGGCTAATAATTCAAAAATTTTAAGTTACCAAAACCACGTGTGTTTTTTTTCGTTAGTGTCACTTTTAATTATAGTATTGATATAATTAAGCACTTTCTCTATGTAGATTTGTAATAAAATGTAACATTTTAAAGTATAATACTGGTTTCTATTTGCTAACAAAAAAAAGTTGATGAAAATATGATAATATTTATTCATCTAATTATAATGAATGACCCTGGTGGAATTAGGGGAGTTCAATCCATAGCTGTCCATAGACATGAAAAACACACATTTCTACTCTATACAGTGCCATAAATTTTTTAGAATAAAAAGAACAACCAGATATGGATTTTTTTTAAATAATAAAATTGGATAACTCAATTGACTAAAATGTGTTCCCTCCATGCAGAGGTACACATTATAACGTCATCATTTATATTTCTCAACATAAATCAAATTTCATAATAAAATTGTTTTTGATGAATCACCACTTCTTTTCCAGCTTCCAAACATTCTGACAGAGAAAGCAAATTTGTCGATTTCTCTATATGATAAGAAATCACTGAAAATATATTTAAGACTTTTAGTCTAAGATGATAATTGGGGAGAGGGGAGGATTTCCTTTAAAGTATTCAAGTGAAGCCATTTAGAATTTTGGGAAGACAACTCAAGAATGAAGTAGAGTTTCTTTTCAGCGATTTTTTCAGAGCCATCTGTTGTGCTGTCTGACAATAAATAAGGCCAGGAGAAGTCATTACAGAACAATACTCTGGAAACAATTCACTTCAAAGAAAGAATGAAAACTTAAACAACACTACCTTCATACATGTTTGTTCTAATTAAAGGGTTAAAACATCCAAGCATTGTACCCAGATGCCTCTCTTTGCTCTGTTTTTATTGCTTTTCTCCACTGAGATAACATTTAACACTGCATTGGAATTCCTACTTACTGCTGTGTCCAGTAGTAAATCCTGGCACATTATTAGAATATCTGCCCTGTTATCAGCTCAGCCAGGGAATGAATTATTGACTATAACTCATTGCTGGGAAGACTACATATGGCACGCCAGTGAAGTTGTGATAATTTCTAGAAGTCATGGTAATTTATGGAAAGGGGTTTTGATTGATCTCCCACCACCTATTTTGCACCTATCAGTAAATAGGACACATATTGATGGCCTACTTTGACTACATTAACAATATGGGAATTCACAACTTAAGCATTTTTTTTCCAGTACAATTTCTATTAAAACAATAACTCAGTTTCTATTAATTTTCTTCTGCGTGGTTTACCCATGGGAGTGAGGAATCATAGACCTAGATTACTGAATGCATAGTATCACTATTCTAATAATTATTTAAATACTAAAGGCCCGGTGCACAAAATTCATGCATGGGTAGGGTCCCTAGGCCTGGCCCGTGATCAGGGCCAATCTGGGCCTTCTGGCTACTGGCAGGGGCCTTCCTTTGTTCCATGCCAGCCCCTGGTGATCAGCGCATGTCATAGTGAGTGATCAGTCTCCCGGTCGAACTCCTGTGAGGACAATTTGCATATTAGGTATGTATATGTATATATATATGTATATGTGTGTATATATATATATATATATATATATATATATATATATATATATCAACACTAATAAAAGAGAAAAATGGTAATTGGCGTACGAGCTACCCTTTTCATTGGCTAATCAGGGCTATATGCAAATTAACTGCCAACTAAGATTGGCAGTTAACTGCCAACAAGATGGCGGTTAATTTGCATATGTAGGCACAATGCAGGGAGGCGAAAGGGAAAGCAGGAAGAAGCCCCCTGCCACTGACAGTGATCGGAAACCCAGGGGGGAGCTAAGAGCCGGGGGGCAGGGCAAAGGCAGCCCTGGGGCCGCCTTTGCCCTGCCCCCCAGCCATGATCGGAGAATCAGGTGCCTTTTCTGCCCTGGCCAGTGATAGCAGGAAGTAGGGGTGGAGCCAGCAATGGGAGCTGGGCACGGTCGAAGCTGGCAGTCCCAGGAGCTAGGGGTCCCTTGCCTGGGCCTAAAGCGAAGCCCACCATCATGGGGCCGCTGCAGCTGTGGGTCCCCGCTGCCCGGGCCGGACGCCTAGGCCAGAGGCGTCAGGCCTGGGCAAGGGGCCGATCCTGCGATTGGAGGGTGATGGGGGTCAATGCCTGAGGGCTCCCAGTATGTGAGAGGGGGCAGGCTGGGCTGAGGGACACTCCCCCCACACACACCCACCCAGTGCACGAATTTCGTGCACCGGGCCCCTAGTGTATATATATATATATATATATATATATATATATATATCCTCATTTGTAGCCTTTTGGAAAGAAAGCCCTGAGACCACTGGAACAGGTGAGGATAGAGCAAAATGTAGACTGAAAGATTTTACAGTGTCTTCAAGTGTTAGCATACAGCTGATGGAATAAAAGAATCTTTATAAATAACAGTAAGCAAGTTATCATTTGAAAGAATGTTTGTAATACATTTGATATAAAATTTAAAGATACCATTTAATGTGATATAGTTGTCACTTTAAAGTCCACTTATCAGAACACTAAATAATAATCACCACCAATTACAACTTCCTTTTAATTTAGGTTTGTTTTCTTCCTGTCTCATTTTTGCTACATTCTCCAAATTCAATTCTTTTTCGGTGTAAACTCTACTAACTGGGCAAATGTTTCCCTATTTCTTTACTGAGTTTTCATCATAATAATTTCATTATTGTTTTATTTACTACAATTGCTTCCTAGAAAAATAACCCATATTTTCAACTATTAATATATGCCATGCAATATAGCAAATAATATAAATGATAATTTAAAGTTTAATGGTTATTTTCTAGATGACATTTAAACCATGTCTAGATTTCTAGTAATTTCAACTTATACCCAAATAGTATTTAGTAATCTGATACAAAAATAATGGTGTCTCTTTGCCAGCACAGTAAAGATTGGGGGTGGGTAACTTGACTGAGCACTTGGGTTAAAGAAGATAATTCTTTCTTCATTTTATCTTAATTTAGTAGCTGCTAGCAGTCATATAAACAATCTCAAAATTAAAAGATAATGTTAATGGAAGAGTCTGTTGTCATAGGATAATGGTTTCCTGCTGCTAGATTAATGCAGTGGCAATAATACTGGAGCAGTTATTGAAAATAAGGGGAAGACAAAGCTAGGAGAGATTTATTTTTAAAGCAGGTGTCATGGATTCTAGACACTGTTGTGTTACAATTATTTGGTTTCAATTTTGCCAAATGGCTGATGGAGAATTATCTCTTTTTCCTGATGGATGTGGGTGGCAGAATGATTTTTGCTGGTAGCCCCATGACCAAAGAATACATTCTTTCTGGCTAGAGGAATAGATTTGTGTGACTCTTCCCATCCGCAAGCACCTTCTAAAGGCTGCCATTTAAGAGAAACAAACATCAAAAATGCACAAATAAATGTGTCCTTTACAAAAAAAAAAATAAAACAAACAAAAACAAGCATCTACTTATCAATAATTCTAGAAACATTAATAACCGCCCCCGACATTGACACCCCAAGCGCATTGTTCTACAGCAAGCCCTGGCAATGGCCTATAGGACAAAGCTATGTCCATGGGTGTCACCCACTGCAGCCAACTGTCCTGGACTTATTTCTTTGAATACATATGATACTTTGGGACCATTCCTGTGGCATCCTCACAGCATTGTGGTAGTTAGAATTCTGAGATGTTCCCAAGATTCCCACCCCCTGGTGCGAACAGCATCCCTTCTCCTTGAGTGTGGACCTGACTTACTATGGTGAGCACTTTTTAAAATATATATATTTTTTATTTATTTCAGAGAGGAAGAGAGAGGGAGAGAAAGATAGAAACATCAACGATGAGAGAGAACCATTGATTGGCTGCCTCCTGCATACTCCCTACTGGGGATTGAGCCCACAACCAGCATGTGCCCTTGACTGGAATCAAACCCGGGACCTTCCGGTCTGCAGGCCGATGCTCTATCCACTAAGCCAAACCAGCTAGGGCTGGTGAGCACTTTTAAAAGAGGGTCTACAGGTCAGAATGGAAGAAGTAAAAGAGATTCAAAGTTGCAGAAGATGTTCTCCTATTGGTCTGGAAGGAACAAGCTGCCATATGTGAGAGACATCATGGAGGGGACTTATGGCAAGGCCTAAAGGTAGCCTCTGGAGCTGAGAGTGGTCCCCAGTCAACAGCTGGGACCTCAGGGGATAGGGACTCCGTCCTAGAGCTATAAGCAGGTGGATCCTGGCAACAACCAGTGATCTTGGAAGAGGACCTTGAGCCTCAGAAGAGATGGCAGCCTGGCTACACCTTGATTCCAGCCTGGTGAGCCATTGAGCAGAGAACCCAGCTGTGCCATTCCCCAACTTCTTACCCACAGAAACTCTGAGATCACAGGTGAGTGTTGTGTTGAGCCACTAAGTCTATGATAATCTGTTATGCCCAAATAGAAAAGTATAATACAAAAGCTGTGAGAAAAAGGCAAATTCTTTCCCTCGAATCTGAATTCTACTTGCTCCTTGTTGTCCCATCCCCCTCCCTAGCAGAACTTGGAGCAAAGACATTGGAGAGTCCTCATTACAATCAGGTGTGTATCAGTTAGGATTTGAGTTTATAAGCAACAATAACCAACTCATGCACAACTCATGCTCAGTGGCTCATCAGGCTGAAATCAAGGTGTCAGCCAGGCTGCCATCTCAAGGTCCTCTTCCAAGCTCACTGTATCTTTCATAAGAAATATATAAGGGATTCTAGAATTGACATCAGGCCTGAGGACCAGTTTGAGGAAAAGCAAGAACAGAGGAGCTCTTTAGTAATGAAGCAGGACTTTTAACAGCAGGCTTTTAGCAGGAACAAGGTGGTTAGTGTGGTGTTGCATGTACAGGGGCCTCCAACTGTTCCTATGCGTGGGCCCTATTTATTGGGCATTCTCAGGTCATATGCCTGTCTCCTTGACAAAAGGAAGGAGCAGCCTCTTAAACTTTCATAGTGGGCAAGCCCTGGAAGTCCCCTCTGTACAGTAAGAGAAAGGCAATACCCTAGAAGGCAATAGATACTAAACAATGAAAAAAAAGTGAGAAATGTCAAATGTCAGCCAAAATATATGTGGCTAAAAGGTGAAAGGAAGAGACAAGCACATCCAAAACGTCATAAAAAAGAGAGAGTGTTGGGCCACAGGAAATCTCATAATGAGCCTGAGGAACAGACTTCTGCAGCACATGGGGCGGGGGGGGGCGGGCGGGGGAAGGGGGCACGGGGCATCTGAACAAATTCTAGGTCCAAGGATCCAACTGGCTTTATATAGGCCCCGCTCTTGGGTACACTAGACCAACATAGAGCAGTCTACTTCTTTTATTGCCTAACTCAGCCGTGGGCAAACTATGGCCCGTGGGCCGGATCCGGCCCGTTTGAAATGAATAAAAATAAAAAATAAAAAGACCGTACCCTTTTATGTAATGATGTTTACTTTGAATTTATATAATTCACACAAACACTCCATCCATGCTTTTGTTCCGGCCCTCCGGTCCAGTTTAAGAACCCATTGTGGCCCTCGAGTCAAAAAGTTTGCCCACCCCTGGCCTAACTAGTGGCCCAGTACATGGATTCATGGACATTGAAAGGAAATTAATTAGGAGAAATATTTCAATATCGCTATTCCCCTTTCTCTATAATAGAAGTGTCATCCAAATTCACGATCAACTATGACAGATGGAAACACACGCATGCAATTGGTGCCAGTGAGAGCTTTATATGTATAGTGCATGCATGCATCAATGTTTATTTTTAAATTGCCAGTGCATATATGTACTTGCCGGTCAGTTGGACTGTCAGGTGTATATACGGTCAGTCACTTAGCCTTTTATATATATACTAGAGACCTGGTGCACAAAAATTTGTGCACTCGGGGGGGGGGGGGGAGGGGTGTGCCTCAGCCCGGCCTGTGCCCTCTCGCAGTCTGGGACCCCTCCGGAGATAACGACCTGCTGGCTTAGGCCTGCTCCTGGGTGGCAGAGGGCAGGCCCAATCCCTAGGTGCAGCCCCTGTTGGGCTCAGAGCAGGGCTGATTGGGGAGTTGGGGCGCCGCCCCCTGTCATGCACAGAGCAGGGTGGATCTGGAGGTTGCGATGCCACCCTTAGTCACACTCAGGGTAGGGCCGATTGGGGGGTTGGGGCACCGCCCCCTGTCACACTCAAGGCAGGGTCCATGGGGAGGTTGCGGCACCACCCCCTGTCACGCACAGAGCAGGGCCAATCAGGGGGTTGGGGCGCTGCCCCCTGTCACGCACAGAGCAGGGCCCATCAGGGGGGTTGGGGCTCCGTACCCTGTCACGCACAGAGCCGGGTCGATCAGGTGATTGGGGAGCTCCCTCCTGTCATGCACAGAGCAGGGCGGATCAGGGGGTTGGGGCATCACCCTCTATCACCCACAGAGCAGGGCCCATCAGGTGGTTGGGGAGCTCCCCCCTATCAGGCAAAGAGCAGGGCTGATCAAGGGGTTGGGGCGCCTTCCCCTGTCACAAACAGAGCAGGGTGGATAGGGAGGTTGTGGCCCTGCCCCCTGTCACACACAGAGCTGCAGGGTGGTCAGGGGGTTTGGGCGCTGCCCCCTGTCACACTGATCCCGGTGCTGGGAGGCATATTACCCTTTTACTATATAGAATAGAGGCCTGGTGCATGGGTGGTTGCTGGCTGGTTTGCCCTGAAGGGTGTCCTGGATCAGGGTGGGGGTCCCCACTGGGTGCCTGGCCAGCCTAGATGAGGGGATGATGGCTGTTTGCAGCTGGTCACACACCCTTCAGGGTGGGGGTCCCCACTGGGGTGCCTGGCCAGCCTGGGTGAGGGGCTGAGGGCTGTTTTCAGGCTGGTGGGTGACTGAAGCTCCCAACTGCTACTTTTTTTCTTTTACTTTTTATTCTGGGCCAGCTTTAGCTCTGGCTCCAGCTCTGAGGTCTCTGCTGCTGAAAGCAGGTATCTGGTTTGTTTGGGTTCTATAATCGAAACACTGTATCAACTCCAGCTCTGAGATCCCGGCTGGCTGAAAGCAGGTTTCTGGGGTTTTGTTTAGCTTCTATATTTGTAACAATGTTTCAGACTGTAAGCTCAGAGGCCGGCAAGGCAGGCGGGGAACGTTGGAGTCCTCCGTCACTGAAGCAAGCAAGCCTCATGTTAGTTTCAAGCTGCCTGGCTGCCGGCCGCCATCTTGGCTGGCAGTCAATTTGTATATCGCCCTGATTAGCCAATGGGAAGGGTAGCGGACGTATGGCTAATTACCATGTTTCTCTTTTATTATATAGGAGGATATACTAGGGGCCTGGTGCATGGAATTCGTGCACGGGGGGGGGGTGTCCCTCAGTCCAGCCTGCCCCCTCTCACATACTGGGAGCCCTCAGGGGATTTCCTAGTGATGGCTTAGGCCCGCTCCCTGCTCCCCTTGGGGATAGGGCCTACGCTGCAGTCTAGCCTCCCTTTGTGGGAGGTGACCGGGCTGATCAGGGGAAGGTATCAGCCCCATTACCCTGCTGCTGCAGCCACTGCCAGTCACCTCAGCCAGCAAGGTTTTTTCATCAACACGGACTCCAGTCCCTTCACCATGAAAAAAATGACAACTTTCTTTACGCATTTTCAAGATGTGTCTTTCATATAATAATAATTTCTTTATTATATTTTTAGCCTCACCTGAGGATATGTTTCCATTGATTTTTAGAGAATGTGGAAGAGAAAGGGAAAGACAGAGAGAAACATCAAAGTGAGAGGAACACTTTGATTGGTTGCCTCCTGCAGGAGACCTGACCTGGGCCCCAGCCAGGAAGGAACCTGCAACCTAGGTACATGCCCTTGGTCAGAATTGATCTCAGACCCTGCCATCAGCAGGCCAAGGCATTATCCACTGAGCCAAACCGGCTAGGGCAGGATATGACATTTCTTAGCCCTCCAGCAGCGGACCTTTGTTTTTTTCACCAGGAGTTTGGTGAAAAAAACTAGATCACCTTTTTGGATTCTTATTACCCAAGTGGCATACAGGGAGCTTAACCAATGTGCGGTCAGAAAAGGTGTTTCCTCTGTACTTCACACCAATCACCAGCTTGACACCCCCCCAACTCCCGCCCCAGGCCTGATGCCTCTGGCCCAGGCTTCAGACCTGGGCAGGGGACCCCCGTCTACCCCTGATCACCGGCTCTGCCCTCACCCAGGCCTGACGCCTCAGCAAGAGGCGTCGACCCCCATCACCCTCCAATTGCCATATCGGCCCCTTGCCCAGGCCTGACGCCTCCACCAGAGGCGTCAGGCCTGGGCAGGGGACCCCCATCTCCCTCCCATTGCCGGCTCCACCCTCGCCCAGGCCTGACACCTTGGCCAGAGGTGTCAACCCCCATCATCCTCTGATCGCCGGCTCAGCCCCCCCGCCCAGGCCTGACGCCTCTCGCTGAGGCGTCAGGCCTGGGCAGGGGATCCCCAGACCCCTCCGATTGCTGGCTCCGCCCCCTGCTCAGGCCTGACACCTCAGCCAGAGGTGTCGACCTCCATCACCCTCTGATCGCAGGATCAGCCCCTTGCTCAGGCCTGACGCCTCCACCAGAGGTGTCAGGCCTGGGCAAGGGGACCCCCCATCTCCCCCGATCACCGGCTTCTGGGTGCCTTCTGGGGCTTCTGGGGCCGGCCTGCGGCCCAGGATGGTGGCTCACACTCGCCCTGCCTGCAGTATGCAAATTAGCCGCCATCTTTGTTGGCGGTTAATTTGCATACCACACTGATTAGCCAATGGGAGGTGTAGTGAAGGTATGGTCAATTACCATGTTTGTCTATTATTAGATAGGACTAGAGGCCTGGTGGATGAAATGTGTGCATGGGGGGGGTGGTCCCCTCAGCCCAGCCTGCACCCTCTCCAATCTGGGACCCATCGGGAGATGTCCAACTGCTGGTTTAGGTCCAGTCCTGGGAATTGGGCCTAAACTGACAGTCAGCCATCCCTCTCACAATCCTGGACCACTGGCTCTTAATCGCTCACCTGCCTGCCTGCCTCGTCACCCCTAAATGCCCCCCCACCAGCTTGATCACCCCTCACTGCCCCTGTGTGCCAGCCTGATTGCCCCTAACTGCCCCCCGCTGCCAGCCAGGTTGCCCCCAACTGCTTCCTCCCTGCTGGCCTGGTTGCTCCTAACTGCCCCCCCCGCCGGCCTGGTCACCCCCAACTGCCCCCCCGCCAGCCTAGTCACCCCTCACTGCCCCCCTTGCCAGCCTAACCACCCCCAACTGCCTCCCTGCTGGCCTGGTTGCCCCAACTGCCCCCCCTGCCGGCCTAGTCACCCCTCACGTCCCCCCCACCCCCCCACTGGCCTGTTTGCCCCATGCAGCCTGCTTGTTCAGTTGTTTGGTCATCCCTCACTAACGCCCCTGCTGGCCTGGTCATAGGCAGCCATCTTGTGAGGGCATGATGGTCAATTTGCATATCACCGCTTTATTACATAGGATATATTCATCAATATCTTATCTGTCACCCAATTATAAGCACCATCTTTCTCACCCCTTGGAAAGATGTTTCCATGGCTGTTTTAGAGGGTGGAGCAGGAGGGTATTACTTACACATGTCAGAGTTATTATGACCAAATGTTTAGGAAGGCCGTGGAAGAATGAGCCTGGTAGACACAAGGGCATTGAAAGATCCAGATTGTCCTGGCCAGTTTTGCTCAGTGATTAGAGTGCTGGCCAACAGACCAAAGCATTGAGGGTTCAATTCTGGGTCAATGACACAAAGAACCTGTGCAGGTTCAATTCCTAGCCCCAGTCGGGATGCATGCAGGAGGCAATCAACTGATGTGTCTCTCTCACATTGATGGATGTTTCTCTCTCTCTCTCTCTCTCTCTCTCTATTCCTCCTCTCCCTTCCAAATCTCTATCTTAAAAAAAAAAATAAGAAAGGAAGGAAGGAAGAAAGATCCATATCAATTGTCTTATAGTGCAAAAAGACTCATGGTTTTCTATGTTTTTCTTTTTACCTCCATGACAATTTTACTATCTTCTGTTTATTTGTTTATTCAAAACACATTTACTGAGCACCTACTATGTGCCAACTAGTGTTTAGTGTGCTCCAGATAGAACAGAACAAAAGCAAAGCCCCTGCCCTCATGGTGTTTATAAATTATTGTATGTTAAACAGTGGTACCTTCCATGAAGAAAAATAAAACAGGATAAAAATGAGAGGGAGCAGTGGGACCCAGTGGAATGGGTCTGGTGGTAGATTACAATTTTATGTAGGTGAGTCAGGGGAGATCTCATGATAACATTTGGACAGAGACCTAAAGGAAGTCAAGGAACTGTGAGGGAAATGGGGTTCCAGGAAGAAGACTCTGCAGGACAAATGCCCTAAGGAGATACGTGCTGGCAGGGTTGAAAGGCAGGAAGGAGGCAGGGGTTCTGGGGATAGTAGGAGAGGGGATCAAGTTGAGATTGGGGCAAACAGGGGCTTGGGTTTTCACCTGCATTGAGAAGGGACACTGTTTGAGGGTTCTGAGCAGAAAAGAGATCGAGTCTGATTTGCATTTTAAAAGGCATTACTCCTGCTGCTGTGCTGAGAACAAACTACAGATGAATTAAAGCACAAGCAAAGAGACTACCAGACAGGAGGCTCTGGCAGTCAGTAATCAAACAAGGGATGATTGTGGCTTGAACCACAGTGATAGCAGAAGGGAAATGAGCAGTGATCAGATTTTGCATATATTTTGAATATCTGAGGCAGATAGAACCAGGGTAGAAATTTACATCGTTGCGTTCATGTGCCTTTGACAGCTTTTTGGGGTTTTCATGTGTCCTGACAACTATCAATTCAACGATAAATTCCTGTCTGTTCTGAGAAGTTGGGTAGGACAATCCTCCACACATCATCTTCCACCTCACATGATTCCCCTTCCGACACGCTGAGTTTATGCCAGAAATAGCCACAGTATTGTTTTTCACTCAAATCTTTCTACTTTTAACTCAGATGGGAGACTAACAAATACTGGACCTGTCAGTGTGTGCTGGATCCCGGGCTGGGTTCTTTCCATAGAGCAACTCATTTTATCTTCTTATCAAACTGGTATAATAGGTACCATTGCCTCCATTTTAAAATTGAAGAAACTCAAATCACAAAAGTCAAGTGATTGCTCAAGATCAGTGTCAAAGCTGAGGTTCAAACCTTGGAATCCTATGAAGCTTTACAAGTTGAAGAAACCATTCATGGCCCATTCCTTTTCTCCCAATAAATCAGTATATGGGCTTCACTTAATAGCTTTGTGCAGCCTTAGTTTTTAAACTCATGGCTCTCAACTGTAGATAATTTTTACCCCAAGTTGACATTTGGGAATATCTAGATACAATTTTGGTTGTCACAATCGGGGGGGGGGGGGGGCAAAGGGGAGGGGGCAGAGAATCACTACTGGCTTGAGTGGGTAGAGACCAGGGATGCTACTAAACATCACATAAGGCATAAGAGAGTCCCTTACAACAATGAATTATCCTACCCAAAATATCAATAGTGTTGAGGCTGACAAACCCTATTCTAAACCATTATTTAATAATCAGACTGTCATAGTAGAAGTAACACCAGTTGTAAAATTTTTATTAAAAGTCTTTTCATTATGATGCCTTAAAAATGGAGGAAGTGTCTATAGCCAGAACAATTTCAGTGTGTTGCTTGGTGTAAAACTTACAGCCCTACAGGGAAGTTTTACCCAATGTGCCCTATGACACAATGCTCTGTGGATATAAGTTTTCGAGTTCATATAAAAAATATAGTTAGATATGTGGAGTAAAAAGTTTAGTGGCTCCAAAGTGCAAAAGCAAAACTGAAAAATGTTCACAAAGGTAACTGATTAACTTGACACTTGCAATATAATTCAATGCTTCTATGTATAAGAACACTCAAATTGTATTTATTGTGGGGTGTATTTGATATGATATTGGTCGATATGCAAAAAGTAAGATTTTCTAAGCACTATGAAATCTGATCATAGCCCTACAGCCAATCAGTTTATAGAGTGACATCAAGAAACCAGGCAAGACTACCTGAATGAAGTGAGTTCTGAGACATGTCAAGGTTTGAAGGAAGCACATTTCAGGCAGCGAAACCAGCAATTGCAAAGGCTCTGGGGTGGGAATAAGCTTGGTATACTCAACGTAAGCTGGCATTGCTAGCATGGAGCAGTAGGAACAGAATGTATAGCAGATGATGCTGGAGAGAGACAGAGCCATTAGATTTTAATCTGAGCACAATGGGAAGCTATTGGAGTGTTAAACTGAGTGATGTCGTAATCAGATTTTGTTTTAAATTGGCTGGCTCTTGGGGAAGAATTGATGAAAGAGATGTATGGAAAAATCACTACAAGTTTACCCTGGGATACTCTCTCTCCTTCCTCTTAGAAATAGAACCCCCAAATTAAACTGTATGTATTGCTGCCTAGAATAAAAGACTACACTTCCCAAACTTCCCTTGCAGCTCCATGGACCATGTGACTAAAATGTGGCAAATAAAAAGTGCAAATAGAACTTTTAGGAAAGTGCTTAAAGAGAGCTGATTCAACTAGGCAGGGACCTGAAATGTAGACATAATGGCTAAAGTTTCACCATGAGATAAACTTGAGTTTGGAAGTAATGTACCAGTCTGAAAACTTTTACTGAGTGATGGAGCAGAAAGATAGAAACCCTGGTGAAAGATGGGTCTCTGATGACACTATGAAGTTGCCCAAACATGCTGGAAGCTGGAATAGTTACTTGCAAACTTAACATGAGAGAGAAAGAAATAACCTTACGTTGTTTAGGCCACTGTTAATTTTTAAAATATAGAGTTGGAATCAATTCTAACTGACACAGGAGACAAAAGCAGAAGTGAGAGAGTAATAAAGAAATTGCTGCAGTGCAAGAAAAAGTTGGTGTGGTCAGTGGTGGGAATGGTGAGAAGTGTAGGATTCCAGATATACCTTACAGGTAGTGTTAAGAACATAGCTGATTCCATCTGTGGGGAACTGGAGAGAAAGAACAAAATAAGGACAATCTCTAGTTTTCTGGTATGAACTAGAATGCTGGTTGCCCTTTCCTAAAATGGGGAAAGCTGGGAAAGAGGCAGGATTATGGGTTAAATCAAAGTTCTCTTTTGGACCTAAACATAATAATAAGGTTGAAATCTCCATTTAACATCCATGTGGTAAAGTTGAGAAGTCAGTTAGATATTTACCTCTGGGGCTTATGGGAGCAGTCTGAGCTATAGAAAAAAGTTATCAATATAAGAAGCTATTAAAACCATGAATGAGACCATAGAGAGTGATTCAAAAAGGGCCAATGATTGAGCCCTATGGTCATGAAGAGAAGGAAGAGCCCAGTGTAGGACCTGAAAAGCAGGAGGCAACAAAGTGGGAGGAAAACCAGAGACCATATGAATACAATGTCCCAAAGGAGGACAGGAGTAAGACCTTTAAATGGTGCTGAGAAGCTAAGATGATGATTGTAAATAGATGACTGATTTGGCAGGATGTCTTTATTGGGAAAAGAGTGCCCAGTGAACTTCCTTCCTTCTTATGTCTCATTGGCTAAAACAAGGTTCTATGCTCAGCCCTAGACCAATCATGATCAAATCCCTGGGCTGGGAGAAAGAAACACCTTGCCTGGAATCAATGCATCTCTGGCTTGAAAATTGGGACCACATTAGCAGAGAACTAGGAGCAGGAAGATGGTTATTGTCTGGGCAATAAACAGTGTCTGCCGTAATGCTTTTTATTTTCCCATAAAAACCCCACACCTCATCACAATTGGAGCTGGTACCACATTTGGCACATGTGGCAAAGCGATCTGGTGCTCTTTTTGCTGTTGCCATTGATCCTAATCTGAACTGATGCTCAAGCATTTGTATATTTTTAATCACAAAATAATCACTCCCGTCTTCAAGAAGCCCTATACACCAAAGACTTCTAAAACTGAATAAAGATGCCGCCAAGTGAAAAAGGAATTGTCTGCATAGCTTTTTCCCCTCTAAAATACTAGAGCCACCTGCTTGTCAACCTTAGAAGAGTAAACACACATTGGTCACACAAAAGCTAAAAGTTACTTCTGGCCAAGTTTTGAGGAAAAATGATGTTAGAGATTCAAAAAAAATATTTGTCCAAGAGAATTATCACATAAACTCACATTTCTGTATCCCTCGGCTTCTCTTTCTTCATTCTCATGTGAAACCCCTCTCACATGCCTTTATGTCCCTTCAAGTAAAACATTAAATTGTCATTTGTCTCTAAGACCAAGGCAGGTTATAGGAACTAGCCTCTCTTACTTCCGCTCACTCTGCTGTCATATATAGCAGTTGTGCTTATAAAATGAGTGGTTGGTGATGGGAAGCAGTGAATGCTGCCTTATTCACAGAATTGTGACTGTGGGACTAGGCCTGGCCTCATACTCCTACTACTATTACTATTAATGATAATAATAATAATAATAAACACTGCTTTGTCTCTCTAAAGAAAGTCTGCAGACACTAAAGGCTGCTGGAGCAAGACCAATAAGGAAATAAGGACAGAGTACTATGTGTGAGGGCGTAGCACTGGGTCCTCAGTAAATAATAGCTCAATGAATACAAGAGAATGCAAAAGGCACAGCGCTCTCTTGCCCTTGGAGCTCTGTTAATTCAGTTTGAGGAGAAAGAGTTAACGGGTAAGGAATATTTGAAGGCAGGAGGAGAACGTTGGCATGCCATTTCTATCAGCTGAAGAACAGAGACAAAGGAGATGTGCCAGATGGCAGGGAAAAGGGGAAGATCTATCAAATTCCAGAATGAGAAGGGCTATTAGGGGTTCTCTGGTCCGGCCCCCACATCTCATAGTGAGGTCAGTAAGGGATCTCAGGTCCAGGATGCAGTAGAGATCACCCTCCAGTTAGAGGCAGAGACTACCCTGGTCCCAGGTTGCACACCCTCCACCTCGTCACCTGGCTGTCTACACCCGCTGCCGATGCCTGGATATGTTCCCCTTTATTGAGGGGTGATGTGAGAATTACAGCAGACTGCACCCCGACCCCCACCCCGCATGCTCAACTTTTTCTTCTGGATCCACGCTCTCATTCATCCTTCACTTTTGACTAAAGCCGCTGAGAAAGGTTACCTTGCAATAATAATCTCTATAAGCGTTTGACACACGCTGTTGTTTACCTTGACAACAAATCGTTCACTGCCGTCCCCTCTCTCCTCTCTAGTGAAATGTGTTCAGGTAGCCCGGTGCCGAGCACTTTACAGGAGCCGGGAACCGGTGCCATAGCCTCTGAGATGAACTGTGATTGGTCTAAGCCTGAGGCGTCCTTGCCAGTGATTGGTTTAGGAGTGGGCATGTGGCCCAGTTTGGGCCAATAAGATGTTAGAGGAGGTTAGCTCTGGGTACTTTTGGAAAAGCTGTATCTCTTCTGCCTTTAGCTGCGATTTGAGGATGAGATGCCTGGACCTGCCTTCGCCTCTTGTGACCATCAGGGGAGTCACCGATACACTGACTGAGGCAAAGGGAGGGGTGGAAAAATAACAAGGACTTGAATAATGTTGGTGGTGCCTGAATTTATCAAACCAGAAACTTCTGATCTCTAACTTCTTGATCTGTGAGGAAACAAATACCGTGTTATGCTACCTACGTTAACTGGGCTTTCTGATCGTTGTAACCAAAAGCATCCTAATTATTATGAGGGGGAACCTGTCTTCAGAATTTCTAGTAATCCCGAAGAGCTTTGTTTTATTTTCTGAAAACAACAACCATGAGGGCTGTCTTAGGATGACGATTCCTGCAATTAGGCTTTTGCCCTTGCGAGGCCTCCCTGGCACAGGATTCCTCCATGCTCTAGCTCTTAACACTCTTGTTTCCAGGACGTCTATTGTTTTTAATGTGGGGTTTCGGCCTGAGCCAAACCTTGTTTATACCATTAGGATCTAACATGCCTCGTGACTATTAGGTTTCTCCTATTTCTAACCGCCTGTTTCAGAAGGCTGGGGATACTTTGGGGAGGGGAGGTGGGGGGATTAGACTTTGGAAGAGGAAACAAATTTTCAAAATCTGTCTTAAGGATCCTAATATCTACTTCCCACCAGATGGATGGGATTTCAGCGTTTGGTAAAACCATGATGTATACATTTAAAATTTATAAAACGTTCCCTTTGTTTCATTTGTTTGAATGAGGGCAGTAATGATATTCCTCACTGTATATAGTTATTAAGAGTCCTTTGCTTATGTTAAGGGGGCTTATGGAAGGTTTCAGCCAAACACAAAACCACTTATTAGGACAAATAGAGCTTTTAAAAGAATACTATACTCTCATGAATAAACTAGTTTCTGATTGGCTAGAGTTGCAATTTAGCTTTTATCAGTAATTAAGGGCAAGCCATGGAGCAAACTCGTTAGTTGACACCAATTACAATTGGTAGACGAACTAATGAGTCCAAGAAAAAAAAAGTTATTTATTTCTAAACTTTTGAAGCATAATTGTTGTGTAAATCGGATAGCGCGCAAATCTTTTCCATACGTTTGGGTTGGTAATTGAGAAATAAAATGGTTACCAAATGTACTCTTTGTCCAGTTTTGTTCTGCAGTCGATCTCTCTTGGGACTCTTTAAAGTGTAAGGAAAAGGTGATGTCAACAGCAACGTACTCCGGGCGAACGGAGCCAGGATTAATTAATAGAGATGAAAGGGAACACTAGGCCTTTCTTAGCCATCGCCTTACAGTCCCCCCAGTTAGATACTGGCTGCTCTGCAGATGACTGACACAGTGCCGAGGATGAGGGCCTGGGCCCAGAGCCTGCCTTGGATTTAAAAACAAAACAAAACACCAGAATGGAGAATGAGAGCTGTCCCCATCTCATTTCCAGCGTGCAGTCTTTACAAGGAGGAACTCTCGAGAGCTTTTCCCCTTTGAAGTTTCATATGTAGGACTTTACATCAATCTAACATTTTAAATGTGTTAAACCAATTAGTCTCTGGTTACAGAAGTTTTGAGACATTTGCAAGTTGCTGTTTAACTAAATTTAATATGTGCTGGCAAAGTTGATCGTGCAGTTGTTCATTTAGAAGAATGCGCGATTGGAATGATTAATAAATAAACCAGCCTCCCATTGCTTCAACCTCTGTGTTTATTCGAAGTCAATCTATTTTAAAAAGACATTAATATTCTTAGAATTATTATTAGGATAATTGCTTTTACTCCTCTCAGAACACACATTTTTTTCCCCTCATTTCCCTTCAGCATAGACAGCTTTGCACTCAGATATAAACTCCCCATTATTATTCCTCACCCCCCCCCCAAAATGAAGAATAGGAATTATACACTTTTCACTAAGGAATAATTAATTTGTCTCAAGTATTAGAACAGAGAATTGTAGAGTGACTTTGAATGGTAGTCTCTGAGGAGTAGCATTGTTTGTTCTCTCCAGTCTTTAATGAGCTTTAGTAAATGGCCAGGAAAAATTACCTTCTTTCTGTAATATGAGAGAGGCGAAGAATGAAGGAAGCTGTGGAATCCCTAAGAGAAAAGAGAACACACACACACACACACACACACACACACACACACACTGCATGGACGCACGCGTATGCACACATTCATACCTCCTTCATCACAGCACTCGATCAGCTAGGAGGACACAGTTCTCTTTTTAGACCTATTTGAGGACAAGAGATCTGGTTACTAAGTGCATTAAAACAGAAGCATGTCTCTAATTTGTATTGATTATTGTTATCGTTACTACTGTTGAACCTGCTGGGGAAACCATCCATCCTATAATTCCATGGGACTGGGTATTTGTTACACCCGCCATGTTAAATTTCTCTCCTCTTTAATGACTGGAAGAGAATCAGAACTGGAGCTTTAACAGAAATTAGTTGGTAGGGCCCTGCCCCTCCCCCATGGGTCACTGCACTCCATAAAAAGAGCCCCCAGCCTATAAAGGTCTTACCCAAAGGAGATGCCCTCAGCCAAATGACTTTTACTAAGAGCCAATCGTTGT
Organism: Myotis daubentonii; assembly: GCF_963259705.1. Lineage (NCBI taxonomy): Eukaryota > Metazoa > Chordata > Mammalia > Chiroptera > Vespertilionidae > Myotis > Myotis daubentonii. The sequence continues at coordinate 154,418,561 of NC_081842.1, forward strand.
CAGCGGGTTACCATAGACCCTGGGGCGTGCGCAGGGAGCTGCCTGGCCTTGCCTTCTGGAAATGGATCTTCTCAGCCTTCAAGTTTCTCAGGTCAAGGGGAGATTTTGCACTCAGAGGTTGCCGGGATGGGGGACTACCCAGGCAAGAGACACCCAGCGGTGAAGAGGGCCCTTCGTGCTGGGACTTAAGGGGACCACAAGATAGCACCCCTTTTCCTTGCCTGAGTTCGGAACCAACTGAGAAATAGCTACAAAGGGACAGGCAGACAGGGGTCCAAATGTTGCTCTCAGACTGATGAAGCCGGTATGTGTGGATGTGACTTTTATCTGTGGGCTAGTGAGCCCTAGAGCACTAGCAAACGCACACTCGTCTGAGAACCCAACACAGGCCCATTGGCACAGGCCTCGACAGCTCAGCCAAATGCATGGCAGACAGCAGGGCAGAAGCTGGCCCGGGGAGGCCTTTCCCATGAGGAAGGGGGAGGTTGTGGCAGGCATGGCAGAGCTCTCCTGTACTTCTCAGGCATCTAGCATCCCTGGGCCCAGCACGGGGAGGTGGCCACTGCAGGGCTCAGTCCAGCCTGGGCCCTGGATTGTGCTCATCTTCCTTTCCTCATCAACAGTTGCTGACCTTACACCTTATTCTAGTAGGACCCTAGGCTGTCACTTTGACAAGTCTTATAAACTTCTTACAAACTGGTTCCCAGGAAAAGAGAAATGCCTGATAGAAGCTTCATATATTATGTGCTATCCATAAGGGGGAAAACAACCAATGACAGATTTTTGGAGTCAAACACAACTGTGTGAATTTCAGTTGCACTTCTTACTAGTTTTACACCCTTGGGCAATTTTCTTAAACTTTCTGAGCCTCAGGGTCCTCATCTATAAAGTAGGAATAATGTCATTTTGACTGAAAACTCTGTAAGCCAATGTGTTGGCACAATATCTGACACTCAGTAACGTGCAGAGACTTCTGTTCACGTTCAGATGTAAGGAGATGGTAAGAACAATGTTAGTTTCTAATTGTATAATGCCTAGAGTTTACAAAATATTTCATACAAATACTTCATAAGAACTATGAGGATTGTGTGATTCTCCTAATACTTCTCCTAAAACAAAAAATATCTCTGTTTTGCAGGTGAGGAAACTGAAGCTCAGAGAATGGAAATAACTTGCTCAAGGTCATTTAGCTGGGAATTGATAGCAATCAGATGTGAATATGAGTTCTCTGCCTCCAAAGTCTTTCTTTCTACTCATCTGATTAGTTATCAGTGGTAGATTTCTAACACTAACAAGCTAGAGACAGGACCTCAAATGGGAGGAGGCAACCTGCCAGCTCGGGGTCTTGGTCCAGCTACCAGATGAGTGTTGTTTAGCTGACAGAGTTTCTTAAAAATTTGGATTTTCTGCTAACATTTAAAAATTGGGATATTACTAGTAAATACTTGGATTTATAGCTTCTCTTAAAAACCATGAGGCCTGCCCAGCCAGTGTGGCCCAGTGGTTGAGCATCAACCTATGAACCAGGAGGTCATGGTTCAATTCCCAGACAGGGCATATGCCTGGGTTGTGGGCTCAATTCCTGGTGGGGTGTGTGTATATATCTCTCTCTCCCTCTCCCTTTCTGAAACCAATCCTATTTAATAAAGAGGGAATATGCTACTTGACCATCACGTGCTCACAAAGATGGCAGTGCCCACAGCCAATAAAGAGGGAGTATGCTAATTGACTGCCACACCCTCAAAGATGGCGATGCCCACAGCCACAAGATGGCAGTGCCCAGTCCCCTCAGCCCCCCAGCCGCCCAGGGCCGGCCTGAGGCACAAGCAAGCCTTGGATGGTGGCTGCCCAGCTGCCCAGAGCCGGCCTGAGGTGCAAGCAAGCCTTGGATGGTGGCTGCCCAGCCACTCAGGCCACCCGATGTTCAGGTAACCAGGGCCAGCTGAGACTTGCGCTGCTGGCAGTGGCAGCAGCAGAGGTATGATGGGGGCTTTGCCTTCCCCTGATCACTGAGTCTCCTCCTGCCCCTGAGGGCTCCCGGACTGTGAGAGGGGGTAGGCTGGGCTGAGGGACTCCCTTCTCCAGTGCATGAATTTTCATGCACTGGGCCTCTAGTAAAAATATATTTAAGAAAAACAAAAACAAAACCCATGCGGCCTAAAACCTGCATGCCCAAGTGACTACCACCTACTGATTTTGCGACCTCATGTAAAATGAGGTTAGTGACAGCACCTACCTCAGAAGGTGGTCGAGAATTAAGTGAGATAAAACATTTGAAATGCTTAGAACGTCCCTGGCACACAGTAGTTCTCAGTCAACTTGAAGTATTATTTTTTTTCTATTGACTGGTGTCGGCCAGCAAAATGGAGGCTGGGGATCTTCCTGGAGACCAGTGGACTGTTCTTACATTTGAAGAAACATGAGATGGAAGTGTTGTTTTAGTCTGACACACAAAGCCAGAGTTGCTTCTTACCCAGAAAGTACAGCTTAACCCGGCATTAATGCCTGAGCTGTTCCAGCTGAGGTTCTGAAGAGAAGATTTGTCATGCCTCACATTTATGAAATTTAAAGCAAACAAGGAAAAAAGCCTAACTCTTGAGCAGGCATTTTGCATGGCTCTGCTTGGAAGGAACGAAGAAAGAAAGGGAGGGAAGAAGGAGGAGGAGGAGAACTTGGCGTGGTTTTGTTGAACCTACGAAAGGAAGGAAAGAAGAGAGAGGCGAGGAGAGGAGAGGAAAGGGGAGAAGAGAAGAGAAAAGAGAGAGAAGGGACAGAAGGGGAAGGCGGAGAAGGTTGTTCCCAATACCAGGGAAGGTGACTTACCACGCTGCCAGAATATTTCAGATGCACTAGTGCCCTCTGGTAGCAACTTGCATTTTGCTTTGTTTTGTTTTTAAAAACTTCAAAGTTTCTCCAGGCTTCATCTTCAATTAGAACAAATGTCAGTAACATACTTGAAGAAAATTTGTTTAGAGTTGTGTGTATGGTTGAAAATTGCACATTACACATGCCCCATGCATGATTTTCCACTAAATTTTTAACGATGAGCGGAGGTACATGGTTCCAGAAAGACGAGCGAATCTGAATGTATATATCTGGTGCTTTGCACGTTGACATAAACACAGCTGCTTTCATACATTTGAGAACATTTGTGTTTATTTGAATGTGTGATGGGGAGGTCATCAGAATGAACGCACGCGTTGTGTTTATTTGAATCTCACATCGCTCATAAGAATACATGTCGTGCTTGAACGTGCAGTCAAACACCAGCTTTTCTAAACGGCGAATCAAACCCCGAAAGGCTATTCAGTGCAAAACCCCATTAATGCTGCATTAGAGTCGAAATTCCATTCACATGAAAGTCAGAGAATTTGGAGTTAAAGGTTTCCAACAGCAATCTTACTTCTGCTAACTTGAGAGTACAGTTTCTTTCCATTACTTTGTCAAGAACATATACTTTGTATTTAACAATACCAAAGGGAAAAAAAAATGAAGACAAAAGGAAGAAAAACCAAACCTCTGATTAAAGTACAAAAAAAATGTTGGCAGGGTATTAAGGAACAATCTACTACTATACTATCAACAACAGAGAGGGTGCATAGCCTTGTGGCTTTCCAGTTGGAAGATGCTGCTGGCTGTGTGGGTGCAGTTAGGGCCTCTGGGAGCAGGACTTGAGTCTGAGGATTTGAGGGATGGGGATGGGGATGGGGATGGGGATGGGGATGGGGGTGGGGATGGGGATGGGGATGGGGATGGGGATGGGGATGGGGGTGGGGATGGGGGTGGGGATGGAAATGGGGATGGGGGTGGGGATGGGGGTGGGGATGGGGATGGGGATGGGGGTGGGGATGGGGGTGGGGATGGGGATGGGGATGGGGATGGGGATGGGGATGGGGATGGGGATGGGGATGATTTGAATGCATGCTTTAGCCTCACTGCCACCAGCACAATGATGTTCTTTCTAATGCTATTAAGAAAAGAGACGGGTAGCTACAGATGTGGTCCATGAGGGGAGGCACCTACAGGTAAGGATGCTCGTTGCTTTGGTCTCTAAACAGACACCATTGCCACACACAGCAGTCCATGATACACAGTCTTTTGCACACTGCAAGAGGGACAACAGCATTCAAATTCAACCCTGACACTTAGAAGCAATGAGGCCTGCTACATGTACCTCGCTCTCCACTGTTGCTCTGACTAAACAAAGGGGAAGACCCTCTCTGTTATGCCGGTGTAGCGTTTTGAAGTCTTCATCCCTCATATGTCACAATGGGAAAAGGACAGTACTCACTTCTCAGAGCTTGTTACCTATGGTTTTCTGTGGGAAAACATGAAAAGCAAATAAATAAACAAGAAGGGAGGAAAGGAGCACACAGAACAGCCAGATGAGGTTCCTTTGGAAATTAAATAGCAGATGCAGGCAATTGAACAGCAAGAAAAAGTGTGTGTTTCTGTTTGGCTTATGAGAACAGACAAGATTACAGCCGATGGTGGCTGGGCTGGGATTTTATTGTGCGGTATTAATTAGAGACGGAGGGAGGGGGGACGGGGAGCAGGAGGTGAGCCCGAGTTTCCATGGAGCCACAGAGCACAAGGGTTTGGCCACCAGGCAAGACTTCAAATATGTGGAAAATCTTCCAAAATAAAAGACATAAAAAAAATCTTTAAAGGCCCACGTTGTTGTCAACACAGAACATGCATAGAATTACACCAGGTCTCCGCTGCTTCCCCGTTAGAACAATTACAAAATTCAAAACTACTGAACTCTGTGAATTAGATAAAGTCCGACCGATGGAGACCAGAAGGGACCTCTCTTTTCCGTGGCCGTTGACTGCAGCATGTCTTTGTTTCTCTACCAAGATGCATTTTTGTCTGCCTAAAATATTATTACTACATGGCAGTGTGAGATTCCATTACTTTTAACACTTTAAAAAATATATTTCAGAAATGACAAATGGAAAACAGGCAAGAAGTTGGGTTTTAAATCAAACCATTTTTCGAGTTTCACGTGGAAAGCAAGCAAGACTACCTCAAACCTCTTCTTTGATGAGGCCACAACTATACAAAGGGATCAAACTCCAAATAGACAAAGGGATTTTTCCCCCTGACTTTGGAGTGATATCTTGTTACACTGATGGTTCTTGACAGCTATCATAAGACCCTTCATTTATAACCTTGAGAACGAGGGAAGCTAGACGCTGCCATTTTAAACCTCCATGTCTCCCAACCAGACACATGTGAGTTTGCCTCTCAGAAGAGACATGGACCAAAGTGAGAAAAAAGAGTCAATTTCAGTGGAAAGGGGAATTTTAAAACAGTATCTTTGATATGATCTCAGTTTTGTTTTTAAAAATATAGTGTGTGTGAGAGAAAGAATACAGACCAAAGTGTTAATGAGAGATTCTTCTTTTCATTAACTATATTTAGCACTTTTCTATAATAAAACATGAATTACATTTGAAATACGAAAAAAATTTTTTCAAATGTGGAGATTTTCAAAATCAGCGACATCGACACCATTCAGTTTCACCTCTGAGTATAATCAATACCAGGAGAAAGCTCACCCTCCTGAAGTTCCTGAAGAGCACATAGAACAATCTCTTTAAGATCAGTGCTGTTTTATCCCTGTGTCACAGAGAGGACAAGTGAGCCTCCCACTGGGGATGCCCATCGCTACCCATTGTCTCACAACAGTAAATGCAAACCGGGTCCTCTGCCTGCAGATGTCATGCCATTTCTTCTGTGTAGAAGATCTGCCTAACATCTGTCATTTGTCAAAGTGGCACTCACCGCTCCAACAGCCCGGCAAGGTAGATGTTACTATTAGCCTCCGTGTTAAAGATGAGGAGACAGAAGCTCAGCTAGAGGATGAGTTGACTGACTGGTGTGGTCTTATGACTGGAAGGTGGTCAAGCTGGATTTGATCAGAGCTCTGATCTGGGCCTACAGTTCATCCTCCTGCCTAAGTGAGGCCATGCAAGTAAGATACTCAGGACATTTCACACATGGCCCTGGAGTGGAGGGGTCAGGAAGGCAGGTAGCTAACCCCCACCCACCCCACATCTACTTGAGTCAGAATGTAGATTAGAATCCTGGCTTCACCACTCACTAACTGGGTGAACTTAAGCAAGTTATTTATATTTCCTGTGCCTTGGTTTCTGCATCTGTAAAAATGGGGATAATAATCGCTCTATTTTATAGGGTTGGTGCTAGGATTAAATGAGTTAATATGCATTAAATACTTAAAACAGTTCCTGGCCCTTGGGAAGTATTATATAACTCTTGGCTACTATCATTATTAACATGTGAAATAATCTGTCATCTTAAACCAGTGGTCGGCAAACTGCAGCTCGCGAGCCACATGCGGCTCTTTGGTCCCTTGAGTGTGGCTTTTCCACAAAATACCGACTTCTGCACATGGGCCACGAAGTTTCAATCACACTGTACGTGCGTGCCCGCACGTGGTATTTTGTGGAAGAGCCACAATCAAGGGGCCAAAGAGCCGCATGTGGCTCGCCAGCTGCAGTTTGCCGACCACTGCCTTAAACAAAAGGAATTTATAACCAAATAAAGATGATAACAGGTTATTAAGCTATTGCTATATATTGTGGTCAATTGAAGACTCTGAGGATGAGGGCACCCTCTATTAAAAGAGTGACTAAATTATTTAAAAGGTGTTAAACACACACACCACCAATAGAGACAGTCTGCTGAATTAATTAGGAGGACTGAAGGAGAATTTTAAATGGAATAATTTTCTTAAGAAATGAAGCACTTTAATACCTGTGTCCATGAACCACCCAAAATATGGAAACTAGACTAACGGGATGAAAATTGTGGATTGTCTCAGGATAGGAGTACGAAATTGAATAGTCAGATATAAGATACGTGTCTTATTCTTCTGGTTTCAAGGGGTTAAAAAATTCAGGCATTTGGTTAAGACCTTGCATTCTCCAGCACTGTGGCAAGGTGTGGCATACATGTGTGGCAACCCCCTGTTTCCCTCCTACTCTCCTCCCTCTCCTTAGCTGCTCTCTCTGCTTCCCCTGGGGCTTCTAGGCCCAGAGCTAATACCCAGGACAAGATGAGCCAACTCCCTGCTGTGCACTGAGGACAAACTTGCTTTGCTTCTCATTATTGCCCACTGTGCAGTGGCTCAACCTTTGTAGCACTGGAACAGCAAGCTCCCAAACAGCAACCTGGGGGCCAAGGAAGAAGACAGCAAGCCTGCGACCCAGCTGCAGTCTGAGGCTACTTGGATCCAGACAGATGGGAGGGGCAGGCTTTCGTGTGGTCCAGCTCCACATTCCAGATTCCCTGAACTAGGGTGAGAGGCCACAGTGCTAGCTTATAATAAAGTATAAGTTCCCGTTTCATTTCCGCCTCTTTCTCATTCTCTGTCTCTCCTGAGAGTGAGGCTGAGTATCCAACCAGGAAGAATTCTTGGCTCCCTGAATATAAGATCATACATCACCATCCCACTCCCCTCAACTTTAAACAAGAACCTACTGGCACTGCCAGGGTTACCCAGAGGTAGTGGGCCGCCCAGAACTTTGTCTCTGACAATGGGAACATCTGGCCGGCTCATAGGTTGCTGAAGGCAGGCGTCACCTGTGGCAGGCCCTGGTCCCGTGGGGTGGCCTCATTCCAAAGTGTGAGTTTTTGGTGGAACTTCGGTGGAAGGCTTCCTAAGGAGGCATTTGTGGTGGAATTTTTGCTTTTGTCACCCACCGTGTGACTCAGATGGGACAGGGAGAAGTCCTAGAAGAAGGACCCTTGGCCCAGCCTCGGACCCGGCCAGGGCCTGTCAGCATGAAGGAGGAGGCCTCTTTGAAAGTCTTCGTCCGCGACGAGAAACCAATTCCATTAAAAAAAAAAAAGTTTACAGAATTTTTTTTTCCTACTCAAAATGAAAATAGCTTTATTGAGTTCCACGGAAATGATATATAGTTTTACAATCTAGATTAAGTACTAAAAATGTCAATAAAAGTATTGGCACCGCTTTTAGTGGACACATCTGGGTGTATTTGAGAACAATGTGTCTCTGTTGATTTGAAACATTTCTTGCCTTCCCATTGTCTTTGGGGCGAGGACAGAACCCATGCCGTGCCTTCCTCCCCAGCCTCGTCTCTGCTGGGCCGCTCCCCGTGTTACTGCCAGAACTGAAGCCAGGCGCATTCGTTTATCCGCTTATCGTCCCCCTCTCCCCACTGTGGGCTCTTCCTCCACTTCTCAGTGTGCCCTGGGCGGCTTCCTCCATCCCAGGCCTCCTCTCCCCGGTGGACGGGCCCCCTCAGCTGGGCTGGGCAGGCGAGGGTGCCCTGCAACCCGAAGGAAACAGTGATGGCGGGTTTTCTGGAAGCTTCCTCAGCTGGGGTGACACTTCATTCACAGGCTCTTCTACCCGACCCAGAGCCAACGAGTCTGGAAAGCTCTCCCCCTGTGTTTCCCCTCCACATTTCTTTGTTGCCCCAGAGCAGAGGGTATCCGGTCATTGGAAAGGCGGGAAGGCCAAAGCTGCTGGGAGACTTCGCTGGCCGCTCACCTGCAGGTGCCTCTGCCTGTCCGTGTTACCTTCCAGACCAACAAGGAGGCGGAGGCAGGAGCTGCCCCCTGACAATAGTGCCCACATGGGCACCGGAAACCTCTCCAAGGTGAGCGAACAGAGCATCTCAAACCCTCTCTCCCAGAAATGGGACCCAACCAGAGCTCCCACTTTGCCTACCTTAGAGCTGCTATTGAAAATGCCACTCAGGGCTCTGCCCAATGTCCCCCTCCCCCCCAAACCTTTTGTTCTCCAGCTGGTAGACTCGGGCACCATGACAAACTGCATCTCTGGAAGTTTGAAAATCTAATTTGTGCTCCTGTTGTTAAATGATGGTAACTTAGAACCACTGAGTTGGAACTCATTAAGAGGGCAGCATTAAGGAGTCGCTGCCGCGTTTGAAATCCATTTCTAGGGGAGTCTGCGTGTGGTAGGCGACTTTCTCATGGGGTCATTGAAGTCACTCCCCTCAGAAAACAAAGTATTCTATACAACACCTCCAGGTCTCTGCCTCCTTGCTTTCAGGTATTTAACAGAGAATTATATAAGCTCCAATACCTCAATTAATTAAGAGCAAAATGAAGACGGCGACTTCATATTTCTTTGGTCAGTGAAAATTTTAACATTCTCATAACCCTTTTCATTCTCTCTTCTCTTTGTGAATGCTAATAGAAAAGTCCTTTTTAAAATGGTATTTTGTTAGCCGGGGATACGCCGACAACTCTGCAGTATCTTCCCACAGATCACTGCTCACATCATTCAGATGTGGAAAATTTTAAATGAAATCAATACTGGCCTATTCACGTCAACAGCACTATCCCTGGCAATGTAAAAATATAGAGCGAATTTGCAATCCAAGCGACTTACCCAGCGCTCTTTTCATTACAGGTCGTCAATTAAATTATTTCTACAATATTGTATCTGTCCACAGGATGTTACGCAATATTCATGCACATTACTTCAGCTACACAGAATCCCGGGAAAATAAATGAGAACTGGAGAGATCTAGGAAAATAGGAGGGCATCGACAATAAGGCCAGTCAAAACTGCCCCCAAGATGATGCTTCTATTATCACTTAAGAAACAGCAATGTCTTCATTCGTGGGATTCCAAATGACTCTGTCCTATGGGAGAAAGCACTCCGGAAGAGACTGCTCACGTTCGTTCATGATTCACGTTTGAAAGAACTTCGGACTTGGAGCTTGAGAGCCAGGTCGGCCTTGTTGCGATGGATCAGCCCTGCCTTCGAAGCTCGCCGTGTCCCCATTTCCCTGGATTCAGGAACAGCAGCTGGATTGAGAAGCTGAGTTCATTACCAGCCCAGGCCCAGGGCCGCATTGATGCCTCCCCAGGAGGTTCTGCAGTTCCAATTGCCCTTGGCGCCGCACAGAGGAGACCGGGGGACGTGCTGGGGCTCTGCCCCAGAATCCGTGATCCAGCCAAGAGGCATCACGGTGGGAGGACGAGCAGCCGGAATCAATAATTTCAATCACTGCCTATCCCAGATAGGAACTGGGGAGGGCAGAGGAGTGTGGGGGAAGCGAGGCAGAGCTAAGCCCCAGCCTGAGAAAAGAATTAGGGAAACACCAACAGAAGGAGATGAGGGTCAGAAAGGAACCAAAGGGCTACATTCACTAAGCACCTAGGACTTGTCCTCTCCCAAGAGAGGCAACCTGGAAGCAATCTGTGACCCAGGAGCCTCCTCCCCGCTCTGTGGAGCGGGGTTTGTCAGCCTTTGCTCTGAGCATGCTGAGTGCCATGGGCTGGCCCAACCCTTCCTCTCAAAGCCTGCTGCTCCCTGTGCCTCTGGCTTGCAGGGCACTGGCCATGAGCCAGGAGGGCGCCGTCTGGAAGCTCAGCCCTGGTGCTTCCTCAGCTCTGAGGTAGAGCTATGTGGCTAGGCCAGTGGTCGGCAAACTCATTAGTCAACAGAGCCAGATATCAACAGTACAATGATTGAAATGTCTTTTGAGAGCCACATTTTTTAAACTTAAACTATATAGGTAGGTACATTGTTATTAACTTAATTAGGGTACTCCTAAGCTGGCCTTTGCTAAAAACGTCCTCAATCTGATTGAGGTACGTTCGCTGAGGTTGACCCCTTCCAACTCTCCCGTCCACACTCGTCTTGTATACTTGTTTCGTCTGTCTCCTTTCGTTCATCCTCTCTATATGTCCAAACCATCTCAACACACCTTTCTCAATCCTCCACCCTACATCTTCTTTCACTCCACAACGTTCCCTAAAATTAACTTAATAAACTTTACTTAAAGTTTTAAGTCAACTTCGCACTGTATGTGTGTGCCCGCATGTGATATTTTGTGGAAGAGCCACACTCAAGAGGCCAAAGAGCCACATGTGGCTCACAAGCCGTGGTTTGCCGACCACTGGGCTAGGCCAAGCCAGATGATCGCCTTAGGTCTACTTCCTCCTCTTTAAAGGCAGGGCCAAATCAGATCGGACCCTCCCAGAACTGACACTGGAGACTCCTGAAGGCCAGTCCTTGCCGGCCTGCTCCTGATCGCCACCCCTCTGACTGCCCAAGACTTTCCACTAGGGAACCCAGGCATGGATGTTGGGAGTAGCTGGGGCTGCCTCCTGTAATAAGACTGGCTGTCTGTTGTTGAGTGCTTCAGATCCAGGATCTCCTTCAATCCTCCTGGGAACATCATGGGTGTTCTTATTTAGTTCTCTGTTTTATAGACAAAGAGGGTGAGCTACAGAGGAGGTAATACCTGTGCAAGGTCACCAAGTTAATGCTTAGCAGAGCCAGAAGTGAAGTCTGGGTCCATGTGGCTCCAAACTCAGAGCTTTTAACACCAGAGTATACAGTAGTCTCCCCTTATCCATGGTTTCACTTTATGCTATTTCAGTTATCCATGGTCAACCATAGTCCAAAAACATTAAATAGAAAATTCCAGAAATAAACAATTCATAAGGTTTAAATTGTGCACCATTCTGAGTAGCGTGATGGAACCTCGCACTGCCCCACCAGGGATGTGAATCCTCCCTTTGTCCAGTGTCTCCTTGCTGAATACCTTCCCCTCCTGTTAGCCACTGAGTAGCCATCTTGGTTATCAGATCGACTGTCAGGGTATCGCAGTGTTTCTGTTCAAGTGGCCTTAGGATAGCAGCCTAAAGCTACATCACAACACTTACATCATCCACCCCAGTTCATCTCTCCACAAGGCATCGTATCATCTCACTCATCTCAAGAAGAAGGCTGTGTACAGCACAATAAGATATTTAGAAAAAGACCATATTTACATAACTTTTATTACCGTATTTTTTTATAATTATTCTATTTTATTTTTATTATTGTTTATCTATTATTGTGCCTAATTTATAAGTTAAACTTTATCACAGGTGTGTATGTATAGGAAAAAACACAGTATATATAATATTTGGTACTATCTACGGTTTCAGGCCTCTTCTCAGGGGTCTTGGAAAATCTTCCCCACGGATAAGGGGGTACCCCTGTTCTGCCTCTCTCCCTCTCTGCCCTTTAATGGAAGCAGTGCGGGGACTAAGTTCTTCTTCTGTAGGGTGGTCTTCAACCATCAGACAGAAAGTCCAGGGTAGGCCTTCTCTGAGTTTCCTCCAGCACAACGAGGGAGCAGAGGGCTCCCAGGGACACCCCTCCCCACCACTCATCTTCTCTGTCTTCCATTCCTAATGCCTCACCTAGGATCCTCAGCGTCTTCCCTATTATCCACGTCCTGGTCCTTTTTGCTGCCACAATCTTCTTCCCATCCACTCCTACGCCTCAGTTATAAAATGCTACTTCCAGGACTCAATCCTTCTGGGCCTTGCTCTCTGCTATAAAGATGCCAAACAAGTCATGCCACGTGGTGCTGGGATAAGGTACAGAGCCTTGGACCATGTATAGCATTCCTACATCCATTTAGAACATTTTGGAAGACAATGCTCTTAATCCAAAATTGTAGGTCAGAATGTCTGTGCCTCAGGGAAGGTCATTTGAAGGAGACTTGGGACAGAAGCAAGTCTGGTACACCTGCCACCATCCCAGTCAACAACAGAGTTGCTACTATAATCACTCACAAGACTTGAGAGGCCCAACCTAAGGACTTCAGGGCACTTTGCAACCAGGGAAGGGAGCCTTCGGTCAGGAAAGCTGTTGCTGATGTGAGCAGTGGAGGGTAGAGATTGGGAGCAGATGAAGCCAGAGATAGTGTGGCTTTGTTTCTAAATCACCACAGTGCGGGTGACCCCAGCCTTCCTGAGAGAGCCACTGGAGCACGTAGCACGTAGTTAATGGAGCCCACAGTTCTGCCACATTGTTTTTCAATTCAATTCACTAAAAAATGTTCCAGAATTTGTATGCACAAGGTCTGGTCTTGCATCCTGAGACACGGAGATGAATAAGACGTAGTCTCTGACCCTAAGAACCTCTAAGTCTGGTGGGAGGAAGAGGCACACAGAAGGAACCATGACACAAAGCAAGAAGTAATTAGTGCCAAGTAGAGATAAGTACACAGTGGGCTGTGGGGTCCAGAGTTCCAGCCGACCCTTCTGTCCACAGAAGGACCTTGCAGATGGAAGAGACCTGAACTAGGCTTTGAGACTAAGAAGTGTAAAAAGCCTTGTCATTCCTGGAACATTTAATACATACCCAGTTTCTGACATGCATGGTCCCAGAAAATCATCACAGCTCTGTGAGGAGGGAGAAAGCTGAGCCTCAGACAGTGTGAGCAGCTCAGCCGACGAGCAGCACAGGCAAGAGCCAAACCCAAGGGTGTCTGCCTCCAGAGCCTGAGAAACCTTCACAGGCCAAGAGAACAGCAGTAGAAGAAGCACAGAAGTTGGGAAGGGCATGGGGGGTCTAGAGAGGGGTAGCAGAGCAAGTTTGCTGTGGCTGAAGCTCTCAGGGTGGAACCTATGATGATACAGGGAGATGGGAGGCGTGCAAGGGATGAGACAATGTCACCTGAGGAGAAAAGCAGGCACTCTGCAAACCACTGTGTGGGCTTATGTCTTGGTTCTACCACATACCAGCTAGGAAACCTCAAATAAGTTGCTTAACTTGCTGTGCCTCAGTTTCCTCATCTATAAAAAGGGAACCTCATAGAGTTTTTGTGAGAATAAATGAGCTGGCATATATATGAACACAGGACAGTGCTGCAGGCATAGTAAATTCTATATGTAATATTTACTTACTTATTTATTTATCTATCTATTTATTTATTTATGAGGCAGTGTAGACTCTGGTTTCAATCATGCATTTTGGAGCCAGATGGCCTGGTTCAAATCCTGGCTCTACCACTTGTGGCTGTGTGACCTTGGTCAATTTACATCACATTTCTGTGCCTCAGTTTGATCATCCATAAAACAGGATAGCAGTCCTGCCTATCTCACAGGACTTGCATCAGGCCTCCAGGAGACACTGTTTGCCAAAACAAAACAGGAAGTGGGACTCCGCAGATGAAGTTATTTCCTAAATCATAGTCTGTGTCTACTGTGTTGGCGTGCTGGTTATAGGCTAAGAAGTTTCTTCCCAATCAGTTACACAAGTGTCCTCCTGGGAAATTCAATAAACAGTTCAGTGAAAGAACTATAAATTCTTAATTGTAGGGGATTAATAAGGCTTTATTGTGGTAAATTTACCTCACACATGATTTAATAGGTCAAAACCACATTTTGTAATTAAAACTTAAGAAATGGTGCACAGTGAGGCTTATAACACAAATTTTAGTCTGAAACAACGAACGCGGGGAACCATAAAAGACAAAGCAATGTCCTCCAAAAAATGTATAGCCACGTTAACAGCTGACAGCTCAATTTTGAAAACAGAATGTATTTTAATAAGCACTGCCTTTATAATAATTCAAAGTGTGTGCATACATTTTTGGGACACTCTATACATACACCATGTCTTGGGAAGAGGCAAGGTTTTGGGAAGCAGCAAGATCTATTAAGAGCTTTATTTCAAGCCTCTCAATAGAAGGGCTCCACCCCTTGCCATTTGAACTGTTCAACCAGCCCCTTTTACAGGCCATGGATCTGAGACAAAAGGAAAACATACTCGGAATGGTGGCCCTGCCCGTGTGGACACCCAGCCCCAGTTTTCAGGCTGCTGTCCAGCCTCCTGCCTTCCCATCAACAGTCACCTGGGCAAAGCCTTCAAAACAGATACTAACCCTCCTGGCCTTCATTTGAACTTGGAGACCTGGCATTCATTTGTACTAGAGCTATGGATCCTTTTTGCTCTCATGGTAAGAGAGGAAAAACTGTGAAGTTCTAGAAGATTCTCAAGGTAACACGGAGCAGGTTTCAATGGAAGACAGCATTGCATGCGGTTAGATAGACAGATGTGGGGTGGAGGCTGATCCTCAGCTGGGTGGGACCCAGAGTGAATCCCCTCAGCTCTCTGAGCGAGTGTGCAAAAGTTTCTTCTTTTGTAAAATGAAAATAATAATAGTTACTATCTCTGAGAGTTGTTTTGAGGACTTCATAAGACTGCAAAGTGTGGTGCCTGGCACACAGTAGGCACTTAATATTAATTATTATCACTTTATTTAGGCAAAAGGGTCAAAAGGAAAGGGGATGGAAAAGGGGAAACACTGAAACCTGCATCACTCTTAGCCTTGTCCTCAATCACAGAGATATTTTCTTTTCTGAAAAAGTGATGCCTTTCTGAGTTCAAAAACAATAATTTTACAATTCAGCAAGTTATCTAATAAGTTTTGCTCTTTGGCATGAAGGTTGAAATTTTACTTAATGTCGGTGTCTGGCATTTCTCTTCAAAGGAAAGCAAATTGGAAAAGTTCCTGTTTAAGTTATTTTTGGAAAGAAAAACAAAGCAAGGAGTTAATTGATTTGAAAGGTTTGGTCATAAAACACCTGCAAGTTGAATTTTCACTTGTTTTCGTTTTAAATCACATTTAGAAGCATACACTTATGGGTGCATATACATTATATACATATTGATATACCTGAGTTGATGTCCTAGAGTTTAAAGTTCTTTGTTTATATGTGAACAAAAAGAGACACCCTCTCACACTGTACCTGCCTTGGGGTTGGGGGCACGAAGTTCCCATGAGACCTTGCATGTCCCTCTTGATTTCAGCCCTAGGAACAGCCATCTCTGGTGATAGGGGGGTAAATGGGTCTCCATTTGTTTGGCAACCTTCCAGCTGGGTGTCCTCAATGTCGCTCACTGGAGCATTGCTGTCCCTCCTCTCCCCTCCACTCCTACTCCTGGCCCCAGAAGAAGAGGCTGCAGCCAACTCAGCCCGCAGTGGCCTTTCATCCATTGCACACATCCTGTGAGCCAGGGCCCTGCCTGCCCGCAACTGTGCTGCTGCCTCTGTTCCCAGGTTCCCCCTGGAAGGTGTCCAGGTGGGTCCTCACCTTCTGCTCTGGTTGCTGGGTGGGGAGGAGCAGGAAGGCAGCCCTTCTCTGCACGGCCAGCAGCACACGGTGTAATGGTCAGAACTTCCAGAGACAGTATGTTTTACCTCTTGAGCATTCTGCAGGGGGTTATGAAGGTGGCCAGATAGGTTCCAAAAATGGCCTCATTTGGGGGATCTGCCACCCAAGAGTTCATGAAATCAGATTAATTAATAAGCTGGGAGATGCTAAAACTTAAAAACGGTAGAAAAGAATTTGAGGCTAGATGGGCTCCCTGCAGCAGTGTCCTTGCTAAGTCAATACTAGCCTCATCCCTTTTTCTTCATGAAGGGCAGGAAAATGTTCTCAAAAAAGGGGTGAGAAGGGAGTCTTTGTCATTAGAACCATCCATGAGGAGGTCTGTATACACCCAAGGCTTCCATTGAACATCCAGGCCTGAGTTCCACCAGGTGTTTCTTCCAGAGGTTAAGGACCTCCTGTCTCCCCCACCTCTAATCCCACCCCCGGCCCACAAACATGAGCCCCTCCTGGCCTTGAACACTCACTTGGGTTGGGATTGGAATCTGGCAACTCTTCGGCATTGCAGTAATTATGTTGGTCAAGGCCTGTGTTCTTGACAAAGAAAACATTCCCCTAACTCAACCTGAGTAATCCTTAATGAGTCCTTGTATCTTGTGATAAATTTCATAATTATTCAGCCCCTACCACTAACACCGAAATTCATCAGTCAAAGCAAATTAGCCGAGATTCATTAGAATAAGACATCTAGTAGGCACATGTACTTTATTAGCCTCTTACACCAATAGTTTTAATTAGGTACATATTTCACAGCTCTCGAGCTACTCCAGTGAAGGGCTGCCTTTATCTCTTTTATTTACAGTAACAAGCTATCAAACAAACACCACCATCATTAAACTTGGATATAAAAAAACTTGTTTTTATTAATGGCAGCCTATTCGAGCCTTGGATTTCTGAAACCTGCAGTAGACAGATATTTTTATTAATTATAAAATGCTATTCAATTAAATTGAAAAGATGAGGTGATGTGTGAGGGGCCCATGTGCTTGAGTCAAGAGTGAGACTCTCTTCTTCCTTCCTTACAGATGGGCTCCTCTAGCTCACCTTCAGCAGGGGAAGAAAAATATCTCTTCAGCTATTTTAGTGATGAGAAAAGTGATTAAAATCCAGAACATTTAAAAAGTAAGGAATTTAAGTGATGTTATAAAGTAGGGAAATACAGGAGAAAATGTGAAACATTCATAGAATTCTGGTTCATGCATAACAAACAGTCAAAAACACTTTACTTGTAATGCTACCCAAAATTAAAGAGGCTAAGAGCCAGGCCTGCCACATGCTTTTGTACGCAGGTGTCAAGAAATGACAAATGGCGCCATCTGCTGGTCCTCACGTTAAACACTTAATTGAGAGCCCAATTGTCAGAGCCATCAGTTAGGTTGCCTTAAAAAAAAAAAAAAAAAGGAATGATAAAACTCTGTGCCTACTGATTCCTTCAAATGGTTATACAAGGTATAACCTTACAGGAAAGGCAATGTTTGAGCTCAACTCTAAAAGTCAAAAGTCTAGTCCAGACACTTCAGATAAAACAATGGAGAGAGATTGCTAGCTAGCCTTTTTGGACTGCCTCTTAAGAGTCAGAAGAGTCGGTCCAAGTTGAGCTGTCTCTGAGGCACAAGCAGAAGGATCACTGCCAGACACTCAAAGGCAACAGGGCAACGCACAGCTGAGGTGCTGATATCACCTGCTGCCCTTGGACGCTGAGTTCCTGGATCACTATACAGGGAGAAACACAGGATTCTGGGAAAGGACCACATGCTCTCTCTTGCAGATCCTGTGACACCATCTCCATCATCCTCAAGTCCTTTTCTGGAATGTTTGTTTCTCTGTTTCCACCCCCACCTTGCTCTTAGCTGTTTCCGTCTCCAGGCATGAGTATGAAATTCCTCGGTCTTCAGGCCTCCCAGGGACTGGTGTGAAACCAATGAAATAACATCATTTTAATATAAATGAGCTTTATCGAAGAACTAAACCAGTTTATACAACCATTGAACAAAAATATATGTGCAATAACCTTTAAATAACATCTTTTAAAATTCAAATCTTCAAAAGGAGAAAAACTCTTCATAATTCCAATTTCTGCAGTCTCCCTCCCTTTGAGCTTGACCAAGTAAATCAGCCCTGCAGAGGCCATCAGCACCTGCAAATTGAAAATCTACATTTCCAGACACCACAGTCGCTGGGACCTTTATCCCTGGCCACATTTTGGAGTAAAACGTGAAATTAGATCATTTTTAAGATGCCTTTATTGTTGTCATATAATATTGCTCATAAGTAACAGATAGCAGAGAAAATAATTTACATTTTTATGGGATATCATTTGAGAGGTTATTGCAAATAAAAATGCTATTAACAAAATTTCAGTAAACTTGTATTGCTTCTGCCCTTCCTGTGAGGCAGGACTCAGACAGCCTCTTCCAATGGGACTGCTGTACAGGGAGGTTACCTCAGCTACAGGCTGCCAGATTATAATGGGGGTGACTCACAGAGTGTGGAGTGATTGCGTGTGTGTGTGTGTGTGTGTGTGTGTGTGTGTGTGTGTGTGTGAGTAAATTCCTCCAAGTCCATTTTCTCTGGGGCTTAAATCTCCTGTGAACACAGAGCACAGTCTGACAAAGCTTCCTGCGAGGGAGAATGCCCTCCCCCTGGAATGTGTTTTTTGGTCAGCAAAAGTCCATTTCCATGCCGTGATTTCTGTGCCGGGGTGCTGCCTTGCTGAATGGCCTGCCACTTGTGACCCGCTGTCTTGCAGTGTTGGCCTTGGCCCTGGCCCTTGGGTCTCTGTTTGTTCTCTCAGTTCACTCTTTAGAGACAATGATCATTGACAGCCCTGGGGACCCTGAAGAGCCAATGTCTCCTATCTCCCATCAACAGGAGCCCTACACCCACTATCTCTCTTCCTTATGCTCCTCAGTGCTTACTGACCCTTCATGCCACCCTAATTTTAATTCTCACAGGAGTGAGAGGGTGACTTAAGGTCCAGCTTCGCTCAAACACCTCGAGGTGGCCCTGCCCAGTCTCAGACTGGGGGGAATAGACAGGAGTGAGGCCGGAGGGTGGCACTGATGTGGGGAAATGGGAAAAAGGGAAAGAGGCTGCTGCTCACTGAGCACCTGAGCACCAGGCTCTGAAGCCAGTGCTCCACCCATATCTCCTTGAAGCCTCACGCAATCCTACGCAAATGGGTGTTTATAGAAATGGTGACGGAGGTCCAGAATTGCCCAACCTCACACCAGCACTGTGGGACAGAGGTGGGATCTGATTTCAAAGCCCTCCCTGTTTTCATGGCACCACATTACCTCCTCAAAGCAAGGCTTAGCAGCAAGAACTGGTTCCTACACAGATCCTGTTCAGTGGCCTGGGAGAACCCCTGTCCAGCCTCACCCGACTGGCTTCTCCAGTGCCTTGGACACGATGGATACTGCCTCCTCCTTGTTCTCTGTCTTCTCTCTCTATAGCTCTTCTCTCAA
The DNA here is from genome assembly GCF_963259705.1 of Myotis daubentonii. NCBI lineage: Eukaryota > Metazoa > Chordata > Mammalia > Chiroptera > Vespertilionidae > Myotis > Myotis daubentonii. The sequence goes on from NC_081842.1 coordinate 154,438,022, forward strand.
GTAGTTCTTGAACATGAATGCTCCATAGTTCCAATCAGTCTCTGCTCACTATTGCTCACACTCTCCCTGAGCCACCTCTTTCACCCCTATGGCTCTAAAAGCCAGGCAGCACCACCCAGACCTACAGCCTTAACTCTGATCTTTCACCTCATCTTCTCATTTATTTACTCAATTCCTGCTCAGCCTGTCTCTGTGGGCATTCCTAGGGCACCTCAAACTGAACATGTTCCCAAGAGTTTATCTTTCCATCAAACTACACCTCTATACGTGTTGCTCACTTCAGTCGACGGCACCCTCATCCTCAGCCTCCCAGGCCAGACAGTTGAAGTCATCCTGCTCTTTCCTGAGCCTCCAGCCCAGTCACATGGTCTAATCACCCCACCTCCTAACTATAGGTCCCATTGTCCTTTCCCCCAGCCCGTACTGGCACTGTTTCACTTCATACCATACTTTTCTCTTTCTCTGTCTATTGCAATACTTCCTAACTGGATATCTGCCTCTAGATTTGCCTTCTCAAGCCTTCCCTTCACAGAATCATCACAGAAGTATTTCTAAAATGCAAATCTTTCCACAGCAGTCTATATTTTTCAGGACTTTCTTGATCACTGATGTCAGAAACCAATTCCAATCTGATTTATGAAAAAGAGAGAATGTATTGGTTCCCCTAACTTAGGAAGTGACCAGTATAACTAAGGAATTGAATTTTAAAGTTTAAGTTTTAATTAATTTAAATAGCCATGTGTGGTTAGTGGCTACCCTACTGGACAGCACAGTTCACAAACAGAGTTACATCAGGTTGTTTTATAGTCCTGTGCCTTTGCTCATTCTCTTCCTTCATCTTGGATGTCCTTCCCTCCCTTTTCATTCTCAAACCCATTTAGCTAAATATGGAAGCCTCCAGGAAGGTGGGGGTGGGAAGGAGTCCTGGACACTTGGTTTTATGGAAACTCCTCTCGTTCTGGTATTCTTTTGCATATTCATTCATTTGCACTACGTTTCTCTAGGCGCTGGAGATGCAAAGAAAAATCCAGTTCTTGCTATAGAGCTCAAGGTCAATCCTCCTCAGGCATCACTGATTACCCCTCTCTGCCCATTAACCAGGTAATTTCCCATCCCACTGACCTCAGCCCTGATCATCCCTCACTGTCTGGCTTCAGCCTCTCCCAGCCAACTATCCTTTCTTCAACTGCTGACCTTTAGCAAAAACATTCACCTCTTTCTCCAACATCTGGAATACGGGCAATTCTAGGAGGGTAGAGAGATCAGCCTATAAACTGAGGGGGATTAGGTGTGGGAGAAGGCCCTTGAACTAGGGTTGTTCTGTGTCTGCCCTAGACAGACACACCACCCAGACCTATAGCCTTAACTTTGGTCTTTTACCTCATCTTCTCATTTATTTACTCAATTTAGGACACCTCTCTATTAAAAGTGGGCCATGCAAATCCCCAACAGTCTCACCTAAAAGAGAGGTTCAGGTTTTTTTTAAGGATAAAGAGCAGAGGAACACTGACCATTCATCTCAGAGCACAGTCAGTGGGGATGGTGGGTTCCTTGCCATTTAGGGTAGAAGATGAGAGCAGTGGCTTTCAACTCTGGAGCATTATAATCACCTCAGAGAATTGTTTTATAAATAAGGATTCCTGGTCCCTGCTCAGGCCTGCTGAATCGGCATCTTGGGGGTAGGCCTGGGTATTTGGTTTGAGACATCTCCTCAGGTAAGTGTGCTCTGCTTAGAGCATGAGACTCCTTAAGGCCCAGAGTCTAAGAAAATAGAAGCCTGGGCTAGGGAACAAAGCATGAGAGTGCTAAGAGGATAATGACCATGGTGCCTGCTGCAGCATTCCCTGGAGAAAACTCTGGAACTAATAGGTATCTGTGGGTTAAGTCTGGATGCCCATCTGTATTAGTCTGCTAGGACTGCCATAGCAGTACCACAGATGAGGTGACTTAAACTGTGAGACAATTCTGGAGGCTGGAAGTCAGAGATCAAGTTGTCAGCAGGGTTGGTTTCTTCTAAGGCCTTTCTCTTTGGCTTATAAATGGCCATCTTCTCCCTGTGTTTCACACGATCTTCCCTCTGAATATGTTTGTGTCCTAATCTGCTCTTCTTGTAAGGATCCTAGATATATTGAATTAGGGCCTACTCTAGTGACCTCCTTCTAATTTACCAACCTCTTTAAAGACCCTGTCTCCCAATGAGGTGTCAGTCTGAAGTATTGGAGGTTAGGACTTTAGCCTATGAATTTTGGGGAGGACACAATTCAGCCCATAACACCACCCTACTTTAAGGACAACACAAGTCTTCTTCTCCCAAAGTCCACAGACATCCTATGTGCACAGCTTGGAAAAATCTGACCCCTTGTCTTTCAACATCTGCTGTGAGAGTCCCATGTCAGATAGAATAAAAGTGACCCTATGATTTGAAATAGAAATTGTTGTCGTGAGAATATTCATAGTATTTCTCCTTCTTCTATCTGTTATGATTATGCCAGGCTGTAAGTTACAGAAAACCTGACTAAGGGTAGCTTAAATAAAAAAGGCTGTTTTCTTAAATCTGGAGACAGGCTGTCTTCTCAAATCTGGAGACAGGCTTCTTCTGGTGTTAGCTTTGCAACTGTGGTTGTCAACATCAATGCCTTGGCACTTCTCATTGACTTTCTTTCATGCTTGTGACTTCCTGGTCACAGATGACTGTTGTATATCCAGACCAAGATAGGGAGAAAAATAGAAGTGCCATGCTAACTATATTAGAACCCTTGCCAGGGAATCAAAAATATCCTTAGAAATTCTCAGCACACCTCCACGTATATGCCATTGACCAGAACTGCCATACCAGTATGGTTACTCTTAGCTCCTGGGGAATCTGGAAAAGCAACTATTTGTCTAGATACATTTATTCGTTCATTCAACAAGTATTGGTTGTGTGCCTAGTATATGTCAGGTGCTGCTCTAGGTACTCAGGATACAGTAATAAATAGCAGACAAAAATCCCTGCCCTCATGGAGCTTATAATCAAGAGGGAGCTTACATCCTGGTGTTCACATTGTCACTTCCCCTAATAGACAACATATCTGCCACATTCTCCAGCCTACAATGACAGAACCCTGTAACTTCAATCCTAATTTCCCATCTGGACCCCTTCTTTGAAAAGAGTCTCACTTAAGATGGACTGGGTCAACTCAATATAACAAAGGAACCAATGAGGAGAGAAAGTGCAGAAAGAGAAAAATCGATGAGAGTCTGAGATGATGAAGAGAGTTCTCCAGGTACTGTGGACAGCAGTTGCTGGCATAGCCATAGGATGTAATGGAAATAAACAAGAGAAGAAAGGGAATGGTTGTGTTGTTCTTTAAGTCTTAATCATGCTTTTTGAGAAATCTGAGTAAAGAAGTTGGGTTATTCAGAAGTTGCTTTTCTTAGATGGGTTGTATTTCTTTGTAACACTGCTCTAATAGTGAACCACATGGACCCATACTTTATTAGGGTACCATTTTATTCATAGCTGATGTTCACAGTCATCACTTCGTAGGTCTGTATTGTGCAAGTTCATAGGTACCCTCCAAACTTAATGTGATCATGGAAGCATAATTTTTTCCTCCCTAAAATCCACTGGCCTCATTCTCAAAGTTGCTCTCACATAATTTCTTCCCCGGTTCCCAAGTTGGATTTTCCACATAGCCTCTTGTAGCCCATCTAAACTCCTCCATCCCTTCGATCCAAGCATGGGCACTGTCTCTCCCTCAATTCCCCTGACATAGAGCTGGGAGAAAACTCCATGCAGATAAGACAAAAGAAAATAATCCATACTGAATGTCTCAGTCTTTCAATCTTATCCCCATGTTAGGGAACACCAGCACTTTTCTCTAACTAAATCTTTTTCAGGAAATCCTTTTAAAAAAACACCCAATTTAAATGACTAAATAGAACACTCTGCATCATTTGCAGAGAGACTTTAGGTGCCCTCACGGCTTACTCCAAGGATAATAAGTGGAATTTGCCTTCTATTTGTGACTCAAGAGCCAATTTTACTGAGTTTCCCAAAACAAAGGGAGTCAGAGAACCAAAAAGCTAGTAAACAACTACCCATGACTGTGTCCTTATTAAAATAATCTAAAATAATAAAAGCGTAATATGCAAATCGACAGAACGACTGAACAGCAGAATAACCATCTGGACAACCTTCCTGGACGACCATGCTGTGACACGCACTGACGCCAGGCCAGCCAAAGCAGGTGTGATGCGATTGGTCAGGGGCCCCGCCATCGCCCCATGATCGCCCCGCAGAGGGAGGCGCAGGCCACTGGCCAATGCTGTGTCGGGTGTGCAGGGCTGGCCAGTGATCCCCTCGCAGAAGGAGGCTCAGGCCAGGCAAGCGATTAAACCCCACACCTGTCGCTCACAGAGGGAGGCAAAGGGTGTGTGTGTGGGGGGGGGGGGGGGTAACGCCACACAGATGGCAAGCAGTGGTAGCAACGGAGGCAGGGCCGGCTGCTGGCAGCTGGGGAAGGAAAGCCCCGTTACGCCCTGATCGCCAGCCAGGCCTAGGTACCCTACCTGAGGGGTCCCAGATTGGGAGAGGGCGCAGGCCAGGCTGAGGGATAATATAACAAAGTCTTCCTAGATTCTGGTGTTTTAAAAAATCAATTTCATTCCCCAGAGCCATCCCTGATACATATATAGACACTTGCAAGACTACATGTGCTCATTTACACTGTGTTAAGATTAGGTTCTTCTGGGAGTAGCAGAAAATCCAAGCCTATGAGGCTTAAACAAGGTAGAAATTGTTTCTATCTCAGGTAACATACAGGCAGGCATATCAGTGTAGGGTTTCTATGGAGCATCATAGTTAGGGATTAAGGCTCTTATCTTAATGTGTGGTATCCATTCCCAAGGTCACCTTCTTGTGTAAATTGGCTACTCCAGCTCTAGCCTTAATGCCACATTTCAACAAACACATAGAAGAAAAAAAGCTCTACATATCACTCCTGCTCACATCTCATTGGCTAGAACTTAAGCATATGTTCACACCTAGCAGCAATGGTCTTTGGGAAATGTAGTCTTAATTCATGACAGCCATATCAGCTAAAAACTAGGGGTTTGTTACTATTTTAAAAAAAGGAGAAAAAAAGTTAAATAGTTATCACACAAAGTTTAAAACAAATATCCATGGGTCCATAAGGATATAAATAAATAATTCAGTAAATAAATAGGCGAGAACAGATAAATCCTCCATGCAGAAGATTTCCAAATAATTTACTTGGATACTCCACTCTGAAGGAGGTGGAGCATAATTCTTTGCTCCTTTAGTGTGGGCTATACACAGTGACTTTCTTCCCAAGAGCACAGTATAGAAAAGGAGGAAAATAAAGAGTAATTTTGCAGTGGAGAAACCTGACAAATACCACCTCAAGCCAGGTAATAAAGGTCAGCATCAATAGTGATACATCACGTTGATAATATGCACCCTCAGTATAATGTGATAAGAAGGGCACTTTACCTCTGTGGTCTTCCCAAAAACACATTACCTCAACCTAATCATAAGAAAAACACCAGACAAATCCCAATTGAGGTACATTCTATAAAACCTGACCAGTGCTCCTGAAAACTGTCAAGGTCATCACAAACAAGGAAAGTTTGAGAAACTATTACTGCCAAGAGGAGCCTAAGGAGACAGGATGACTAAATGTCAGGTGGGATCCTGGAATCAAAATAGGGGCATTCAGGAAAAATTAAGGAAACTGGAATAAAGTGTAGATTTTAGTTAACAATAATGCATTAACATTGGCTTATTAGTAGTGACAAATTCACTGTATTAAAATAAGGTGTTAATAATAGAGGAAACTGGGCATGGGACCTATGGGAACTTTCTGGAGTATTTTTGCAAAATTCCATAAATATAAGGTTGTTCTCAAATGAAAAGTTCATCTGTTTAAAAAAAGGGGGGAGGGGAGACTAGATATTGGAGGATAATCAACAGTCTTTCCCTGAACCCCACCAAGGAGCAATCATTTCTCTTTGTACCCCCAAATCCAAGAGATGTTCATGGTAGATGGGGCGGCTTGTCCCCCAAAATGAGGGGGCAGGGACTAACAAAATCCTCAAAGAGGGTTTGTCTACTGTTACTGACATACTAGTAGCTGGAAGAGAAGCTAGAACCAGAAGCCAGATCTCTCGACAAATGGCCAACTACTCCCTCCGCTCCTCCAGCCTGGAGAAAGATAGCCCAGCACAGTGGGGAGTTGGGCTATGGACTGTCCTTCTAACAAGGGCGAGTCACTCCATCTTTCTGAGCAATAGTTTCCTCACCTTCACAGTGGAGCTAGTGCTAACTGCCCTGTCAATCTTAACAGGACTGTTGTGAGGAGTGACACCTATTTAGATGTCTGGCAATCCTATGTTGTCATAGACCAGCAATGCCCTTTGGACATACTGCAATGTTGTGACACAGGCCAACAGAGTTGACCCAAACATTTGTTTATTCAACATACAGACAGCATTGTCTGTCTTTCAAAATTATGATACAAAATTTGGCCACAGCACTTTTTTTTTCTTCTCCTGATGAATTGCCGGAGGCTATTAGCAGAACATTCTTGTGTCTCTCTCATATTCCATGCTCTGGATTCCCACGCGATGTCTAACTGAATACAAGAGCCCACTCAGGCCACCGCTCCTCGGCTTCTCCTAGCAATACAGGTGTCAGTCCTGTGCAGTTCGGCAGATGGTACTGATTCCCTGGAGGACACCGCCTGTAAGATCCAGATGTCTGCACAGGCCCGCCAGGCTTCTCCAAGGGAGGGCAGTGTCTCCTCCTCAGTGCTGAGCACAGCAAGAAACTCCCACATCTGTGCTCTGACCCTGCAGCCACCCACACCCAGCTCTCTTCCACTTCCACACTTCAGCACTTGTTGACCTCAGAGGCTCTGAGCTGGTCTTGGTTCCCGTAACTGGTCCACTGCCTCAGAGTCCAGAACCACCTTCTCCCTTCCTACCCAGCGCTCCACATTTGAGTTCAGCTGCTTTGTTTTTTTCTCTTGAACCCTCGACACTCACAGTATCCTACCCCTTTGCTAGATTTTGCAGCTACTAACTCATTCTTTCCTACAATAAGCTGAGTTGGGTACCTCAAGGTTACCTTAAACCCGGACTTTGGAGAGTAACAACCTTTAGTGACTCAAAAACATGTTAGTGGCCTACAGACGCCTACATGATTCCCGTCTCCCCTTTGGGGAGGCAGTGCTAATCCCAGTGATTGCAAGGAGCCTTCCTAGCATTAGCAAAAAGTGAAACTATGAAACTTTCCATGAAGAAAAGAGAGAGAGAAACATCTGACTGTAATACCTGGCAAGGCATTTTGTTGTAAATGAGCAAAAATTAAAATCGAGTGCCCACAGTGTCCCAGGCAATATGCTGGCACTGGGAACCAAGAAGTTGAGTGACACGGCCCCTGCCTTCGAGGCCGTGAGAGCCCAGGAGAGACAGACAAGCAGAGTGTGCAATTCCTAAGTATCATAAGTGGGTCAGCATGCGAACACAAAAAGGCCCCGATGAGTTTTGCAGAAGAGTCACCCAGAACTAGTCCTGGTGGAGATGGCATTCCTGGGCATGGATGAGGATCGGATCAGGTCTCGAGTAGAGGCACAGAGGAGAAGGTGTAGGATTTCCCCAACACTGATGTCATGAAAAATAAATAGTATGAGGGAAACAGAAAAGGATATATTATGGTATTGGTCTGGGATCTCTTGGTTGAAAGTGACAGAACCTGAGTCAAACTAGTTTAGCTCAAGCAGGGAATTAGCAAGATACTGGACCATAATGAGGAGTAAGGGCAGCTTCGCAGGAACAAATTGAAATTGGGGTTTGAACACCACGTGACTGCCATTCCTCTCTGAGGAGGCTACATTCCCGTCCACAGACTGACCACCCTAATGTGGTGGAGAGCATGGCTCCAAAAGCTCCTAAATCCAGCATTCAGGGGCCGCCTCCACCACAGAGAACTGTGCTATCTTCCCTTGATTCCAGTATAGAAAACCACAGGGAAAGGTTCTGGTTGGTGTGGGTCAGTGTCCACCCCCGACCAATCAACTATAGCCTGGGCTAGGGGAGGAAATAGGGTCACGGGACCCAGGAAAATTCCTATGGACACTTTTTGGTGTTAATGCCAGAGGAGGGGGAACTGTGATCCAAGAACCACTTCAACAGACATCTACTGATTCAATGCTCAGAACACCTGGGCTGGAAGGTAAGAAATTACCACCCAATTTTTAACATTTCAAGATCCTGAAAAAGCTCTGAAGTTCTGGCTCAACTAGGTTAAATTTCTGTAAATACAAGCATGTTTTATAACTATTTGTTAGCCACCAGGGGTTAACCAGAGTAAAATAAATATGAGCTGCTTATGCATACCTAGCATTCTGCTAAGCATCAAGGGGGTGGTTTTGGAGTAGAAATGGGAAGTAGGGATTGGAGTAGGTACTGGACTAAGAATTGGAGTAGGAAGTGGAAGAAATAAGGTTCAATACTTGCCCTCTAGGAGCTTGGCACTATTGGAGTTACCTTGGATCACAAGTGGATCTGTGAGACCATGTACCCCCAGAACTGAGTAAGTTCCCAGGAGGCCACCAGAGAGCGGAGGGAGGGAGCTGGAGACGTGGAGGAGGCCAAGTTATAAGAGGCTAAGCAGGCAGGCACTGAACTCCATCTCCTGCTTCGTCTGTTGTGTATATTAACATTTCACATAAAATCATAGTTGTAAACAAGGTTTTTACCCCTTTAAAAATGTTTGAACACTACAGATATAGTTGGCTCCCTCATGTTGCTCCTGGAGCTTCTGAAGCCCAGGAGCTCTGCCTCTTCCATACATTTAATCCCCTCACTGGCTAGGATCTGGCTGGATAAGGCAAACATGGGTCTGGAGTGCCCTCCTCTTGATGCCCAGGCCACTGTTCTGCCACCAGCCCTCACTTCACTTGTATGAAACAGCGAGATAAACCATAACCAAGAGACCTCCTGTGGAAATTCAGAGAAGAGAGGGCATCCTCTTGAATTGTTCACTAACAGGGTATTGAGTAGCACCTCATGTGGAAGGAGGGAGAGGAGGAGGAGAGGAAGGGAGATGAGAGCTAGCATGGATGGGACCATGCACCAAGGACTATGCCAGGTGCTTGACATGTACAGATGAGCAGGAGCAGGAAGGTGAGAGGAGGAGAAAAGACAGGAGGCAGAGGAGAAAAGAGCAGAGGTAAGAGGGGAGGAGGGATACGAGGCCAGACTAGCCAGACTCCCAAGAATCACACTGACAGCAGCTCAGTGTCTTCCTTTGTCTTTGTGTCACAGGTTGGAAGTCCTAAAGTCACTGATTCAACATTTTCTCAGAAATTCATAATCAAATGCTTTAAAACAGGTTAATCTAACTGCAAATGCATATTGAGAGTTGCTATGAGTTAGGCACTGTGCTCAGGGCCAGATGGGACAGAGGAGCCTGAGGAGCCTCACAGTTTGGTATTCCTACAGCCAGTATCCTATTGATGGATGGTCATCTGCTGAGGATGAAAAAACTGATTTTCTACTCATATAATTCATACATGTCTTTCTTGATGTTAAAAACAGGAGAATTATCTCATGCACTGAAACATTTTAACTTAATTAGAATTGCCTTCCATTTTACTTATTTTACTTTCATAACTGAATAGTGTTCCTTTCAAAGCATAGAGATAACTTATATTGATAGAGTTGTAAAACCTTGTTTGAATTTTGCTTAAAAATCTAATTTCTCTGACTTGCCTGCTGACAGAATGTTTCCCATGTTTTTGTTCTTGTTTTCTCTTATGATTCTCTAAATCAAACAACTGCTGTGGAGTGTGGTATCAGAATTATAATTTAGATAATAGCATAAGCGTCCCCAGTACAGCCCTAGGCCAGGCATTATTTGGTTTCAGATTTTCGGCTGGCAACACCAACTGCTGCTTGCAGGGTAGGTGGTGGCAACATCAAACCCAGAAACACTGGCCAATAGGGAATTTTTGTTCGCTCTAAAGGGAGCTGTCTATTCTGGTAGGACAGGACCAATTCCATCTTGCAGATCTATCAGGACCATAACTAGAAAACAGTTACTGGCACCATGTTTATCATTTACTAGTATTCCTCAGGTGTTTAGTATCCATAAATAATGATTCCCCCCCCCCCCCCCCGCCCCGCCGCCACAAGGCAGCTGCTCTATGGCCTGTTTTAACCTGACTTTGGCTGTGACAACTGTTCACATGCAGGTCATTCCCACAACAATGCTAAGAAAATAGGTCATATATTTACCTTCATTTCACAAGAAAAGAAATTGAGGCTCAGAGAGGTTAAGTAACTTGCCTAAGGGCAAACAGAAGATCAATGGAGCCACAGTTAGACCAGAATTCCAAAGTCTGCATTCCTGCAGCATACACCACTCAATATTGACTCCTCTCGAAAAGGTAAACACACCTTTCACTTACATTCATATGTTAGAGTTACTGCCAAAAGGGCTATTTTTGACTTGAGACCTACAAAATCAGAAGCACTGACTTCAGGTCATTAACTCTTTCAATCGTACCATGGAAGCAGTATGTGGGATGCTAGGAAGAGCACCTATCTAGGAGACCTGGTTTGTGAGTCATGGCACATGACTGAGCACATAGTAGGTACTCAGTTAACACATGCGGAACTGAGAACCATAAATCAGGTATGTACATTGGATTATGCTTTTCTCCTGAGTGTTCAAGAAGGCACTTTAATTAAGGATTTTACGCTTCATGCCAGCATCACAGGGGTTATAAAACACTGTAGTGTAGCATCAAAAATGACCACCAGTTACTGAAAATCCGTTAAGCTCCCTTCACAGTATAGAATTTGGGAGGGGACAAGGAAAATGTAGGGAACTTTTGCTCAAAGTAGCCTCTGCCTCTCACTGCTGTTTTGTTCAACTTGTCTTCCCTTCTAACTTTTGTCCCAGAAAAATCTCAAGGGAAATAAAATTAAGCTGTTTCCCAGATTTACTTTTCAAAATTAGTCCTGGGCTGGCCTTCAACACTGCAAACACATTCTGTGTGGTCACAAGGGAGGACTGCGCTGGATTCTTGGACCAACTACCAAGCTTTGGGGGCCAGACAAGCTGGACCAGCACAAGAAAAATCACACAGGTGGGTGTTCTGCACTAATTACTGGCTGCCACGCTGGTTTGTCCAGGGGCATAAACCGCCCTGCCTTGCCCTTGGTTTGTCCACCATTCCCTGCTATTGGAAATAATGTCTATTTGCTGCCTCTCCTTGGATTTTTTCACTGAGGGGAATTATCCACAGTAACTAAATCAGGCCCGAGTTTTGCAGAAGTGCCCAAGGACCATCATCAGCGTCCCTGCAGTTCCCAACCCAAATGGTCTTCCTCCACAGAGGTGGGAGGGGCGAGGTTTTACTTGACACGCGTGGCTGCCATCTGTGGTGAGTCATCCTTTCAGAGGACCCTTCTGTGAACACTGGACATTGTCAAGGACTTGGCTTCTTCATTTTCTTGGGAACAAAGAAATTCAATTTTAAATTTTCATATTCATCATTCTGGAGAAATAAACAGAGTGTAAAACTGAAAACTTACTAATAAAAGCCTAGGTGGTCCTCACGCCATCACAAGATGGCTGCGCCCACCGTGGAGGCGGGACCCCCAATTCCGGCCTACCTCTTTGAGGCAATCCATTGAGGAGCCCCGGATGGGTGGGTGGAGCCTACCTCTTTGGGGCAATTGATTGCGGGGCTCCTGCACTGTGAGAGGGCACAGGCCAGGCTGGCACCCCCCCCCACCCTGCCCCAGTGCATGAATTTCATGCACCAGGCCTCTAGTATTTAATAATTCCCCAATCACATGTAGACAAGATTTTATTCTAAGGAGCTGTATAACACTCATAGACATGTAATTGTACAAGCAACTTTTAAGAAAGATATCATTTTTTTCCCCTAATAGATTTTCTTTCACTCTGTGTGGGTTTTCAACAGATTACTCCCAAGACGAACATCCTGCCTACTCCTCTTTTCCTACAGTGCCGTGGCCATGGTCTTTAAGTGTTTCTGGGAATATCCTTTGTATCTGAGTTGTTATTGTCTGCTCATCCTTAAAGTCATCTTTTCCTTGACATTCTCTCTTTAAAAAATAATTTTTAAATGTAGAATATAAGATCTACACCAGATGGAAGTCTCATCTCAAGCTGATCCTCTGTTTCCTTCTTAGCCACATAAAGATTGCATGGGTCTTGGGAAAATGTAATCCACAGGTTTCAGTAGGGAGATTAAAGGAGGAAATGTAAGATTCAAATATCAATGAAAGTTTTGGCCGATAAAAAATGTGAATTTCAAAGAGCCTTTTTTTAAATATTAAAAATTGGAAGAGATTTAGAGGGACGGTTTGTGGTCAACTTATACAGATTTCATTCACAAATGCCCCTTATTTTCCATCACACAAGAAATTAACAAAATTGAAAGCAATCCCTCTTCCATAGATATTATTCAGTGGTAACAAGTCCCAGTATGAAGAATCCAGGTTGCCTTCTGTCTAATCATATGGCCATTTTCCCAACTGTTTCACACATGCTAATGGAGTGTGACAAGTAAAACACATTTGGCTCAGTATATGGTCCAACATGAAATGACTTTGCAACGATGGAGCTCCTAATCATTTTTCTCCTAATCTACCACTGCTTTGGGGGTCGGTGTCTTCCCTGTCATGACTGATTTCAGTGCACTGATCAGGGCAGACTTGACAGATTCTTTATCAATGTCAAGTGTCTTTTGTGGTGAAGTCCAGTAACGTTAAAACAAAACGCCTCGGAGATATTAGATACATGGTGGCATTACAGAATTCTCTCACAGGCAATATTTTTTGGTCAACCTATGAAAAGAAAAATGGAATGAGGGCTAAAATCAAAGGAAGATGCAGCAGAAATCTTGGCAGTTGTTTCTGTAGAAGTCAGACAATGTGACTGACATGGGGCCCATCACTCTCCCCTCCTCCATTCAAGTTAGAACAGAACAAAGAGAAATTGCCAACAAAGAAAGCAATGATCTAGGGGGAGGGGACTGAATCTCAATAGGTTTTTAATTTCTGGAAACAGCAGTATTGCGGAAAAACAGAGGACCGCTGTCTGGGCACACACATACATCCACAAGTGCATGCCTACCCCTACCAATTAAAATCATAAATTTTCTCCATGAGTTTGTTTTGTTTTGTTTTGATTTTGTTTTTTTTGTTTTTTGCCTTATGAAGTTAATCTCTTAGGCTTCACTGGCAATATCCATGCTCCTAATATCTAACACTAGTGAAACCTGGCATAGAAAACATACCATCCACGCAGCTCTGAGTAAAACAGAGAGTGAATGTGGCTAAGTTTGCCTTTGGTAAAAATAAGCTTGCACTGCCACCAGCATTGTGCCTGCTCCAGTCTAGCCATGACAACTTCGTCACCTAGAATGTTCGCCGTTTCGATTCATAAGCATGGCTATTCCACAAGCAAATTTTAAAAGCCCCTCTTATGTACAGGCATAGTGAGGCCTGCCCATCCACTCTCCCCTCAAATAAAGAAAATGTTCCAACTTCTTGCGAATCTGCTGCTCTAATTGTGTTCATCTAAGGTTTCAGAATACCACAATCCAGCTAACATGGAACGCAAGAAGCCTCACTGTCTTTTTAGAAACTGAAAAGTTGTGCACAAGCACAGATGGACAGTGGAAAGATGGGCTCTAAGTGCTGAGTGCAAACCTGGAATTGTTATTGGTCACACTACCAAATCGGTAACTTAGTCAGAACAGGAGGACAGTGGCACAGAGTCCTCAGCAGTCAGATGTTCCTCTGTATCACAGTGAAAGGTCAGAGCAATTTCAATATTTTATCTGATTTTTTCTTTTTTGTACTAATTTAGAAAGTTGATACTTTAATGTAATTGAACTCACATAAACTACAAATGTCCAGAAGTTTTTAATAAAGCACCTTTTACCCTAGCTGGTTTTGCTCAATGGTTAGAGCGTCAACCGAGGACTGAAGGTTCCTGGGTTCGATTCTGGGGAAGGGCATGTACCTCGGCTGCAGGCTCAATCCCTGGCCCTGGTCGGGGCGTGCAGGAGGAAACCAATCAATGTGTCTCTCTCACATAGATGTTTCCTCTCTGTGTGTCTCTTCCCTCCCTTCCACTCTCTCTAAAAATCAATGGAAAAAATATCCTCAGGTGAGGATTAACAGCAACAAAAAAATAATAAGGTATCTTTCACTAATAAACTTTGAGGTCTGTTTACCTCCCATGTAGGCACTAACTAACGGCAGTTGTGCACAAGCACTGGGTGGAAATATATATCTTTGTGTCTCTCTGTATTGAGCTCCGGGGGTAGGGGGTTGGTGAGGAGAAAAGGAAAGAAAGAAAAGGAAAAATAACTTTGAGACTGAATAAAAAAGGTAGAGTTGTTGATTCATTTACAAAGATGAAATTAATGCCTGACATCCCCAAATTTCAGGGAACATGCACCTTTAATGAGTGAGATGAGGAGAAAATTTCTAAATCATTTTGAATAATACCCAACCCATGCTTTCCTGAGAAATCTGTTTTCCATTCATCTCCAGCATATACATTAGACCCATTTTGTACTCGTTATGTACATAATGATTCCAGACAACATAAGATGATTTCATGACTTTTTTTCTTATCATTTTTACTTATGTACCAGTGAGCCAATTTATGCAGCTTAAACCATTGCTAAAGAAGATGCATCAAAAATTGTCTGTAATCATCACAAATAATAGCACAAAATGTTCACAAGAAGCTGTTTTCTTATCATATTTTCATTAAAACATCTTTTCACCTGCTTGCTTTTCCCATGGCTGAAACCTGCGTTGTAATCAGTCTTATTAACTGGGAACATAAATATGATTTATTATGGTCTGATAATGGAAGCTACGTGGACCCAGAGAAGGGCTATATTGTCCTTTGATAAAATGGCTCTTTTCTCTCAAATGGAGAGCTCTATCACGAGAACATGCAGAATGTAGTGAGTGATTATTTCCTCAGGGTGAGTGATGGCAAAGCCCGACAGAAAATCTTCTTGTTGACCATGACAGCCTCAGAGGGTCCCCAAACCTCCCTGAGTTTGACAACCTGCAGACACTTTTGATGAACTGTATTCTTCTGTCAGAGACAGCCTGTCTGGGAGGAGAAAGGAGACCTTTATCGTCTGATCGGCTATTATTGTCTTGATCTTTTATAAGCAATCTCTAATGCACGTGAATATAATATCCTTTCACACAAGTGCCAAGCATAATAGAAATGTGGTTATAGGACCCTCCCCTGGTTATGTAAATGTCCTTTACACCGTAATTAAGAGAGATGGTTTGTGACTTGATAGGGGAAGAAGAGAGTATTCAAACTGTTTTAGCATCATCTCCCTATTTTAAAGACTTCAACCCGGGGTAAGCAGCATGTGTGGCAGATATAGGGGGCCAGGTTATTTTGAAGTCTTAGTCTAAATGGAAAATAGTTTTGAATACTGCATTGGTGCTACATTTTTATTAAACATGCAAATTGCAGCAGGTTTTCAGCCAAGAGTGATTACTATGCTGATATGGCTTAGAAGAAAATGAGTAAGCTTCTCCGAATACCTGGCTGAGGGTTACAGCAAGAACAAAGGCCCATTAGAAAGGAATGTACTTGCACAAAGGGTCCTCTGGCCCAAATAAATTTCTCTAATAAATCTCCCTCTTATCCATTTCCAAAAGCCTAAATATGGCAAAAAAAAATTTTTTTCAACTAACAAATATATTTGCAGGCAATTATTGAGCAATTAAATCTACTTCTAACATGGCTCTTGGGAACCATTCTATTTCAGAATAGTGAAGGGCAGTTCTAGATGGTGTTTGATTAGATTTGGTGACAAAAGTTTTCCGATCTTCCAGGCAAAATCCAACCAGACTAAGAGAGCTGACCTGCTCCTGTAGGCCAACAGTTTGATGCTCAATCTCAGCTGCTAGCAGAAGAAAAGAACAGCACCCACCTGAAAAAATGTTAATGCCCCCAGCAAAATGCAATACTCTATTTTTCATTAACCTTCTGATATCTGGACTCCCACCTTGATCACTAATGGGTTTTGCTTTACCAATTAGTGGAGAAAACTCATGAGCGCTGGTGCCAAAGGGTTAATCATTAGTTTCACACTGCTGGTGGGCAGAGTTAGAAGAGCAGCCCCCGGGCCCCCAAAAGAGCATAAAGTGAGGGTGAGGGGCCAGGAGTTGGACAGAACTCTCCTTATCAAGAAGCAACATTTGACTGACAAACATTGATCTCCCCCTCTCTCTCCTGGCGTCTTGCCCTGAGGTGGGCTTAAGTATTATACAAGCATGCATGCGCACTCACACACATCTATGCACAAGTCTGGGCCCAGAATAAATCAGCAGCCTTGCCAGTCTTTACTAAGCCTGTCCCATCAAAGGTGGGTCAGACCAGAGGAATTCTCTCTCTCTCAGCACCTCTGTCTATTTGCTTCTCTAAGCCATGGCTTTCCCATGGGAATGGAAAAACTTGCCATTTCAGAGGGAGTTGGGTTTTGAGAAGTGTTTGATCTCCCTCAAGAGATACTTCTCTGAAGTTCTGCCAACCTTTATCTGAACAAACCAGGCTAAGAGAAAGTATGGAGAGATTCAATTGGCAGATAATCTTCAAACTCCAGTTTGGTCTATATTTTGGTTTCTTTCTGAATAAACTGTACCCGAGCAATTAACAGATAAAACTGATCGGGTATTTCCTTTCTCCTTTTATGGTCAATTTTGTGGATGTCAGCAGAGTGAGGAAGTTGTCAAAACACTGGAAATAGGAGAGAGGAGAGGGAAGAAACAAAATATCCAGAGAGCCTGCAAACTGGGTAATCTGCTCCTGAATAATTAAGAAGAATCTAATTTCAAAGAAAATAAAAGAAGGCCCAGAGAGCAATTTCATCTTGAAAACGCGCCCCTTAGCCCCTAGCCCCAAAAACAGCTAGTAAGGAGACAAATAATAAACAAAAGACCACTAGAAAAACTAGAATTTACTGCTGTCCACATTTATATTTTTCCTGACCTGATCTACACATGTTCAAAGTTAAATGATATTCCCAACAGAATCAGGACAGGGAGGAGAAGACAGCATGGAAGACTTTTCTTATTTGTGTTCTGCCTAGCTTTGTGGTCAGGTTCTGAGAGCAACAGGGTTGCTTTCAAAACTACGCTGGCCTAAAACTGCAGAAATTGATCCACTTTTTTTTTTTTTTTTAAAGAAAAACCAACATGCAATGAAAGGACAATGATGACTCAGCACTTCATTTATTTTAGTCCCAAATTTTCAATTCCTTATGCAAAAAAAAACACAAAAAACTCAAGTGCATTTGAGACTGAACCGAGGAACTTGGCCATCCTCATTTCTCCACGGTGCTTCCACTCAAGGCCAGCATTTAGGATTTTTCACTTAAGGGCAGAGACGCTCTTAATGAGCCTAATCACACACAGGTTTTGGCCTGAGTCATGGACTGACTGCACTTATTTAGTTCTGCTTTAGAAATGAAAATCTAATAAAGTAGCTGGCAGTTTAAATGTCACAGAAATTTTCTCCAACATCCCAACTGGAATTGTGAAAACAGGCTCAAATTCTTGCAATCTCCCTCTCTTTCACCTTCACATGCCAAGCTCCTACACCAAACCATTTCCTAAGAAATCACAGAACTTAGTTGGGATCAGAGGTCGGGGCCCAGGGTGGGGAGAGGAAGACTCTTTCTTCAAGTTGGAGGGATCTGCTTTTTTCCTCACAACAAGGCGAGAAGGGCCGGAATCTGGAGGCTGGGAATGTTGTGCCTCTTGCAAAGGAATTCAAAGGAGCCATTGTGTTTGAGACTCTGCTTCCCAATTGGCCTCTGACAGCAACATCAGAAGCAACAGATACTTCAGTTCGACATCTGGAAAGAGGCTTTTTTTTTTTTTTTACAAAGAAACAAAAAACACTCCTGAAGACACTGCAGCCTAATTACTCTACATCCCAGTCTTACAGATTGAGATCTCTCTGAGACCATGCGATAACCCCGTGAGGAGTCAGAGCAGCTCCCCGAAGACTTGAACAGATAGCATTTCTATGTTTTACCCTCAGTAAAACTGCTATTCAAAATAAGTATATTGGCGGGATGCTTTCATTCCCCCAGCCACTGAGTTGTGAATCAGTCCACAGATGACAACAGTACAACTTATTAAACTACCAAATGAAAAATAAACTCATTTGCCAGGAGCCGGTCCATCCTTGCTGTTTCAAGGGACCTGGCATATATGGCATACTGTTCTTAATATGTTTGCTCACCATCTTGGCACTATGTGTTTTAACTAAGGTCACCTCTCTGAAAAGGTTGTTTCCCCAGGTAGGGATTTTCCCCTGAAGTTAGGGAGGGAATAAAACCCCTTAACTAAGTGCCAGGCGGGTAATTAATCACTTTAACTACGAACAATCATGCTTAAGCTACATAATCTTTACTCCCTGGAATGGAGATAAGAAACGCCCTAACCTTTGGAATAGAGATTGATAGGATTGGAATCAACTGGTATAAATACAGATGTAACAAGACAACAGGACACAGAACCTAGACACAGAACCTACACAGAACCTAGAGACAGAAGAACTTCGCTGGAGAGAACATGGCAAAAGATCCTGGACAGAAACTGGCCACAGAACCTAGACACAGAACCTAGCGAGAGAACCTGGCTGAAGAACCTAGAGACAGAACCTGGCAATAGAACCAGGCAAGAGAACCCAACCATGCTGATCAACTGAACGCTGCCTCTGAGTCTTTCCCTCTTCGCTGACTCCATCCACACCTTTGGGGACCCCTGGACCTGCTGGGGTTGGACCCCAGCACTCTTCACTAAAATGTAATAGGGGTTTGATATATCCAGGATGAAATGATTAAGGGGCTGGTTTAGGATAACCTCTGTTTCCCTTGCTTTCCTGGAAGATGTATATATCAAGTCCTCATATTTGTGATGGGGTCTTTAAGTTTAGAGTGAGCTGGACCTTAGCATTACAAACCATGCTAGATAACAGAAAGTATCCCAAGCCACATGGTCATTATACTCACAAGGTCAGAACTGCTACACAATACCCCCTGGGGGAAATTTGCCCCATTTCCAATGCAACTGTGACCCAAACAGAGATGAGCTAAGGGTAGAAAAAGAGAAGAGAAGAAGAATGAGCTTTCTGGAAAGCACTGAGGAAGGTGGAAGGGGGAGAAGGGAGCAGAAGAGAAGGCATTCTTCAGTAGAGAAGGGTTTATGAAATCATTAGCAAGTATAACTGGGTGGTGGGGGGCGGGGGGCAACACAGCCAATGAGACAGAATCCATTTCCCAAATGTTAGTCACATACGAAGAGCCACAGGTAATTTCAGTTGTTTGGCCAGCCAGGTCCAATCCTAGGCCTCTCAGAAGCCATTAGAACTGTCTCAGGTTTTCTCATTCTGCGATTTTGATGGAAATTAAATTTGTAAATCAATAAGAACAGAACCAACTCTTTAAAAAAAATCTTTATTGTTGAAAGTATTTTATATGTCCCCAACTCTTCCCCATTGACCTCCTCCAGCTCACTCCTGCCCCCAACCCCAGGCCTTCACCACCTTATTGTCTGTATCCATGGGCTATGCATATATGCATACAAGTTCTTTGGTTGATCTCTTCCCATCCACTCACCCTCCTTTGCCTTTCCTCTGAGATTCGATAGTCTATTCCATGTTTCCATGACTCTGGCTCTATTTTGCAGGACCAACTCTTTATAAAAAGCACTCCTTCTTTATCCTTTACTAGAGACCCAGTGCACAAAAATTTGTGCACTTGGGGCAGGGCGGGGGGAGTCCCTCAGCCCAGCTTGTGCCCTCTCGCAGTCTCAGACCTCTCGGGGGATGACCACCTGCTGGCTTAGGCCTGCTCCCTGGGGGATTGGGCCTAAGCTGGCAGTTAGACATCCCTCTGGCAGCCCGGGAGCCCTCGGGGGATCTCCACTTGCCAGCGGGGAGCAGGCCTAAGCTTCAGTCGGACATCCTTAGCTCTGCTGAGGAGGTGGGAGAGGCTCCCACCACCACCGCTGTACTGGCAGCTGTCAGCCTGGCTTGGGGCTGAGCAGAGCCCCCCCTTTGGGAGTGCACTGACCACCAGGGGGCAGCTCCTGCATTGAGCGTCTGCCCCCTGGTGGTCAGTGTGTGTCATAGTGACCAGTCATTCCCAGTCGTTCTGCTGTTAGGGACAATTTGCATATTACCCTTTTATTATATAGGACTAGAGGCCTGGTGCACAAAAATTTGTGCACTCGGGGGGAAGGGGGATCCCTCAGCCTGGCCTGTGCCCTCTCACAGTCTGGGACCCCTCGGGAGATAACGACCTGCTGGCTTAGGCCTGCTCCTGGGTGGCAGAGGGCAGGCCCAAACCCTAGGTGCAGCCCCTGGTCGGGCTCAGAGCAGGGCCGATTGGGGAGTTGGGGCGCCGCCCCCTGTCATGCACAGAGCAGGGCGATCAGGAGGTTGTGATGCCACCCTCAGTCATGCTCAGGGTAGGGCCGATTGGGGGGTTGGGGCACTGTCCCCTGTCACACTCAAGGCAGGGTCGATGGGGAGGTTGTGGCGCCACCCCCTGTCACGCACAGAGCAGGGCCCATCAGGGGTGTTGGGGCTCTGTACCTGTCACGCACAGAGCAGGGCCCATCAGGGGGTTGGGGTGCTGCCCTCTATCACCCACAGAGCAGGGCTGATCAGGGGGTTGGGGTGCCGCCACTCTCAAACTCAGGGCAGGGCCAATGGGGAGGTTATGGCTCTACCCCGTCACACACAGAGCAGGGCCAGTGGGCGGGGGGGAGGTTGGGGCGCCGCATCCTGTCACACACAGAGCAGGGCCGATCAGGGGGTTGGGGCGCTGCACCCTGTCACACACAGAGCCGCAGGATGATCGGGGATTGGGGAGCTCCCCCCTATCAGGCACAGAGCAGGGCTGATCAAGGGGTTGGGGCACCTTCCCCTGTCACTAACAGAGCAGGGCAGATAGGGAGGTTGTGGCCCCGCCCCCTGTCACACACAGAGCCACAGGGTGATCAGGGGGTTTGGGCGCTGCCCCCTGTCACACTGATCCCGGTGCTGGGAGGCCTCATGGTTCCGCTGATCCCGGTGCTGGGAGGCATATTACCCTTTTACTATATAGGGTAGAGGCCTGGTGCACGGGTGGGTGCCGGCTGGTTTGCCCGGAAGGGTGTCCTGGATCAGGGTGGGGGTCCCCACTGGGGTGCCTAGCCAGCCTGGGTGAGGGGCTGAAGGCTGTTTTCAGGCTGGGGGTGACTGAAGCTCCCAACAGCTCCTTTTTGTCTTTTTTTTTTTAAATTCTGGGCCAGCTTTAGCTTTGAGGCTTGGCTCCAGCTCTTAGGCCTCCGCTGCTGAAAGTAGGTTTCTGGCCTTTGCTTACAATGTTGCGATCCTGCTGGCTGAAGCCTGGCGGACTAAAGCAGGTTTCTGGGGTTTTGTTTAGCTTCTATATTTGTTACATAGTTGCTTAGAGTTGCAGCTCAGAGGCCTGCAGCGGCAGGCGGGAACATTGGAGTCCTCTGTCACTGAAGCAAGCAAGCCTCATGTTAGTTTCAAGCTGCCTGGCTCCCGGCCGCCATCTTGGCTGGCAGTTAATTTGCATATCTCGCTGATTAGCCAATGGGAAGGGTAGCAGTCGTACGCCAATTACCATGTTTCTCTTTTATTAGATAGGATTCCTTAATATACTACATATCTGATTTCCTGCCCAAATGACTTAAGATTTCCAAATGCAAGTGAAAAAATTAAGTTTGAAATTTGCTTGTAAAACCACCTAAATCTCAGCTCAAGTCTCCTATTGAAAGAACACTTTAAAGTAGACATGGAGAATGGAATGGTACAGTACTCTTTTGCAAAAAAAAGAAATATGGAAGCATCCCAGCAGAATCTGATGAGTCTGCATAGACATAAGCAACATTATCAAACTTCTTCAACTTGCCCTTGTTCACCCTTTCCTGAATCTTCTCCCCCTCTGCCTTTCTCCTGGGCAACATTTTTTCTCATCTTTTTCTTTTTAACCTATGCCATCTGCTATTCAGTCCTCTAGAGTTTTACCACCTTTATTTTTCTTATTGAATATTTCTGTCACAATGTCTTTATGTTTATTATCCTGTGATAAGCATCACATTCCTTTAGACCACAGGCATTAATGAAGTCCTATAAGATAAGACATTGTCTCCCATTACAGCAGTGGTTCTCAACCTTCTGGCCCTTTAAGTACAGTTCCTCATGTTGTGACCCAACCATAAAATTATTTTCGTTGCTACTTCATAACTGTAATGTTGCTACTGTTATGAATCATAATGTAAATATCTGATATGCAGGATGGTCTTAGGCGACCCCTGTGAAAGGGTCGTTTGACCGCCAAAGGGGTCGCGACCCACAGGTTGAGAACCGCTGCATTACAGGAATAGCCACTCTCTCCTACTCTCAGCTGCCTTTTTAAAGCCACTAATTAAGATTGCCCATATCTGGAGCAAGATTAAGAGATGTGTATCCACTGCTGGCCCGTTGCGAGTGCAGAAATGATGAGTGCTGAGAAACTCTGAAACAAATACCAACCAAAATGAACATATGACAGTCCCAGGAAAGACTAGAGCTAATATTTGTGACCAGTGTCATCCACTCCCCAATTCTTAAACCCTAACCCTGAGACCTCAGGGGCACCTAGTGCATCCACATTTCCCAAAAGACCCCAACCTGGTTCTTGATTCTTAACTCCGCCTCTGGCTACTGAAAATTTAGCTGAAGCTTAACTTGGGACCATCTCATTTTCAGTGACTTTGCAGTCACTTACTCTTTTGAACACTTCTTCAGGGCTTTGCCAAAATCCTGCATTTTCATTCACTCCATTTTAAAGGTTTCTTTTGGGCTATAAAGAATTACGCCAATTAAAATTACATTTGTCATCTGGGAGGCTTCACATTGAGGACTGACTATGTGACTCTCTTTTGAGTGATGAGTGTTATCACTTAGCCATAATCACAGCCTTAGGAGCACTGCATTCTCAGAACATCTTTTCTTTTTTACATGAGGGAAAGTATTAAATATTTAAGTAAAATGTTCTGTAATAGAGCATCTCCTTATGCTAATCATCTGGTTTAAAGTAAAGAAGGTAGAAACCTCATATCATTGTCAAATGACAAAGATTACAAGAAGAAATGAAAGTAAAAGCGTGAAGAGGGATAGTCTCTCCTGGGATTGCCATTCAGGTGCAGACAGGCAACTCTTGCTGATTCCTGCTAATGGAGGAGGCATTAGGTAGAGAAAGCCAAAGCTTTAGTTTCGATGTCTTTCCTAATTGCTACTATTGACAATAGAAGTCAGCCAGTTAGAGGTCATTTGTCCCAATACAAAAACGCATGTCTTCTGCCCTGGCTGGTATGGCTCAGTTGGTTGGGTGTCATCCTGTGCATCTGAAAGATTCAATTCCCAGCCAGGGCACATGCCCAAAATTGCAGGCTTGATCTCCAGTAGGGGGCATGCAGGCGACAGCCAATCTATGTCTTCTCACATCGATGTTTCTCTCTCTCTCTCCCTCTCTCTTCCTCTCTCTCTAAAACTTAATGAAAATATTTAACAACAACAACAAAAACACACATAATTTGATAGACACACTAAGGAATTCCAACAGTGGTAACATAAAACTCAACTCAAACTATATAAACATAGAATGGAAAGCTATGGCCTTTGTAACTGGGAAGTCTATGACATCGTTTAGCTTGATATGGGTTAGCTTCATACATGGCTCACTCTGGTGCTGAAACAATGTGTTAAGAAATCTATTTCTTTCTCACCGTCTTTTACCTCTCCATACTTTGTGTTCGTTTTAGTCTCAGGCAAGACTTTTCTACCTGGTAGTAAAGAAAGCCATCAGCAGCTCCAAGCTTATGCTGCCTTTTACCAAGTCATCTTAGAAAAAAGTATGTCCCTTTGTTTCCCAGAACGCATATCAAATCTCCAAAGGACTCTCAGGAATGCTGCTTGTACCACTTGCTGATTGGAAAGCCTGACCATTTGATTGACAGCCTTACCAGAGTCACATTGATGTGGGCAGGGAAGATCCCAAGGGAATGATTTTTCTCAGAAGAAGGGAGAATGGAGACTGGGTAGTCAAAGGCAGATGTCCTCCAGGCAGTGCTCTTCCAGTCACTTTGAACTTAAGTCAACTGCAGGGGTTTTTGGAACACATTAGCATCCCCTGCTTCAATGGCGAGACAGCACCTCACCTTCCCTCCAAGTTGTTGCAATGCTTCTTTTGACTGAGAACAGACCCCAGGACCTTATTAGCCCCAACTACATGGATGATTATCAGCTCAATAGCTTGCAATGGTTCCTTTATTGTAATTACCAACCATCATATAAATAAGTAGTTACTGACTTAGGAACTCACTATTTAACCAATAACCCTTGGTGGGAATTGTGATTCCTTTCCACACTATTGTAGAAGTACATAATTAAAGGCTTTTCAAATGGGTATTTCCTTCAGGCATTTGCCTGTAATAGCTCCTTCAAAGCTGTTAAGCTTTTATCATGGGAAGACCCAAGTAGAAAATACTTAGTTCACTCCTCATTGACCTAATAGAGAACAAACTCATCTTTAAGACGGTGCCAGCTTATTGCTGAGAACACATGGGCAGCCTTGTAAAAAAGGTCTGGCTTGGGCTATTTGGGCAGAAAATCAAACTACTTTTAGATTACACTTACCTCGTTTAGTAATTAAATATTGACACTGACTGATCATCAGTGATTGTTTCTTCAGTCCCTTGGGAAGGAAATCTTGTCACACCCTCTTGTCCAGACTTTATTACTATCCAGTGAGGGTCCTATAAAAGTAAAATGGCAGGTGAGTCCACTGGTTTCAACATATCTCATCGCTGAAGCACAGAGCATATTATTTGATGAAGAGTAAGTATCTGAGGGGTATTAAATACATTGCCCCCACCAAGGAAACCACAGCCCCACCAAGGAGATTGAGAGATCGATACCTGCTAAGGTGATGAACTCAAGAAAATCATGCGCTATATGATACAGTCCACATCTATATCTGACACAATCATTATATGCAATGTGTATCACATTACAAAAATGATTGACATATCATGTTTGAGGTCTCAGTATATGTGGTACAATTTAACCTGAACTGCTTAGTTTAAATCAAGAAACTGCTAAGTGTTCAGAACTCTGTCAAAAGTATTAGGCTAAGTGAGGGAGATACAAAGATAAAAATAAAGTTTGTTCTCGTAGTCCCTCACGTACATCAGGACTTTATTTTTACTAACCTCATGTCTTATCATTCCCACCGACTCTCTCTAGGCTTCACTACTTCAAATTTCTTCCCCAGTCTCAGAAAGTGCAGTTCCTTTTAAGGTTTCTACCTTCTTACTAGAATCTCCCCTCCTTCCTTCTGCCTAGACTTTCCTAAAATGTCACCTCCTTGAGGAAACTTCCTGATTCATCCAGGCAGAGCCAGTCACATACTATCTCTGCTTCTGAAGCACATTCAAAAATCATCTAAACCCTAAGCATTTGTGTATGTGTTTATCTTCCCCATTGTACTGTGGGTTCCCTATAGATCAAGATTACGTCTGACGGATGGCTGTCTCTTTAGGGCTCTTGCAGAGTACCAGGCTCACACAAGTTCCTAGAACAGTGGTTCTCAACCTGTGGGTTGCGACCCCTTTGGGGGTCAAACGACCCTTTCACAGGGGTCGCCTAAGACCATCGGAAAACACATAAATAATTACATATTGTTTTGTGATTAATCACTATGCTTTAATTATGTTCAATTTGTAACAAGAAATTGGGGGTCACCACAACATGAGGAACTGTATTAAAGGGTCGCTGCATGAGGAAGGTTGAGAGCCACTGTCCTAGAAGGATATTGAGTTATGGTCATTTACTTGACATCATTCCTTCTCCGAGAAAAGCTATGTTGCTCCCACTGCCTTTCTGCTGTCCAGGCTTCATAGGCTACTGGAAGAGATACATAGATGCATAAACTAGGATTAGACAAACTCCATCAATGCTGTGATAGACATCCAAACAACAAGCAATGGGTAGGAGGGGACTTAGAGATATGGGGAAAAGGAGGAGGGAGAAAAGGAGAGGGAATAGAGAAAGGGAACAAGAAAGTTGGAGGTGAGGCATTGCAGGAGGAAAAGAGCCTGAGCTGAGTGGAAGTGAATAGAGCATGAAGAAAAGAGAAATACAGGATGGTGGTGTGGAGGGAGCATGGGGGTGGTGTGCGGAGGAACTATGGGGGTCAGACACGTATCAGAAAAGGAGGCTGAGGTAGGACTGACCTCTGAGGGTTAGAATTGCCAGCCAAGGACTCTGCAATGGTGGAGATTTGAGGATAGGAGGGAGTGACATGGAGACAACTGATCCCATCTGGGCTTTGTTTGGTAGACCAGCGAACAAGCTATGAAGACTTGGTATACAATGTTTTAGAACCAAAAACCCAAAGTATGCTTATCCAGAATTTAATCTCTCAGTCAATTGTAGTGAAATATAGGCCACCTAGGATGTATGAGATAAAAATAAAACACAAAAAACAAAAACTTGCAGGCAATCAGCCCTGGCATTCCTTATTCTCCAGATCCTCAAGCATGCCAGGCTCTTGCTCCATCCTCTCTCTGGGACTCATTTCCCCAGGTTTTCTCATGGCTGGTTCTCCTTTCATGAATTTCCCTGCTCATATATCATCTTTACAGAGGCCTTTCCTAACCACTGTGTCAAAAATAGCACCTCCATCATTCTGCCCCTTTGTCCTGCTTTCTTTTCCTTCAGAGCATTTCTTGACTACCTAATGTCATAGTATGTCTATTTGTTTATTTTTTGTTATATATGTCCCCCAATACAGGCATAATCAAACTTTCTACAAAGAGCCAGATAGTAAATATTTTAAAATTTGCACACCATATGGTCTCTGTTGTAACTACTCGACTCTGCCATTGTAACACATAAGCAAGATAATCAATGCATAAATAAATGGATGTGGTTGTGTTTCAATAAACTTTTACTTACACAAATATGCTTTAGGGCAGATTTGGCCATGGCCACAGTTTGCTAACCCCTCCTCCACTAGGAAACTCCACTGTCTATCTTGCTCATTCTTGGATTTCCAGAGCATGGCACATAGTAGGCACTCAATAAGTAATTTTTAAAGAATGCATGAATGAATGGAGTCCTATGGGAGACAGATAAGGGTATATCACTATTATATCCATGTGATTATATATATTCCCTTTGTAATGATTAATTTTATGTGTCAACTTGGCTGGGCCACAGTGCCTAGAAATGTGACTGAACATTATTCTGAATGTTTCTGTGAGAGTGTTTTTAGATGGGAGTGACATTTAAATCATGGACTTTGAGTAAAACCGATTGCCCTCCATAATGTGGGTGGGCCTTACCGAATCAGTTGAAGGCCTAAAGATAACAAAAGACTTATCTCTCCTGAGCTAGCGGGAATTCTGCCAACAGATGAGATAGCCTTTGGACTTGAACCGCTATATCGAATCTTTTCTGGTCTCCAGCCTACTGGTCCATCTTACAGCTTTTGGACTTGCCAGCCTTCATAATCACAAATCACATAAGACAATACACACACACACACACACACACACACACACACACACACACACACCCTATTTGTTCTGTTTCTCTAGTACACAGCATATTTACTCCACTGACAAAGTAGGAAACCAGTTGGTTCTGTAAAATTGGAAGCCTTACACTTAGTCATGTGCTCTCACAGCACAGCTTTCAGTGATGCCCTGGAGTTCAGGAAAATGTTTCCACCCACCTCCAACTCTGCATCCATTCAACCATAGTGGGTACCCTACCTGAGAGCCATACAACTCGCTCACTGCTATCAGCTCACTAGAGGCCAAGCTGTCTGAAACTTTCATACCTTGCCATTTCTACCTGAAATGACATCCCACCACTTTCTCACCTGGCTAATTCCTCTCCTCCTCTCCGTTCTTTAAACATTTCCCTGGGAGCCTGCACAGGATAGAGACAGGTGCCTCTCCTGTAAACCATTGCCTCATTACAGCACCATGTGAGAGATGTTGGTTTGCTTCTGTCTCCCCGAGGAGCACCAACCTCCCTGAGGGCAGGGTCTCCCTGATCATTTCTCTGTTCACCTCTTCCCACCTCCATTATCTGTGCCAGACATGAAATAAAGGCACAAATGGGCAATTAGATCAAGAAACAAAAATATTTTAAGAAACAAAAACCAATTGTAAGATGGTTTTCTTACTTTCAACCAAGCTTAGTATAACCCAAGGAAGATGAAAAACTAATTCCCAGGGTATCAGAAAACTGCTCTGGGGGCCTCTGGTTGAGCAGAACTCCCTGTGAGTTAAAGGAAGATTACTCAGAGTGAGCGTCGAAGGTGGGAAAGTACTGCAAATACAGGGTGTGGCAAAAGTAGGTCTACAGTTGTTGATAAGGAAAATAATACAATAATTTATGAATAATAACACCTTGCATTTCATGTACTTACAACTGTAAGCCTCCTTTTGCCTCATCCTATATACTCTCAGCTTTGCACCATTTTTCTTTCTAACTTTTCAAAACACCAATAAGGTGGGAGTGGGGTAGGAGGTGGAGTAATCAATAACTAGCCAGAACCTGGGCAACCACATTCAGCTTTCCCATTCCAACATGTTCAGCTCTGTTTATAGGAGTCATTTGGAGGCCCATGTCTCTAATTTTTCAATAGGCATTCACGGGAAAACAGGATTTGCTGCAGTGAACAGACCACTTAGCTGAAACACATCTGATCCATTAAAGGCAGGCTCACCTGGTTGACAGGAGCTCGTATAAGCAGCAGTGTCCTGAGCAGATGGCTCCTAACAAGACTGAATTTAGTTCAAGCAGGTTATAAAACCATAGGCTCCCTGGTTGTTTCGCTGACTTGCTCTAGAACTATTGTGGTTCATGCTTTTATTTCTCAGCCTCAGTTTCTGCATCTGTAAAACAGGGCCAAGGATTCCTGCTGCCGGCCACTCCGGAAGGCAATGCAAACCTCAGAGCCAGTGTCTGTAAAGCACTTTGCATTTCCATTACTTCCTCGGTGGATCCGAAGTAGGATTATTATTACTGGAAATGCCAGCGATCATCTGAAGGGGTTATTTCAGTCAAAATGCTTTCTTCAGGAACATTTCATAAAGGAAAAGCAGAAGCATGCACAATCTCCTTGGAACTATCATAATTAGTCCCAGTAACAGTTGGGCCTTTTTATTTTCAGTTCATTTATAGTCAGATTCTACAAAATTGAAAACATCCAACATCTGGGCTGAAAACTTGTACAAAGCCAGAGAGCCCCCGAAATGGGCCTGTGTGGGCTTCAGTGGCATAGCAGCCAGATGTACTTTTTGCCTCAACTACTCTTTTCAACCTTTAGAAAAAAATTATAATTGAATTTTCACACTTACAAAAACCCCTGTTTGGGTTACTTCTCTAATTTTTTTAAGAAGAGTCTCTTTCTGATTAGTTGCACATTTAAGACTCTCAGCAGCCAGAAATTTCTAGAAAAGCAATCACTAAGAATGTACAAAAGCATTTGAAGTTCCAGTTGTAACCATGTAAACTTTTACAAGGACAAATAGTAGTTAACATTGATTGTTCCTTCATTAAGGGTGGGCCCTGGTTGAAGCACTTAAAAGGTATTATGTCATTTAATCTTTGCATCCAGTCCATGCAGTAGGTTCTATTATCTTCTCCATTTTACAGGGAAAGAATCCAAGGAACAGACAGATTAGGTAACTTGCCCAAAGCACCATTAGTACAGAAAAAAAGCAAAGTGTTTGGGTTGCATCTTGATGTTTGAAGGGAAATTTCACTTAAGTCAACCTTAATACAGCAAGAATCTGAGACAATCTTTAATATAATAAAGTTATCCCGACAAGATTAAACCTCTCTCTCTCCTGGGAAGAGCTGCATAGAGACTTTGACATGTCTCTCAGAGATCAGACTGTGTGGGTTTCAGGAAACAATTTGACTCCAGAATTGGTCCCAATTTCTGCCATTTTCTGTGATATTCTGGGGGAAGAAAACATAACACACACACACACACACACACACACACACACACACACACACACACACAACATTAACTTATTTCAGCTATTTGCTGAAGAAGAGCTGTCTCGATTTCTGTTGTTTTCAGCATTCCACCCAACATCATCTAGAAGCTTTCTCAGGGAAGCAGGGGGATTTGCTGGGTGGCCAACCAGCCTTAGAACACCTGCTGGGGGGTCCATCGAAGAGCTTTGTGAACAAGGATAAAGAGAGCACATTAGCGTTGCCTTGTTTCATGAAAAGGAAACACACACAACAAAACCTAATTACAAAATCTCATTTTGCAAACTCAAGGTAAGATGTGCTGCCTGGGGCTCGGGCCCAACCCCTGTAGGGTTCTCCGCCATGTGCCTTCTGAAGGAACATCTGATTCGACTCCAAGGACTGGGTTAGATAAAACCGGAAGGGCTTATGTGCACAGCATTTAACTTTAAATATTTCTTCATGGAAATTTACAATGCACATAATTTACATATTCAATACCAGTGACAATTTACTTCTCCCATCTGAGCAGGGCTTTCAACTATGCCACTTGAACTAAATTAATAAACAGTAATTACAGAATGTTGTGTGAGCTAGCTGTTGATGTTGAGCAGATTCTAATCAACACCTTCTTTTAAGGGCCAATTAAAGCTGAATGTATGCAATATAAACATCTTCGAGTATTTAGACATGAAGCACAGAACAAGGTAAAAAAATTAAAATCCGAACAATTAGACAAGAGATGAGCCAGTCAGATCTAGAGAGATGGACCCTTTTCAGCCAGTCTCTAAAGTCATGTTAATTTCGTCAAATGTGGAGATTTTTGGTGAAATGGGGAGGAGTTCCAA
The DNA here is from genome assembly GCF_963259705.1 of Myotis daubentonii. Classification (NCBI taxonomy): domain Eukaryota; kingdom Metazoa; phylum Chordata; class Mammalia; order Chiroptera; family Vespertilionidae; genus Myotis; species Myotis daubentonii. Next base: position 154,469,051 of record NC_081842.1, read on the forward strand.
GGATTCATTAGGCCAAATCCCATCCGTTTTGAGATTTCTTAAAAATTTGTATTATTTTCCATACGATTTAAGTTTCCTGGCATATTTAAAATTGCCTCAAAACACTTTCTCTCCTTAATTCATGTGCATCTCAGTGAAAACTTAATCTCCATATTTCTGACTTATTTATGTAGGAATCATCTATCTGTTACTTGGTATCTGAGAAACCTTTCCCTAAACCCCATCTTTGGCCATCCAGGCGCTTCGCAAAGCACAGAGTGTGCCCAGGCCCCTCTCTGGGGTTTACATTCCAAATAAATAGAACACACCAATCACTGAGCAGAGGGACTAGAAGCTATAGGAAGAAGAAATTGAACAGCCTCTCAATCACCTGCTGTCCTCAGAACCAACTGCTTCTGCTTTGTAACATGGCAGCATTCCAGGCCAGCTTCATGGCTCTGGGAAAGTGAGTAAAGGGGAGACATTCCATTAATGATAAAATGGGTTGGGTTTTTTGTTTGTTTGTTTGTTTGTTTGTTTTTGTTAATCCTCACCCAAGAATATTTTTCCATTGATTTTTAGGAAGAGTGGAAGAGAGAGGGAAAGACAGAAATATCGATGTGAGAGAGACACATTGATTGGTTGCCTACTGCACAAGCCCTGACCAGGGCCTGGGCCGGGGAGGAGCCTGCAACCAAGGTACGTGCCCTTGACCGGAATCAAACTTGGGACCCTTTGGTCTGCAGGCCGATGCTCTATCCACTGAGCCAAACCAGCTAGGGCACTGGTAAAATGTTTTGGATAACAGAGCTGCAATAGTATATGATAGTGAGTGGGTTTCTCCAATAGCTGGGAGACATTGGTAACCACAATGCTTCCAAAATACCCATCTCAAGAGGTTGGCTGTAAATAATACTTTCTATGGCACAGAAGGTGGCATCCCTGTGAGAAGTCTGGGATCAGCGTAGTCAGAATATGTGCATTAGGACACATAACCCTGCCCTCCCCTTTCTATCTCAGCCCCCAAGGCTGAACCTCAGCAATGCCCTCAGGATACTTGACTCCTTTTAGAACACACTCCCTTCCTCTTTCCCTCTTTTCTACTCAAATCTCCCTTTTCTCTCCCCTGGACTTGCCTCTTCTCTGACTGTCTAAGCTACACTCAAGGTTGGCCTCAGGCTTATTATCCCAGCCTCTCTCTCCCCTCCATCCTTCTGTAATCCATCTTGTTAAAAACTTGCCCATAAATTGCTTTGAAGTAACACCCAGAAAAGCTGACTTTGGTTAGTTACCCATTCCATTGACAGGCATGCTCATCTTTCTCCATAACCAGAAAACGAGCTGTCTGAGGACACAGATTTTGTAATCGCATGGCTTCTCCATAGCACCTAGTATAGGCCTATTTCTGTGAATAACCACTAAATGAATATTTGTTGGATGAATATGAATGAAGCTTTTTTTAAAGTCAACGAAATGAAAGCCTCTGTTTGGCTTCAAATATTTCCTCAATAACATTTGGAAGTATAATGATAGACTCTGTGCCAGAAATCAAAATTTTAAGGTAGTTCTTATCCACTTGTCACATATTATATTGGGAGAATTATGAAGCCACGGGGCTGGGAGGGACCAGAGGAAATCATTTTATCCCACAGTCCTGCCTCTGAAGAAGACTACTAAATATACTCTGGAAAAAATAGTTGCTGATTTTTGCTCTGTACAAAATCATAAGCACGGTACTAAATAGCATCACTTGTTGAGATCTCACTACAGGAAGGAAATGACCCTCCTTACTGTCACTGAGGCCTTAATAAACCCACTAGAGGCCTGGTGCATGAATTCATGCACCATTGGGGTCCCTCAGCCTGGCCTGTGGGATCGGGCTCTCTGACATCCCCTGAGGGGTCCTGGATTGCAAGAAGGCACAGGCCAGGCTGAGGGACCCCACTGGTGCACAGTTGGGGCCAGGGAGGGATGCAGGAGGTTGGCCATCCAAGGAGGGACCACAGGAGGGCTCCAGGACATATCTGGCCTATCTTGCTCAGTCCTGATCGGCTGGACCCCAGCAGCAAGCTAACCTACTGGTTGGAGCATCTGCCCCTGGTGGTCAGTGCACATCATAGCAACTGGTCAACCAGTCAACTGCCCCCCTGGTGGTCAGTGCATGTAACAGCGAGCAGTTGAGTGGCTTGATCATATCATTAGCATATTATGCTTTGATTGGTTGAATGGCCTACTGGTCGACCAGACACTTAGCACATTAGGCTTTTATTATATAGGATACCAGAGTCATCCTCCTGGGACAGCAGAGTATTAACTTTCTAGCCTGGGCTTTGGGATCAGAGAATCCAAGTTCCCAGTCTTAGCTTTACTGAATATTAACTATACTAGAGGCCCGGTGCACGGATTCATGCACAGGGGTGGGGGGATCCCTCAGCCTGGCCTGCACCCTCTTGCAATCCGGGACCCTTCAGGGGACAGAGCAGTGCACAAAACTGCAGGCAGCGAGGAGGAGCCCATCTCTGCGCTCGGTGCTCTTGCCGCGCTCTCTCTCCACTCTTGCTGCTCTCTCGCCTCTCTCGCTGCTCCCCATGCTCGTGCTTACCACTCCTTAGCACTGCCGTGGAGGCAGAGGCAGGAGAGGCTCCCTCCACTGCTGCTGAGCTTGCCAGCCTTGAGCCCAGGTTCTGGCTGAGCAGCACTCCTGCTGTGGGAGCGCACTGACCACCAAGGGGCAGCTCCTGCGTTTAGCGTCTGCCCCCTAGTAGTCAGTGTGCATCATAGCGACCGGTCATTCCGCTCATTCCGATAGTTCCATCATAATGGTCGCTTAGGCTTTTATATATAGATGATCTTGAAGAAAATGCTCAAAGGCTCTGAGCCTTTAACAGTATCTTCCCTGTGTAGTTGTTATAAAGGTTAAATGACTAACATACGGTCAGACATATAGGTCAATGGAATAGAATTGAAAGTCCAAAAATAAATCCTTACATTTTTTATGGTGAATTAATTTTCTACAATGATGCCAAGACAATTCAACAGGAAAGAATCATCTTTCAACTAAGGGTCCTGAGACAACTAAATATCCACATGCAAAAGAATGAAGTTAAACCCCTACCTCACAGCATATATGAAAATTAACTCAAAATGAATCATACATGTAAATATAACAGCTAAATTATAAGAGTCTTAGAAGCAAACATAAAAGTAAATTTTTATTAGGCAAGGATTTTCCAAATATGACATCAAAAAGAACAAAAGACAAGAGAACAAATAGATCAATTAGACTTCATCAAAATTAAAGAATTTGGGGTGTCAATGGACATTATCAATGTGAAAACACAACCACAGAATAGGAGAAAATATTTGCATATTACATCTCTGATAAGGAATTTATATCCAGAATATGTGAAGAACTCTTAAAATTAAATAATAAAAAGACAATAACAAACAACTCGATTTAAAAATAGGCAAAGGAGCCCTGGCTGGTGTGGCTAAGTTGGTTGAGCATTGTCCCAACCATGTAGAGGTGGAAGGTTCAATTCCCAAACAGGGCACATGCATACTTGATCCCTAGCAGGGGATGTGCAGGAAACAGCCAATTGACGTTTCTCTCACACATTGATATTTCTCTCTCCCCTCTTCTCCATTCCTCTCTCTCTAAAATCAATGAAAACATTTTTAAAATATATATTTTTATTGATTTCAGAGAGGAAGGGAAAGGGAGAGAGAAAAAGAAATATCAATGATGAGAGAGAATCATTAATCAGCTACTTCCTCACGCCCCCCACTGGGGATCAAGCCCGTAACCCAGGCACGTGCCCTTGGCCAGAATTGAACATGTGACCCTTCAGTCCACAGGCTGATGCTCTATTCAGTGAGCCAAACCAGTTAGGGCAATAAAAATATATTTTTTAAAAAATAGGCAAAGGATTTGAATAGACATTTCTCCAAAGAGAATATACAGATGGTAAATAAGCACATGGAAAGTTGTTCAACACCATTAGTTATTAGGGAAATGTAAATCCAAACCACAATGAGATTCCACTTCACACTCACTAGGATAGCTAAAATAAAAAAGATAGACAATGATAGTCTGGCAATTCCTCAAAAAGTTAAACATAGAATTACCATATAACTCAGCAATTCTACTCTCATGTAAATATCTATAAATATCGAAACATATGTCTGCTAAAACACTTGTACATTATGTTCCTAGTAACATTATTCAGAATACAATAGTCCCCCTTATCCATGGTTTCACTTGCTGTAGTCTCAGTTACCCATGATCAACAGTGGTCTAAAAATATTAAATAGAAAATTCTAGAGATAAACAATTTGTAAGTTTTAAATTTTGCACCATCCCAAGTGGTGTGATGAAATCTCTCTCTGTCCCATTCCTTCCCACCTGGGATGTGATTCATCCCTTTGTTCTGTGCATCCTACCCACGTGTTAGTCACTTCATAGTCATCTCTGTTATCAGATATTTTGAGAGAGAGAGCACATTTACGTAATATTATAGCATATCATTATAATTGTTTTATTGTATTATTAGTTATTGCTATTAATCTCTTACTGTACCTAATTTATAAATTAAACTTTATCATACGTGTGTATGTATAGGAAAACCAGTATATATAGGGTTAGGTGCTGTCAGCATCCACTGGGGGGTTTGGAACACATCCCCTATAAATAAGGGGGGCTACTGTAGTCAAAAAGTGGGAACACACATATGTCCATCAAATGATAAAGCAAAAAAATATGGCATATCCATATAATTGAATAGTCTTTGGCAATAAGAGAATATAAAGTATTGACATTTCTTCAACATGAATAAACCTTTAAATTATGCTAAGTGAAATAAGCCATATATTGAATTATTTCAATTATGTGAAGTGTTCCAAATAGGAAAATCCATAGAGACAGAAAGTAGATTAGTGATTTCTGGAGGCTACAGGGATGAGGGGAATAGAGAATAACTGCTGATGGATATGTTTTTCTATTTGGGGTGTTCAAAATGTTCTGGAATTAGATAATGGTGATGATCACACAATTCTGTGATTATACTAAAAATACCGAATTATACATTTCAAAAGGGTGAATATTATGGTATGTAAATTATATCTCAATAAAGCTATTATAAAAATAATTAGAAAATTTAAAAGAAGATTAAATGACATACTTGGTACATGCTAAGTACACAATAAATGCTGGTTAATATCATAATGTTTGCCTCTGTTGTTATGTGTTATTCTTATCCTGTTGTAATGTCCACATTGATTTCTGGACACTAAAACATGGTCTCCTTGAAGATAGGAGACATGACTTGCTTAGCATCCAGGCCTTGTTTACTTCTCTCTTCCCAGTACCTGGAGAGATGTTTCACATAGAAAAAAACTGTCCTATATAATAAAGAGGGAATATGCAAATTGACCATCATTCCACCACAAAGATGGCAGCACCCACAGCGGAGGCTGAGTTCCCATAACAAGCTTTAACGAGCAATCAGCAGGGACCTGAGGCTGTGTGCCCCCTCCTCACTCCCGTGGGGCTTGACAGGGGACCTCAGGCTGCACCCCCCACCTTGGCGCCAGGCTGGGGGACCTCAGGCCACGCCCTCCCACCCGGCAGGGCTTGACAGGGGAGCGCAGCCCACGCCCCCGGCCCCAGCACCAGGCCAGGGGACCTCATGCAGCGCCCTCTGCCTGGCAGGGCTTGACGGGGGACCTCAAGGTGTGCCCCTGCCCCAATACTGGGCCGGCAGACCTCAGGCTGCTCCCTTCACCCCAGGCCAGGGGATCTCAGGCCACATCCCCCAACTGGCAGGGCCTGACAGGGGACCTCAAGGCATGCCCCCCACCCTGGCCTGGGCTGGGGGACCTCAGGCCACACCCCCTGACCTGGTACCAGGCTGGGGGACCTGAGGCTGTGCCCCCTGCCTGGGGGGGCTTGACCTGTTCTGGATCTAGCCCAATGGGCGGGGGGGGGGGCAGCCGGGTCTGGGTCTTGCACAATTTTGAGGTGCACATGGATGGGCGGGGACTTGACTCTGGGTCCCATGGTGCACCCCAGTCTCTGACAGGAGGAAGATTTTCATATACATTTTATTAATTTTCTTTCATCTCTGACACTTCTATTATAGAGAAAGGGCAAATAGCAATACTAAAATATTTTGTCTAATTAATCCCCTTTTAATGTGCATGAATTTCATGCACCAGGCCACTAGTACATAACATAACAACATGAAACTTAACAACAGACAAGTTCAAATGAATGAGTGAGCAAGTGATATTTTTCACAGACATATTTAGCACTTCTATATTATGCTGGACTTGGGCTTAAACATTTTCAGGAAAACACAGACCAATCTGCATGGATGCTAACAGTTCCAGGGACCCTCCACAGCTATTTGAAGCCCTGAGTTTGGAGGGAGAGAGAGAAGGGAGAAAATAAAGATGAGTGGATTCTAGTGGTCATCGTTGAGGTCTTACTTGGTCTAACTCATTCACTGAGTTTCTGTCCTTCTGGGTTAAAGTTCTTTGTAAATTAACAAATCCAAATTTCAGAAGATGGAAAAGCTCAGAGCTAATAAAAAATCCGAAGTTTTTAAGTACTTTTATTCTAAATCACAATGTTCACACAATAAGCTGCAAACAGCTCTTTTTGAGCTCCTAAGATGTAATTTTGTAATTCCAATCCTATTTTACATAGGACTTCACTCTCCCTCCCTGTTCCCATGAGAGATTGGCTCTCAGTTACAGCGTATTTCCCGCTAAGCCTGAGTATGTCCTAAAAATTCTTCTCAACACAATACTCCAAGAAACCACTACTGACCTACTTGACTTACCTATTGCTGCATAACAAATTGCTCCAAACCTTAGTGGCTTAAACTGACAACCATTTTATTATTGCTCATAATTCTTTGGGTTGACTTGGCCTAACTAGTGATTCTTCTATCCCCTGTAATGATGCTTGGAATGAAATTATCTGAAAGCTTAACTAAACTAGAATTTCCAAGATGGCTTAAGTAAAGGCTGACAGTTTGTGTAGGCTTTCAGCTGAGAGCTCAGATGGAGCCATTGACTGGATAAACTCTGTCCTTATCTGTATCACTTGGGCTTACTATAGCATGGCAGATGGGCTCCAAGAGTGGAAGCTGCCAGCCCTAGAACATAAACCATTTCCACCATGTCCTATTGGTCAAAGTCAGTCACAGGATCAGCCCACATTCAAGTGGAAGGGAAGTAACCTCTACCTCTTAATGAAAAGCACAGTTTGTGCCTACTGCTAGGAAAGAAATTGTTGGGAGCCAACTTCTGAGTGCTTCTACAGTCTACTCTCTGACCACAGAAATTCATGTTCCTCCCATGTGCAGAATATATCTCCTCCCTCCCTAGATTCCCCAAAGTCTCATCCTATCATGGTTACAGCATCACTACAAAAGTCTGAAATTACTTTATGGGTAGAGTGGCAGATGGTTCTCCTAATTTGTGGTCCTTTGTGTATAGTCTCTCGAGTACAAGAACCTAGGAACTAAATAGTTAACTTTTCTATTCCCCACACACCCAACATATATAACAATGAAAAAGGGACAGGATGACCACAATAGACACTTCCGTTCATAAATAGGGGAGTGGTATAGGAGGCACATAAAAGTCACTGGTTCATAGCAATTCTGAAATCATCCAACTCTAAAGTCAGGGACTGTTTCTAGAGAAGCAGTTTTCCATGGCTCTTGCCTCTGCCCTCTGAGCTCTTGGCTTCATTCTTTGAATAATTCTTTCTTTTCTATTAGAGATGCTTTATGATTACAGTGGAATAGATTTCTCAATTTGCTTTCTGACCACTAGAGGTTAGGACTTCAGAAACTTCTTTTGATTTTGAACTATGTCTGCCCCATTTAGTCCACGCTTATATAATCATTTTTAAAATTGTTGTAGGCTTTCTACATATAAAATTATAATTCAATCCATTCAAAACAAACAACCATAAATTTTTCTAAAATAAGTTTCTGTCTACCTTGGGCTGGGGGTCAGGGTACTATGGGAAAATGCCACTAAAACTCTTAGAAACTCTTTTGTGTATCTGAGAGAGTATAGGAAGCAAGCCCTTAAGATTCTTAGAATCCCTTTGTCTAACTCTACAAGACACAAACTTAAATCTTGCTGAGATTTCACAGAGGATATTACAACCACATCTTTGATCCGAGCTTGACCTTCAAGGCCATATTTTACTGGCAGTGCCATGGAATTAATCTCTGCTTCCAGGTTTTAATTTAATTTAAGGATCCTTGATATGCTGAAGAGGTTGGGAGTGAGAGACTATTTTATTTTCCAACTCAGCAGATCCTGGTTTCGGAATGTTTCCTCCTGCTTTTGCTTGAAAACTAAACAGTTCCTTCTTTAATTTATCTCTTTTTATTTGTACATTGTCAGGCACCACTAAAACCAATTACTTGGCTTTTCAACATTCTACCTGTTAATCTCCTCAGGAAAATCCACATGTTCATTAGGTATATATTTTTTATATCTTCCATGTTATTGCAGTTCCACTTACTGCCACTACATAATTCAGGTCACCTGTTCTGTAGCCTGTAACACAGTTATTCTCCCTTCCATCAACATTCTTTCTCAAGACCCTTCTGGACTACACTTACTGCCTGGTTCCAAAGGTTTATGTTTTTGTTATAGCATTGTCTCACTTCTAGGTAAAAATTATTGTTTTAATAATCTATTAATTATTTTAAAAACTACTGCAAAATTTAGTAGCCTAAAACAACCACTTTTATTGTTTCTCACAATTCTGCGGGTCAGGAATTTGGACAGGGCACAGCAGAGATGATGTATCTGTTCCTCATGTCTTATGCTGGGACTGGAATATACAGAACAGCTTCTTCACTTGCATGTCTAATGGTTCAGCTAGGGTGGCTCAGAGGGGCATAGGATGGATGGAATGAGTTGCCTGTGGTCATATGCCTGAAGTCTCAATTGTTGGCTAGATTCCTGGTTCTTCTTCATGGAGTCTCAGGGTCTCGCCCTTACCACATGGCCTCTCCATGTGATCTCTCTAGCAGCACAAACAGACTTCTTATAGAGTAGCTCAGGACTACAACAGCAAAAAGCAAACACTGCCAGGCCTTCTTAAGGCTTAGGCCAAACTGGCAGAACCCTACTTCTACTTGGTTAAAGCAAGTTAGAAGGCCGAAACCGGTTTAGCTCAGTGGATAGAGCGTCAGCCTGCGGACTGAAAGGTCCCAGGTTCGATTCCGGTCAAAGGCATGTACCCTGGTTGCAGGCACATCCCCGGTAGGAGATGTGCAGGAGGCAGCTGATCAATGTTTCTCTCTCATCAATGTTTCTAACTCTCTATCTCTCTCCCTTCCTCTCTGTAAAAAATCAATAAAATATATTAAAAAAAAAAAGTAAAGCAAGTTAGAAGAGCAGCCTAGATTTGAGGGAGGTAGGTACACAATGGTGTGAATACCAGGAAGAGTGATTCCTTGTGGGGCACCATTATAACTGACTACCACACAATCTACTGGAACTGGCAAGGGGGGTGAATTCTGTTTGCCATTTCTGACCTTTTGCTAGACCTATTTGTTCTAGTCCGAAGCACATCACAGCTTAAAAACAGATGTGTGACATCACATTGTAACTTTACCCCATGCTGGCTCTGTGGCATCACACACTGATATGTGTCCTCTTCTTCCCCTCCCTTTACCATTAATCCCCGCATATCCCTCAACAGACTCATGTAAACCATTAGTGTTTGGTTTGCTTCCTTCACTCATGTTGCCCATAGAGCATTTGGAGAAAACTGTTTCAGATTGCCTCAGCCAAAAATTTGCTATTAATAGCAGTTCTCATTTCTGGAAGGCCAAACTGTTTGCACCAAAAATACAGACACCAGATAACCTGATGCACAGATGGGGACCACCGTGTTTCATCTGATATGAGGTAAATGGCAACTGTAAGCTCAAGTCTGGGAGAAGATGTAAGGAAGACTGAGAATGTATCTACCAGAAGGTGTCTTGCCACAGAGTTAGTGTGTGGGTTGTAGGAGTCTGCGAACTCCCAAAATTGCATGCAAAATTTGAGATGTTTGTGTGTGGTTCTGGGGAAAAGACCCATTCACTTTTATTAAAAGGGATTCTATGAACCAGAAAAAGCTAAGAACCCAGTTTCACATAGAATTACGTGACACACTTTTCTGTCATTCAAAGACCAACTTACAACTTGCCTTAAACCACATCTTCCCACTTCAGTATGAAGAATTGTAGGCTTGATCCATCATGTATATCAAAGGTAAGAGCCATCCAGCTCTATTACTCCAATGCATGATCCTTTTTGCTCCTCTTTTTCTTCTTGCCCTTCTTTTCTTTCTTTCTCCATATCCTTCCATTTCAGCTCACATCCTGAATATTCTACCTTAAAAAAAAAAAAAAAAAACATGGCAGCCATATCCCTGGGCATGACTTGACCTATTTCTAACATTGATTGGCCAGTAACAGATAAGATGTTATAGGCAGTAGATTATCTCACAACCATGAAGTAACTTAATCTAAGATGAGAACTAGTAAATTATACTTAAAGACTAGCCTTTGTTTCTGTGTAGCTTTTTTCTCACTCAGATTTATGCTTTCCCTTAACAACAATAAGAATGGAGTTGACTTACACTATAGTGTGTTATTTTAATTAACTTCTTACAGTGATTTTCAATAATCTCACATGTGAAAGTGCAGAAAATTTTCCCTTTCATTTACAATTTTCTGTTCCATGTTATGTGTATTCCATGTGTGGAGGAGTGGTGTTTATTTATATGGATGCAGCCACTCACAGGTATGATCAGCTCCTCTTGCTAAGTCAATCCATTAAGTGTCAAATGGACCAGATGCCCAGCTAGGTTCAGTGGTGAACACGAAGGAGAGTGAGACAGATTGTCTGCCCTCAAACTGCTTACCCTCCAGTGGGAGAGACAAATAAGAACATATACAAACAAGAAGAGGCAGTGAAGCACGGGACTAGAGATCTAATAGCCTTAGCTCTGCCTTCAGTTCCTTCTAGAACTCTCTATTCTTGCTATTTCTCCCTTGTTGCTTTCCTTAAATTAAGAAACCAAAAGGGCAAAGTGAAAGTAGAAGAACCTCTCACTCCAGCTTCATGTCTTGTTTCCCTTATTCCTTATAGGCATTTGTCTTCTTTCTGTTCTTTGGCCCAGTGAATGGACACTTGCCCATTTTGGCCTCCTCTACCTTGGCTTTCTGAGCTCTGGCCCCTTCCCCTCCTCCACCACTTCACCCAATGAGTATGTGCTATTGGTTCATATGTCCACACTCCGTGCTAGGCCCTAGAGGCACGAAGATGAATACAACCACTGTCTAGAGCAAGCTCGTTTACCAAACTTTCTATCTCCCAAGGATCTATCTCGCCTTCATATTGCACTTCTCTTTTATTTCTCCCACTCTCTCTCTTCAAACTATTTTTATTTCCATCCCAACTGCTGTGAGGGGCCTCCTATGAGAAGGAAATTATCTATAATGGAATAGGAACATTAAAAGCCTCAGTTTCCTTGGAAATTATTGATCTCATGAGGGGTTCATATTGGGTTTTGAATTTCGAGGACTAAGCTATGAGAAACTTTGTTTTTCTAGCCAGACTATTTTAACACTTACCCTTTCTCACTCTTCTTCAGAGATTGTTTTTTAAACTTCATGCTATTAGAAGCTTTTCTATAAGCTCCAATCAGTGTAAGATTATGAAGGAACACCTTTTCAAATCCCAAAACTTCAACTAAATATCTCTAAGGTAGGAAGCATGGAAGCACTCAATACCCACATCTCTGTGTGGGCAAGCCTGAATGTGCCTATGGAACAAGGTGTCACTCAGCTGGTCTGTGTGAGCTCCTGGAATGCTGCCCAAGTTCAAGGGTATGCTAGTAATAGTTACCAGTTCTTGATCATTCATTTATTCACATAAATATATTCTGAGTACCTCCCATGTAGGAGGCAGGCACTAAGTTGTATGTTGGGATTATAACAATGAATAAGACAAACACAGCTCATGCTTTGATGGAATTTTCAGTTCAGCTAGGAATATGGACAATCAAATATGCACAGTAGTTCCTAATAGCATCCTGCATGTTATGATATCACTCACTATGTGCCAGGCTCTCTGCTAGATGTGCTATATTCTTATCTAATTTAATGTTCACAACACCCCTAAAAGCTCAGCACCATTATTCTCTCCACTTTACATCTGAGGAAACAAAGACAAAGTAGTGAAATAACTCACCCCAAATCACAGAGCTCTGAACTCAGTTCTGTCAGACTCCATAACCAGAGTTATTATGCACCACATCACACTGTCCCACACAAAATGGAAAGAGGGCACCCTGCTTGACATCTTAAACTGACTGTGGTCAGGACTGGGGAAAATTTAAAGGAGCAACATCAGCAGTGTCTTGAGCTGCTCACCTGCAGAGAGCTCTCTTATGAGAATTAGGAATAAGATAAGAGCATGTTTTTAAAAGGTCATTGTCTCTGACCCCAACCATTTTGTAATTTTAAGAGTGAAAGGGTCTCTGCAAAATGAATAAAAGCGACAAGAGAATTGTTTTCTAAAAGGTTTTCACTCATTTTCACAAAGGCTATATTCATATTTCCAAGGCTTTGTCAGAAACTCAAGACTAAAAATAAAATAAAGACCAGCTCCCCTTCGTAAGAAGAAAAAAGAGAGGCAGAGAAAGAAGGGACTGCACACAAAAGCACAGTTTTAAAATTCTGATTCCAGCCAAGGTCAGTAGACTGCCCAGGTCCAGACAACCCCGACTGGAACCCAAAGTGTGTAAATGCCTCATATCTCACTCCCTGGAGTGTGATGGGATGTATTCCTATGGCAGTTGTTACCACTTAGCAGGTCAGAAAATAGATGCTATTCTTTGATTCTCTTGGCAAGATCTTCTTTTACCATCAGAAAAGGATAAAAACTTAATTCTTATGAAAAGAAGAGTTCTCAAGAAAGTGAATCTAAAAAATAGTCTACTCTGGCAAAACTTGCTTCATAAATAATTTTCTGCTATACATTTGGGGTTTATACATGATATCTTAAGGCAAGTTCTACAAGGACAACTTGTCAGAATGCTCAGAATAACCAACAGGGTGATTTTTTGCATTTCACCTTCCTGGGCCTCAGTTTCCTTTTCTATACATGAGAATATTTGGGCTTTATCATTCTCCTTCCAGGTCTAATAATTTCTGATTGCATTCCATGAACTCAAATTGAATAGTTCCTTATCCTGATCATTTTTCCAACAGATGCATTCCCATAGGAACCCAGTCTCTGTGAGCATTTATAGCAAACCATATTATGGCTGAATGGGTAAGCCACCCAGCCTTGATGGCCTTCCTCATGCCAGGAGAGGTCTGAAATAGGGCAAAACATAAGGGAAAATTAGAATTAAAAAATGGTTTATAAAACTTCCTGACCTGGGAAAACAATAAGGCTCATATCAACTAAATTTAAAGGGAAGAAAACCACATAGTATGATCTATGTCATGAGGCTAATATTTTAAAAATATTAATCCTCTGTATATTTTTTACCTCTTCTTTTAAATTACATTTCATAGCAGCCACTCTGCCTCTTGAACATGAAGGAAGTAGAGAGAGTGCCACTTCAGGAGGGAGAAAGTAATGATGTGTGTGTAGGTGGGGACCGAAGAAGGGGTTCTTCCACCAGAATGAAGAGAAAAATTAAAAACTGTCCTTCTAACCCTCAGTGGATTGTAGAAAGCATAAAGGCACAGAGGGAGGGCAGAAATGATGGGACATGCATGCCGTGAATAGTTTTTCTCAGCCAAAGTTTTTGAGAGTTAATCGTTGCTGCATAACTAGTTATCAAAAACTTAGCAGTTAAAATAGCATGCATTTATCACCTCCCAGGTCCTCTGCTTAGCATCTCACAAGGCTGCAATCAAGATGTCAGCCCCACTGTGTTCTCATCAGGAGGCTTGGCTGGGGAAGAATCCCTCCCCGAATCACTCAGGTTGTTGGCAGTTTTCTTGTGATAGTAGAACTCAGGATCCTTGTTTCTTACTGCCTGATGGCTGTTGGCCCTCAGATCCTAGAGATCACCCACAGTTCCTCCAGGTCATTCACATTTCTTGCCACATGGATTTTACCAACATGGCCACTTCATCAAGTCAGCAAGGTAAGTCGGTAGAGTGAGTTTATTAGAAAGATGGAGTTTTACAGACTGTAATGCAATCACAGAACTGATATCCATCTCTTTGCCATATTCTGTTGGATAGAAGCAATCACAGATTTTACACACATACAAGGGGTAGAGATTATACAAGGGCATGAAAAATAGGAAGTGGGGAATCATAGGGGTCACCCTGAACTCTGTCGGCCACAAATACCAAAAGACAGAGACCCTTGATCTTGTCTGAGTCTGGAGAGAGACTGTCTTGTGGAGTACTGCTCCCACCCCCATGCCCAGCATGTGGTGCCATATCAGAGCAAAATCATGGTCAGACTGAGAGAGGGTCTGAGTTAGTCTTCTGGAGTCTCCTTTCTCGTATGGAAAGTATTCAGAAGTTCCTGGATAGTCTAGTGAAGAAACTGGAAAGTAACTTACTTGCTGGACAGTCAGCTTACCAGAGAGGTTATCATACTGGAGTAAAGTGACCCCGTGGCCAACAGCAGCCCAGGCCAGCAAGCAAGTGGGAATCACAGTCAGACCTCAGAAAGCTACCCAGCACTAACTGGGCCATCACCAAGCTGAGAGAGAGCTCAAGTTTCCAGCAGCAGATACCAGCTGGGCAAGTGCTAACAGTACAGGGGAAGTACAAAATCCAACAGGGCTAGTGAGGACTCAGAGAACCACCAAGAACCTGCAAAAAGACCTCTGGGACCACTCCCCATCACCATGGCAACAAAGTAACCTCCCCCAATCTATCATCTTGATGGGGAGGATTCTGCCTGAACATTTACCTGAAAGAAATCATTTTAAACCAAAAGGAGACTGACATATTGTTAATTGGTTCATTTAAAGTTCACGTTTGTTTCCCTGCTACCCCCAGGCTGGAAGATCTTGAAGAAAATTCAGTCAGTTATAGAGAAATAAAGAAATTACATTTTCTTTGCACAATTGGATTGTGTGAGTAAATTCGTAATCTTGCTACACCTGCTATATAACAGATACTATACACATATGTTTTCATAGAATTCTCCCACAATCCTATAAGGTAACTGTTATTATATTCCCATTTTACAAATGAAGTTGAAACTCTGAGAGGTTAAATAATCTGTCCAAGGTCACACAGCTGGTAAGTGGAAAAGTTTGTGTAGAACCCAGAATTGTCTGATTCTAATTCTTATGCTCTATTCATTGTATCTCTGTATTAGTCAGAGTAGGCCAACTCCTGTAACAAACATTCCTCAAAGCTCAATGGTCTTGCACCATGACATTTTGATTCTCACTCATGTCACAGTCCAGCGGAGGTTAATGGAGGGGTGTTTGCTCTACACATTCATTCAGAGACCCACCCTCTTTCTATCCTCTGTTTCTATCCTTTTCTTAATCTTCAGAGCCCTCTCTACTCAGGCAGAAAACAAAGGAGGAAAGACTGTAGAGGGTTGTGTAGAGTGGTTATATGAGACAGCCTTGAAATGGTACGTATCATTTCTGCCCACATTTATAGGCCAGAACTAAGTGACATGATGTCACCTAACTGCAAAGAAGGCTTGGAAAGGTAGTCTAGGTGTATACCTCCAAGATAAAGGAATGGAATCTGGTGGGCATGCAGTATTCTTTGCCACAACCCCATATACTTGTACCCCGAGCACCTTTCCCACCTCCTTCACTCCAGAAGTTAGATTTTTCCATCATTAGATCTGAATGTTAAAATTCACAAAATTGAGAAACCATGATGGCGGCATAGGTAAACACTGGAGATTGCTGCCTCTCACAACCACTTCAAAAATACAACTAAAAGATGGAACGGACATCACCCAGAACCACAGGAAGGCTGACTGAGTGGAAATTCTACAACTAGAAGGAAAGAGAAAAGCATACCGAGACTCAGAGGAGGCGCAATGCGGAAGTGAAATACTAAGATGCAGAGGTGTACACGGAGCGGGCTGGCAGCTAACGGTGTGGTTGTCTGTTTCAATCGGGAGGGAGTCTCAGGCCCTGAGCTCCAGTTCCAGGCGAGTCTCTAGGGACCCAGACTCATACAGGAGAAGCGGGACTGTCTGGCATCGTTTAGAACTCGAGGGCAGCTTTCTCTCCAAGGTTTGCAGCAGTTGCTGGGACACTGAGAGGCAGAGACTCTGGAGACAGGACTGAGAGAAGCCATAACTGCTCGCTCGGCCCACCCTGTTGATCCCCTGGGACCCGCCCTGCCCCGCCCAAGCCTTGCACAGAGGCATTTGCAGGATAGCCTCACGCAAAGGCTAGATTAGCACCTCCCTAGAGGTCAGAAATTCTCCCACTGCAGGCACAGCTGATTCTCACAGCCAGTTGGCCTGGAGGTCAAATCCCTCCCAGTGTTACCTATAACAATCAAGGCTTAGCTACAACAAGACTGTGCACAAAGACCACAAGGGGGTGCACCAAGAGTGTCTACCTCAAGTAATTGGGACACTTAGCACAGAAAGCCACTCTATCAACACAGCGAAGCATAAAAATGTCGAGACAAAGAAACAGGACACAAATGACAGAACTGGAGGAAAGCAGGCTGCTGGATATAGAATTCAAAACCACACTTTTGAGGTCTTTCAAGAGTCTTCTAGAGACTGCTGATAAACTTAATGAGATGTACAAGAAATCTAATGAGACCCTCAAGGTTGTGATAAAGAACCAACTAGAAATTAAGCATACACTGACTGAAATAATGAATATTATACAGACTCCCAACAGCAGACCAGAGGAGCACAAGAATTAAGTCAAAGATTTGAAATGCGAAGAAGCAAAAAACACCCAACCAGAAAAGAAAAATGAAAAAAGAATCCGAAAATACGAAGATAGCGTAAGGAGCCTCTGGGACAGCTTCAAGAGTACCAACATCAGAATTATAGGGGTGCCAGAAGATTAGAGTGAGCAAGATAATGAAAACCTATTTGAAGAAATAATGACAGAAAACTTCCCCTACCTGGTGAAAGAAATAGACTTACAAGTCCAGGAAGCGCAGAGAACTCCAAACAAAAGAAATCCAAAGAGGACCACACCAAGACACATCATAATTAAAATGCCAAGAGCAAAAGACAAAGAGAGAATCTTAAAAGCAGCAAGAGAAAGAAACTCAGTTACCTACAAGGGAATACCCATACGACTGTCAGCTGATTTCTCAACAGAAACTTTGCAGGCCAGAAGAGAGTGGCAAGAAATATTCAAAGTGATGAATACCAAGAACCTACAACCAAGATTACTTTATCCAGCAAAGCTATCATTCAGAATTGAAGGTCAGATAAAGAGCTTCACAGATAAGGAAAAGCTAAAGGAGTTCATCACCACCAAACCAGTATTAAATGAAATGCTGAAAGGTATCCTTTAAGAAGAGGAAGAAGAAGAAAAAGGTAAAGATACAAATTATGAACAACAAATACGCATCTATCAACAAGTGAATCTAAGAATCAAATGAATAAATAATCTGATGAACGGAATGAACTGGTGATTATAATAGAATCAGGGACATAGAAAGGGAATGGACTGACTATTCTTGTGGGGGAAAGGGGTGTGGGAGATGCGGGAAGAGACTGGACAAAAATTGTGCACCTGTGGATGAGGACAGTGGGGAGGGAGTGAGGGCGGAGGGTGGTGTGGGAACTGGGAGGAGGGGAGTTATGGGGGGGAAAAAGAGGAACGAATGTAATAATCTGAACAATAACGATTTAATTTAAAAAATAAAATAAAATAAAAGATTATAAAAAATAATATTAATAATTAAAAAATTCACAAAACTATTTCGATAAAATGATAAATATTATATATACTGAGTGGCCAGATTATTATGACCAACCCATCAGTACTTCGTTGTGCCACCTTTTGCCTTCAATACTGCGGCGATTCTTCTTGGCATTGACTCCATGAGATGTTGAAAGGTGATGCGAGGAATCTGACACCATGCCTGATGAATAGCACTGTCTAGTTCTGTGAGATTTGATGGTTGTGAAACCAGCTGCCTGATGAAAAGACCTTTTAACTTTGACCCACAAATGCTCAATTGGATTGAGATCTGGTGATGGTGGGGGCCACCTAAGCAAGGTAAAGGCTCCCTCATGTCCTTGAAACCACTCCTGCAACGTGGCATGGCGCACTGTCTTGTTGGAAGAAGCCATCTCCACTGGGATATGCCATCAACATGAAAGGATGAACCTGATCAGCAACGATACTTAGGTATGTTGTGCTCTTCAGACATTGTTCCACATGAATTAAAGGGCCCAAATCATGCCAGGAAAACATGCCCCAAACCATAACACTACCCACACCAGCTTGAAGGATTGTACTCATGCATGTAGGGTGCATGCTTTCATCTTGTTTCCACCAAATTCTCACTCTGCCATCTGCATGATGCAACTGGAAACATGATTCATAGGATCACATGACTTTTTCCAATGCTCGACTGTCCAATCCTTGTGTTCCTGTGCAAATTGGAGACATTTTATCTTGGTAACTGCAGATAGCAAAGGTGTTCGAACAGGCCTTCAGCTTCCATATCCCATACGATGCAGTGTACAGCTAATTTGCCTACAAATATCAGGTGGTCATAATAATCTGGCTACTATAAATATAAATATATATATATATATATATATATATATATATATATATATATATATATATATCCCACGTTCAAAGGCTGTTAAATCGTGTTGTTTACCCATATCTTCAGAAAAAAATCACTTCTACTGTTGTGGTAAACAACCTGCTTCCCTATTTATAATGGTCTGGCCCTCTAGCAACTTCAGCGCGAAATTATAGCTAATTTGCCTGCAAACGTCAGGTGGTCATAATAATCTGGCCACTCAGTGTATATATATATATTTTTTTTTCTGAAGATATGGGTAAACAACGTGATTTAACAGCCTTTGAATGTGGGATATATATATATATTATGTTTGGCTTCAAAATATATTTTGCCATGAATTATCTATGATCTATTCTGGTTTCCTACAAAGAAAACTTGCAGCTGAGGTCCATGAATGGTATGTCCTCTGGGTTGTCTGTAGGAAGAAAGTGAGCTATCCTTGATTCCAGTTGCTTAGTGAAATAATAGAGTGACCTATATTTGAGATATGTTGTAGGACTTGGATGTTGGAATTCCTGTGGGAAGAAAAATACAAGACAGCATGGTTGTTTTACTATCATCTTGGATTGGCCCTAACTGCCTGAGAAATCATTCAGAAAACAAAATAATAATAGTTATATTATAATTTAGGATAGAGGTTACCATGTCATATTGAATTTTGTATTCCCAGGACTGGTAGGCACTTGATGAGTGCTTATTGATTTTACTTTACCAATAAATGTATTTTAATGGTAACTCTAGGAAGATGGGTTTAGAAAATGTATCTTCGGCTGGAATAAGGACAGTACTTTTCTTTTTAAAACCACTGATATATTGAAATAATGTTGTGCTTAATAAATGCAGAAAAGGATAAATAACTCTCCACTTACAAATGTTTGCTACATGTCTCTGACTTAGGATGAGATCTGTGATATTCCAGCTGTGCTTTCTGCTGTTCTTCAGAATTTGATGGAGGAGCTGAAAAAGCCATGGCTCATGGGAAGTAGGCACAAAAAGGGCACTGGTCCCCTACCCTTAATTCAAGCACAGTACTTCTGTCTTGATCTCTTGCACATATTGGGTTATCACATAAAATTTGAAGAAACACCTAACATTAAAAATGTTGGTAAACCAATGGACTAAACCACTGGATTTGCTTAGGCATCATATGTGATGTAATTATTTCTGCCTATCTTTCTGTGCCTGAGAAAGAAACAACTGATGGACAACTCAGAGTCTATCTTTCTCAAAGGCAATTTGGAGAATAGAAATAGCTCACATATATGTGGAATATATGAGCAAAATAAACTGATGAACAAAATAGATTCAGAGATATGGAAGGATGGAACAGACTAACAAATCTCAGAGGGAAAGGAGTAGGGGGGACAGAAAGAGATTAACCAAAGAATTTCTATGCATATATGCATAACCCATGGGCACATACAATAGTGCAGTGAAGGCCGAGGAAGGGAGTGGGAGTAGGGAAGAGGAGGTCAATGGGGGGAGGGGAGAGGAACATCTGTAATACTGTCAACAATAAAGATAATTTTTTTTAAAAAAAAAAAGAAAGAAAGAGCATGGGCTCTGAAAGCAGATAAATCTGAGATCAAATTATGGATCTTATTAGGAATATACTGAACTTATAGGATGGTTAAGAAGGGAGATTGCAGATTTAAAGGACAAGCGATATATGTATTGTAGTTGTAAGGAGTATAGTAGGTACTTGAACTGCGTGATTCTATGCTCTGCCTCTTACCTTGGGCAACTTAATTAACTTCACTGACTCTCCATCTCCTCATCCATATAATGGGTTTATCAATAGTATTCACATCATAAGCTTGTTATAAGGGTTAAATGAATCAACATCTGCAAAGCACTTACTAATAGCACAGTGCCTGGTGTATAATAAGTATACAATGGTGACAATTCTTAGAAATAATTATTATAGAGTTCCAAGCAAAAGATATTCAATAAGTCATAACTCTGATAATTTTTACACAAAATCACTCTTTATAAAGCATAAAAATAAAGTGAAGGAAAAGGAAGGGGGGATAGATTGCTAATATAGAGTAAAAGAGTGATTCTTTCTTTACAGTGTTGAAGATGGGTAGAAAAATGAAAGTGTAGATAAGCAGAAGAGTGGGGGTTGTTCATGTGCTTATGTATAAATATACTTGGGCCAATTTCATGTTCATAAGTAGGCATTACCATGTAAGAGGGAAAGCTAAGAGACCTGGCATGACTCAGTGGGCCTCATTCAAAAACAGGCCACTATCTTCAGACTAGCTCAATAAAATGCATGTGAAATATGGAACCCAGATAATGCACAATGCCTTTATAAGGTTTACTAACCCACACCACCTATACCTGTGCACTGTGGGCATGACCACCCAGCTCAGGGCCAGATTCAAGCAGGCAGCTAGGCAAAGAAGGCCAAGAAAGGAGGGACAGTTAGCTCAGAAACGGGGCAACTCACTAACTGGGGCTTTTGCTTGTCAAAGCAGCTCCTACATATTCTTTAATGGGCAAGTATATGGTGTTCATCTGTGCATTAAATAAAAGACAAAGAGAATAGCATATATGTAGCTCCTACTCTCAAGTACCTCAGGATCCAAGACTCATCAGAAAATCCTTTTCCCAAGCAGCCGAACAGGCAATAAGATCAGATGGCAACTTTGCAAACTCATGTTTTATCTTCTTAATATAAAAGCCAATTCCCTCCAATTATCCATTAGAGGCAAAAGGAGAAGAAAAAAATACCCTACAGTAACTTCTAAAATCCAAACTGATTAATTTTTCAAATGAATAATTTAGATCTTAGACATGGAATCATTTGGAAAGGAGCTTCTACATTAAGTAACTTAATTCTATACCTTTCAACACCAGCCGATGCCACTATTTCACAAAACCTAATGCTTGTCCCATTGGC
This sequence comes from Myotis daubentonii, assembly GCF_963259705.1. Taxonomy (NCBI): domain Eukaryota; kingdom Metazoa; phylum Chordata; class Mammalia; order Chiroptera; family Vespertilionidae; genus Myotis; species Myotis daubentonii. Next base: position 154,490,744 of record NC_081842.1, read on the forward strand.
AAGGACTTCCAACACAACCAATCAAAGGGAGGAGGCTGAGACTAATGGCAGGGCAGGGTTCCCTTTCGATTCTGAAGAGGAAACGGCAGGAAAAGGGTGAGCTGTAGCCAGGTCAGTCCCTTCAACCTAAGCCAATAGATACTTACGGATGCATAGTCGAAATTTTCTATGTTAATCTAAAAAGGTTATCTGGAGACAAAATGGACTACCCATCTCCAAAACACTTGAGTACAATAGAATTCATCTCCCACCAAAGACTTGGTGATTATATTTTAATTTATTTCAACATCAAGATTATCACAATAAATGTAAATTGTCATTAGAGGGTAGTTGTGTGGAAGCACATGTCTATAACACGCATGTCAGATAAATGTACAGGATAGATATTAGGATTGTGGGTTCAAGTCCTGACCCCACACATCTCTCCACCTCAAGTTACTAATCTATAAAATGGGTACAATCACTTTCTCATTGTGTTGAAGTGAGGATTAAATGATTGATGTAATCCAAGTTTATAACTTAATATAGTATCTAACACCTAACACTCTCTCAGTTATTATCTATTTATATAAAAACCCTGGGTGTAATATCATGACCAAGGCTCGAACAACCAGAAGGAAGTCAGTCCTGCACGGGTTGTCTTAGAAATGGCTGCACCCTCCCCAAGCTGTTTCCTGTGAGGGCGGTGAGGTTTCAGGCAGGAACCCATCCTCGGAGCGTGGATGCACTGAGTCCTGGGTCCTCTTAGCCACAGCTGCGCCCTCCCTGAGCTCTTTCCAGTAAGGGCAAGGTTTGAGGCAGGAACTGGCTTTTGGAGCATGGACACACTGAGTCCTGGGTCGCCTTGCCTGAGCTGTTTCCTGGGAGGGCGAGGTTTGAGGCAGGAACCGACCTTTGGAGCGTGAAGGCATATCTTTATAAAGTTTTAATACATTATATTAGAGGTCGTGGTAGTACTGTTTTACCCACAGCAAATTGCTGCAAATTTACTTCTTAGTGGAAGCACCTTTCATTCCCAATATAAATTACCCATTCCACTAAATGAAACTTCAATTTCTAGACTCGATATAAACAGTGAAGTTGCTAAAACTATTAGAAAGGCCCAACTTCTCATTATTGATGAATGCACCATGGCATCCACTCATGCTATAAACACCATAGAAGATTACTGAGAGAAATTTGAATGTTGTACTTGGTGGGAAAGTTCTCCTTGGAGGGGCTTTTCAACAGTGTCTCAGTATTGTACCGCATGCTATGGGATCAGCCATAGTACAAACGAGTTTAAAATACTGCAATATTTGGGGATGTTTCAGAAAGTTGTCTCTTGCAACAGATATGAGATCAGAAGATTCTGCTTATAGTGAATGGTTAGTAAAACTTGGAGATGGCAAACTTGATAGCAGTTTTCATTTAGGAATGGATATTATAATATCGCTTCTCGGCCTTTTGGCTAAGATCAAGTGTAGGAATGGATATTATTGAAATCCCCTGTGAAATGATTTGTAATGGATCTATTATTGAAGCTACCTTTGGAAATACTATATCTATAGATAATATTAAAAATATATCTAAACATGCAATTCTTTGTCCAAAAAATGAGCTGAGCACGTTCAAAAATTAAATGAAGAAATTTTGGATATACTCGATGGAGATTTTCATACATATTTGAGTGATGATCCCATTGATTCCACAGATGATGCTGAAAAGGAACATTTTCCCATTGAATTTCTTAATAGTATTACTCCTTTGGGAATGCCGTGTCATAAATTAAAATTGAAAGTGGGTGCAATCATCATGCTACTGAGAAATCTTAATAGTAAATGGGGTCTTTGTAATGGTACCAGATTTATTATCAAAAGATTATGACCTAACATTATCGAAGCTGAAGTATTAACAGGACCTGCAGAGGGAGAGGTTGTTCTGATTCCAAGAATTGACTTGTCCCCATCTGACACTGGCCTCCCATTTAAATTGATTTAACAACAGTTTCCCGTGATGCCAGCATTTGTGATGACTATTAATAAATCACAAGGACAAACTCTAGACAGAGTAGGTATATTCCTACCTGAACCCGTTTTCGCACATGGTCAGTTATATGTTGCTTTCTCTCGAGTTCAAAGAGCATGTGACGTTAAAGTTAAAGTTCTAAATACTTCAGCACAAGGGAAATTAGTCAAGCACTCTGAAAGTGTTTTCACTCTTAATGTGGTGTACAGGTAGACATTAGAATAAGTTTAATCACTTTATCAGTCATTGTTTGCATCACTATTGTTTTTATATCATGTTTTTGTTGTTTTCATATCATGTTTTTGGCGTTTTTATATCATGCCTCTGTTGTTATATCCTTTTGTTACTGTTTATTTATTAATAAATTTATATATTATTTTCATATACATTTTACTAATTTCCTTTCATCTCTCACACTTCTATTATAGAGAAAGGGCAAATAGCAATATTAAAATATTTCTGCTAATTAATTCCTTTTAATGTGCATGACTTTGTGCACCAGGCTACTAGTTATCAAATAATGTTTATAAAAGCACCATTATCTCCATTATATCTCATCTTTATGGTCCTCTCCAAACCCTGGAAATATATTAAAAAAAAAATTCTGTCCTGACTGGTTCCTAAATGGTTAGAGCATCGGCCCATGGACTGGAGGGTCTTGACTTTGATTCCTGGTCAAGGGCAAATACCTCCATTGCTGTTTTGATCCCCAGCCCCTGTCGAGGTGTGTGTGGGAGGCAACCAGTCAATGTGTCTCCCACTCACTGATGTTTCTCTCTCTCTCCCCTCCTTCTTCCCTTCCACTCTCTCTAAAGATCAATGGAAAAAATATTCTCAGGTGAGGATTAAAAAAAAGGTTTCTATATGAGATGCTATGAGCTACTTTTCTAAAATTGGAGACTGTAGAGTCTACTAGACTTGAGCTTAAGTCCAATTATGCCCAAGACTAGTTGCATGATCTTGGGCAAGAAGCTCAACCACTTTACATCTCAGTTTACTCATCTGTCAAATAGGACTAACAGTAATAACTTTTCAGAAAGAATTTGTGAGGATTCAATGAATTTCTATGCTTAGGGCATTCAGCACTACCAACACTATTATTAAAACTATTATTATTAGAGCAACAAGCTTCACCTCTCTGGCTTCGGGATACTTTTCTCTAAAATAAAAGAATTAGACCTGATTAACTCTAAGGTCCTCGTCAGCATTAACATTTTTAGAAATATTTCTGAATCTGTTACCACTTTACAGATGCAAAAACTGAGTCACAATTCACAGAAAACAAATGTGATGGTTCCCCAGACCATTGCCTTCACAACTAGACTCTAAATTCTTTATCCTGCTTTAATTTACAGGCCTACCAAAGTCCTGGGCCTTTTGATTGTTCAGCTGGAATGTTAATTGTGGGAAATTCCAGAATCTGTGGCCTAGAGACAAATTCTCATTTACCCTGTTCCTTGGCACAGGGACCCTCTTGCCTTGCCTTCAGAACACCAATTCCCTTTCCGAAGCCCACGAAACCAAAGCCAGATGGCAGTGCCGTCTGGTCTCTGCTGCCTTGGGCCCTCCCAATGTGGCTAGTCTTCAGAGCTCTCTCCATAGCCGGGTCTCCAGTTCCCGCCCCTCCTCACCCCAACCCCAAAGGTGGCTCTGAAGAAAGCCTTCTTTATATGACCTCCAGAAACACATTCTAAGCCCTCTTCTGAGCCTGAGCTGCTACTAACCAGGAAGACTACAGGTTCACTTGCTCCTTGTCAGATTTAACCAGCACCCATTTGTTTAAAAGAAATCGTTTCTTTGTTTGCCAACTTTTGCTTTTGCTTTGCATGCTTTCATGGTTGGTGGCAGTTTGCATGAACATTTCACCAGCTGACCCTCTCCCCACACCAGGGCAATGCAGGAAGTTTCCAGGGGGTGGTTCACGCAGCCTAGGGCTTCTGGAGGCACAGCTGGCCTGGGTTCCTGCTCTGCCTGCCCTCCCACCCGACTTCCGGGCTCCACAGGTGAGCATGATTCAGAGAGAGGCTGTGGCTGCTCCTGGGTGGAAAGCTCTAAACATCTGCTCAGTGGTGGGAGGTTTGGGAAGACTGAGGTGCTGGGTATTCAGAGAGGTGTGAGGACGTGGGAGGAAAGGATCTTAAACATCTTCAGAGCTGTCACAAGATAGAAAAAACAACTCGGTATTTCAACTCCCTGACTCACCATCTTCTTCCAGGCAATGACCAGCAGGCCCCTAGGGTAATCTCGAGGGGTAGGATCATTTTCAAGGGCAGAGGCACTAATTAACCCTGGTGGGCAGATCAATGGAGAGATGGCATCAGTCAGATCATACTCAGAGCATGAGGAGACAGAGGGGTGCGAAGTTCTTGCTCTGAATAAACTGCTTGATTTATGCCTTTAAATACCCTATGGCCTTTATTGTCAGAACAGTGCATGACTTTCTCAAATGCTTTCTGCTTACCCTCCTTTTATGGGGTGGGGGGAAAGCATTCAGGGATGAAAGAATTTTCTGTAGGTTATGTGGCCAGCTCAGCACAAGAACGGATAGGATGGCTGCTCCTGACCCCTACCGGGTCTTTCCCCCAGGAGTCACCATGTCCGCTCTGTGCAGGACAAGAAGCCCAGAGCCTGGGGCAGTGGCCTGGCATGCTCAGGTGACCTGCCTTCCTTTCCTTCCTGCAGGAAACCAGTCACCTTGACAAGGGAAAATAAATTTTGCTAGGACACCAGCCAGAGTCTTGGAAGCCCTCATTTTTCTCCTCCAAGTACTCAACTCCCAGAGAGTCAAGCAATCTGCCTAGTGTAGCAGAAAGCCATGTCCGTTTTTATTTGGAGCCATTTAATACATATTAGCAACATGCCGAGCACTGTTCCATGATCCCCAAGAGCCTTCCTTCCCACTTTGGACTGATTTATGCTAAAACAATTCCACACCCTGGAGCTTCACTCCAGCGCTGGCTGGGAAGGCCACCCCAGGGACTCAATGGTGAGCGAAAGGGGTAGAGCAGCATCTCCCTGGCATTTCTAAGGTGAGGCACCTCCCATGAACTCTAAGGCAGGTCGGCTTTATATCTGGTTGGCCTGAGCCTCAGCAGGTCTGGCTGGGTTTCAGTGCATTGTAGTCAGAGGTGCGAGGGGAAAGCTCTCTCAACGAGACAACCAGCTGCCAGGTGCTGGCTCCTCCCGCTGGAGTCTCACTGACTGAGGCCCTCGGCCCTTGAGCACCGGTAGAGAGGAGGCCGCTCTAGTTACCCCGGTTTCTCCTCCTGCAGTCTGAATTGTGTGCTGTTACTCAGACTCCTTCTTCCAACTCCTACAATCAGTTGTGCCGTTACTGCGACTCCTTATTCCAAACTTCCTTGTTATTATAGTTACATAATTTTGATCAATAATGTGTGACCTCATGAAATAGGATTTCTGAAAAAGAAAAGGGCTGTTTCCATAAAAAAACTAAGTGGGATAATTGGGAAAGAATGGGTGAGACTAAATCCAATCGCTGCCTAATGAGGTATGGGCAGGACAGCTTTAAGAATTGGGGTAACAGAGGAAAAACGCGAAATAGGTCTGCGCTCAGATCGCTTCACAGGTGTCTTTCCGTCTGCCTCCTGCATGAAAAGAACGCACGCTGGAACTCACGGCTAGTGAGTTATGGGGCAGTTTATGCAAAATGACTGGGGGAGCCTAGCCAGTGGACCCTTACTCAAAAAAAAAAAAAAAAAACAACACAAAAAACCTTGGCCCTAGAGTAACAAAAACTAATGAATACAGTACATTTATTTATGCTAGGACAGCTTTTTGAAATTTCAGGTATAAATGCATACTTTTCTATGACTCTCCTCTTTAGCTGACTTTTTTTCAGGTCTGCATTACCAGTCTGAAAAGGGAGATTCTACTCTGCTAGGAAATAATATACCAACTTACATAGGGCCCAGAGAGTGAATTAGACAAAACAATGATCTCCCAAACCTGAAGGCTTTCTCCTCCTTTATTGCCCACAGAGTCTTGATTCAGTTGTTCATTTACTGAGTTTATCAATATCCTGGAACACCTCCTATAAAAGGCACAGTACCAGGGACTGGGACCTGAGGAAGAGCAAGGTGGCTGGCAGCACCCCCACCCCCCCACCCCTGTTCCTTTACCGAGGCTCATTTTCCTGAGTTCCCACTTCCCCCTCTACCCAGCAGCCTAGCCACCCTTAGCCCACCATGCCACTGTGACCCCTTGACCTTGTTTCTGCCTTCCTTTGCCTGGGATCTTCATTCCCATTCTCAGTCTGTCCAAAACCTTCCCATCCCATATGCCACCTCCTCCTTGGAGTCCATCCTGATATCCCCAGGCAGAAATGATTTCTTCCCACTTCAAATCCCACATAATTTTTTGTTGTTGTTGCTTCCTTATGGAATTTACAAGTTTCTGCCTTAGAATTAATCCTCTTCCTGATTTTCAAGGCCACTTAGGTGAATGACCACGACTCATTCATTTTGGCATCTCCACACTCCTGGTCCAAGGTCTTATTAATAAACTCTAATTGCTTCTTTGGTTACTAAGGTTCTGTGTATAAAGATTAACTGGATACAGAGATGACCAAGAAAAAACACCTGTTGATAGATTATGGATGTGTCTCCTTATCTCTATGAAACCCTTTTAATTGACTATGCAATCTTCAAAGCATCTTTTATTCACCAGCTAGTTTGCAAGTAATACAATGAGATCTGCTAAAAGGAAAATTCTTTTGGAAGTTTTATTTGTTTGGGAACCTTTTGTTCTATGGAGATTTTCCTTCCTGCTGGAAAACATCTGGATATAAAATGAAAGAAATTAAGTTTTTTTCTCATATTTCTAGAAATATTATTCTCCCAGGGATTTTGTTTCTCCTCACGTGCCCAGATGGGGAGGTATGGAACTATGAAGCACATGATACCTCTTTGGAAATGTGAGAATTACAAAAGCATCATTCTCCCAGTTGCATTATAAGGGCTGTGAATCTGCCTTGTGATAATGTAGGCAACTGTACATGAGAATGATCTAAGGAATTACCCAGGACGGCCATGAATCCAAATTATCACAGCCCTTAGCCCCGTGCACCAAACATATTCATAGGTGCCTTGCATTGCATGTCTCTGAAACACCATCATTTCCAAAGAAAATCATTACACTCAATAATGTTCTTTGTGTTCTTAGAGTTGGTAGGTCACCAGGCTGATCCAGGTTTTGTCTGCACAGTTTTGCTTGTTGCACCATGGAAATAGATTATGCCTGAGAGGAAGTTAATTTAGCAGCCTTTATAAAGGTCTTGGAGGGAATCAGGGTCCCATAGAAGAAAGACCAGGGGCCTGGGGTTCAGCTATATCAGGCCAACTTCAGCTCCGAGTTATGTGGCAAACTGGCAGACCCTTAGTTTCCTCATCTGCTAAATGGACAAAAGAGCCCTAACCTGTTTGGCTCAGTGGGTAGAGCATCAGCCTGCAGACTCAAGGGTCCCAGGTTCAATTCCGGTCAAGGGCATGTACCTTGGTTGCAGGCACATACCCAGTAGGGAGTGTGCAGGAGGCAGCTGAATGATGTTTCTCTCTCATCAATGTTTCTAACTCTCTATCCCTCTCCTTTCCTCTCTGTAAAAAAATCAATAAAATATATATTTTTAAAAAATAATAAATGGACAAAAGAATATATACTTAAAAGTTTTCATCCCTCCCCCCTCCAAAATGTTGAAATTATGTGAGGTGATAAATGTTTTACCTAACTTACTGTGGTAATCATTTCATAATATATATCAAAAGACTGTATTGTACACTTTAAAGTTATATACTGTTATATCTTAATTGTATCTCAATAAAGCTGGGGTCGGGGAGAAAACCTGATTCACACAGGGCCAAGCACTGAAGAGGCACTGGGACCACAAAGAAGATGAAGAGTCTCTTCTTCTGTAATAAAATTCCACACATGTTGCTCTGGCAGCCCAGGGAAGGGCCTGAACTTCCCAGGAAGGCCTCACCAAAGAGAAGTTGCTTGGGTTGATTCTTGAGTAGATGTTTACATTTGGACAAAGGAGTGGGGGCATTCCAGGGAGAGGGAACAACAGCAGGAGAAGCCTGGAGGTACAAGGAGCATGGCATATGCAGAATGTGGCCAGAACATCTGTGTGACTGGAACATAATTCCGAAAAGGGGAGAAAAAGGGGTGTAGTATACATGAGAAATGGCAAGCTTTTCATTATATCAGCTAATAGTGTAGGAAATTAGGCCAGAAAGTAAGAGGAGGACAGAACCAAGACAGCATCACATGGACAGCACCAGCGGGTACTCATTCAGTCAACAAAGGCGTCTGAGTCCCTACTCTGTGCCAGGTACTAGTCCAGGTGCATGGAATACATCATAAACAACCCAAAGCTGCCCGCCCTAAAGGAGCTCACAGTCCAGTGCACAGACAGGCACTAAACAATAAACATAATAAACAAGCAAACTACTGTATATAACAAGGTAGATCAGTGGTTCTCAACCTTCCTAATGCCGCGACCCTTTAATACAGTTCCTGTTGTGGTGACCCCCAAACATAAAATTATTTTCATTGCTACTTCATAACTGTAATTTTGCTACTGTTATGAATCATAATGTAAATATCTGATATGCACGATGTATTTTCATTGTTACCAATTGAACATAATTAAAACATAGTGATTAATCACAAAAGCAATATGTAATTATATATGTGTTTTCCGATGGTCTTAGGCGAACCCTGTGAAAGGGCCGTTCGACCCCCAAAGGGGTTGCAACCCACAGGTTGAGAACCGCTGAAGTAGATGATAAGAAAAAAGAAACAGAGAGTAGAGCAAGGTAGGGAGAATCAGGAATCCTGAGGTTGGGAGAGAAATTTTGAGGTTCCAACAAGGATGACCCCATTGAGAAGTGAGATTTGAGTGAAGACTTGGAGGAGGTAAGGGAGTCTGGCAAGCAGACCTGGGAGAAAAGCTTCCAGACAGAGAAGGAAAAAAGGTCCTAGGATTGGAGGGCCAGCAAGGAGGTCAGGGAGTCTGGAGTGAAATGAACAAGGGAAGATACACGGAAGATGAGGTCAGAGAGCTGATGGAGAGCCCTGGTTGTGTAGGCCCCTGTGGCCACTATAAGGCCTTTGGTTTCTATTCTGAGTGAACTAGGAGCCATGTGAATGGGAATGCTCCAGAAGAGAGGAAGGCATTGAAGATGTTTAAGGGGAAGGGAGAAGTGCTGTAGCAATCTCTTTGAGCAGGAGGATACACAGGCAGAGGGACTGGCTTAGATGGGAGCATAGGTAGTTCTTTTGAAGGAACAGGCTGCAAGGCCAAGTCTGTGGGTGTAGATGGTAGGTAAGTGGGTGGATATGGAGTAGGAGTCTGTGGCCTTACTCTTCTGATGGCATCAATTTTCCAGTGAAGTAGGAAGCAAGATCTTTAGCAGGGAGTGAGTATGAGAGTGGGGGTGGGGGATTAGTTAACTGAGAGGATGAAAGGACCAGGAACTAACGGAGTCATTGCCTGGCAGCACTAAGGACCCACTACAGGTTCATGGTCATGAATTTAAAGTGAGACCACTCTGCACAGCTGTGGGGTTTTCTCCGGTTTATTCAGCTGTGTGGATGGAGGAGGAAGAGAGTTGGATTTTAAAAGATTGTAGTTTCACCAAATAACTTTGAAGAATTTTCAGTTATGATGTAATTATGATTGAACATGGGATTTAATCTCAGTGAGGAGAAAAATGAGGACGTCAAAGGAGCGAGGAACAGTGAAAATCTAGAAGAATCAATGAAGTCCTGGAGGCCAAGAGATTGTTCAGGTGGGTGTACTATGGAAAATGAGCTGGAAAGGTAAGGGCCAAGAGCAAGTGCCTTAATTTGAGATTATGGAAGAGCTATCATCGCTGGCAATGACAAGGTACAAGGGTAAGGGGCTGAAGTCAGATAGTTGGAAAACCCACATCAGGTTGCGCCACGCTAGAGGCAAAGATTCATGGGTCACGGGTGGTTGAAGCCATGCTGTGACTGAGAATCCTAGCGTGTCAGATGAGGAATGAACAGGGCTGCACCCAGAGTCTGGACGCCTGACAGAGGAGAGGCTGAACAGAGGAGGGAAATCAGGAAAAACTGATGTCCTGGAAGCCAATGGAGAAACAATCTGTTTTTGCCGGCAGAGTCAGATTCCTTAGGAAGGTCAGATAAAGTGGGGACCAAACATTTCTTCATCAGACTTGGCAATAGCATATCTTTGGTGAATTTAGTAGCAGCTGGTGGAGTGAGGAGGTTAAAAAAAAAAAATGAAGACAGCGAGTGTGGACTCCACTCTCTTTGAAGAAGCTCAGGAGTAAATCACGCGGGTTGTTCGACTATATCTGATACTACGTCCCCTATGGCTATAAGCTGAGCCTACTGACAGGTCCCTCCCTGGCCATGCAAAATGAAAAGAGAAAATACAAAAATGACTTCATTGCTTAAATCATGCGGATCAGTGTGTACACATCTGTAAAACACTGTTGTCAGGACAACTGACAAAGCCTTGCAAACCCATCATTCACTTCATTCATCTTTCACCTGTGGGTGCCTCCTCCTTTTCTCTATTGCTATTCCATAAACTTAATTGAGATGAGGACCTGCACATTTAGACACAGTGAAACCATTGTCATTTTGGATTGGACCATTGGTGATAGTAAAGAGGGCCTCAGGTAATGTACAAGATATAGGGGTGATACTGACCCTGCAGGCTGGTAGCCCAATCAAAGTCCTAATTGGGCCACAGAGAGCCTGAAGGATTCAGCCATTCATTAAAATATACATGTAAAATTTAAGAGCCTACTACTTGCTTATTTGAGAAAATGAGAATGACAGTATGAACTATCTACTTCATAGGATTGTTGTAGAATACATTGTTAGTAACTGCAAAGCATGCTAAGGAAAAACAAAGCCTTATGAATGATATTCTAGTTATTCTAGCCGTGTTGAAATCTTCTTGGGCACTGATTTGGTTTAATCTATAAATAAGGAAAACCTATTTTACCTAAGTTACTGACAAAGGCATATAATAATTGGGCGACTTCAAGATGTTCAATGGAATTATCCCCTAAGTGTTTTATAAAACACTATCACTAACATTAGGCCTATGTCTGAGGTAGGTGAGGAACACCAAGAAACTCAGTAAATGAAAGCTGCTTTGGTGTCCTAGATTGGGTCTGCATTATCTCTATTTGACAGACCCAAAGGTAATGTGAATGCTCCAATAGCACACACCTGTAAGTGCCAGACCCAGGATCAGAATGTAGGTCTGTTGGACTCCAATGCTGACAGTGAGGAAAAACCAGAAGTGAATTCCATGTGCCCCATGTTCTCTTGAGCCACAACCGAGCCATCCACACTGGGTTTTAGGCGCATCCTCAAACAGAGACTTGAGTTAACCAACACAGTGAGCAAGAACTAAAACTTGAGACATGAATGTCTTCTAGCCTAGCATGCCTTAGACATTCATAATCAGTGTGTCTTCTCTCAAGTGTGTTCAGTTTATACAATTACACTCATTGCCTGATAAGTTTAGGTAATGCACCTTTTAAAAAAATTCTCCTCCCTCTCTCTATGCCCTGTTATCTGCACTTCCCAACCTTTCCAAAATCATCTTTAGTTGAACAGGGGAATTGGATCCTGGGACAGATGGAACCTGCTCACGGTAGTCATTCCAGCTGTGTGGACTCGTTGCTTACAAACCTCTTCCTTTCCACCTTGGGGGTGCGCTTCACAAAGCCCTTCTGGGTCATCGTGTTCGCCTGGGTTCATATTGACAGGCCCTTTCCTCACCCTTGTCAATTCTCTATGGGCACCCCAATCTCTATGCATAGAGTTTTGTGCAGAACAGCAATGGACCATTAGTCCAATTAACTCTGAGACATTTCAGTGGCTTCTGTAAGAGGAGGTGGGGCACAATCTGTAATTTCAGCGTTTCTTGTGAGGAGTTTCAATCCTGCCAGGAACTAAATCATTTTATCGGTTTTGAAATTTTTTTCACTTGTCCCATTAAACTACAGAACTGGAACATACTCATGAATGGCTTCTTTCTGCTTTTACTTGAGGAGCTCCTGACATAACAAAAACTAGTAATTAACTGGTTCGGGGACGTTTACAATAGCCTCTTTAAACAAGTTGCAATGTGGGCACTCGCCATCCCACTCTACATTGCTGATACCGCCGCAACGCACCCTCTATTCAACAAGCTTCACACCAGCATCCCCCTAGCTCTTTGCCGCACTGTCCTTGGGCTTGAAAATGCCCTCTTCTCTCATTTCCCTCAGAACGAGGTCATCTCTATGTGTTTGACTCCTCCTCTCCAATCCCAGCCAGGCTCTTCACACCCCCAGAATTCAGTCTCACCAGCACCAAAGGGACATATACTGGGGGCCAGAAGGCGGGGGGCGCTCTGAAGTCCATTGTAAAAGCAGATGCCAGGGCTCAATCAAGAGGAACGTGACCTTGTCGTTGGCTCTCAGAGTGAGAGGTCATTGAATCCTCACCTGTCCCTTCACTCTCCTCTACCAGCCTGGGCAAGAACAATATCAACTTCTTGCTGGAAGTAACCTAGTCAGTTTAACAAATTAGCACAAAACCTCCCAACTGGTCTCCCCCTTCCAAACTTGCCCTCTTCTCCCCACAGCTCCTTTTGCACAGATTGGCCAGAGTGCTCTTTGAAAATGTAATTACAGTGAGTCTCTCCCTAAGGTCCCTACTGCCCTTAGAATAAGTCTAATTCCTAACCAGGGCAACACTGTCTGCCACATGGCTCCCTGGCCAGGCTCATCGTTTACCACTGTCCTCGTGCTCACTCTGCTCCCCCTCCCTCCAACCCCTCAAAGCTTTGGGGCCTCTGTATTGGTGACTCCCTCGGCCTGCAATGATAATTCACAGATGGCTGGCTACTTCTGGCCTTCAGGTCTCAATCAGAAGTCAAGTCTTCTGGGAGCCCTTCCCTGACACACACACACACACACACACACACACACACACACACACACACAGTCATTCTGTCATATCCCCTGATTTTAGTTTTAATAACAATCTTTCTCTACAGTTATAGCTGCTATCCTTGGCTTACTTGTTCCTTGTTTCAACCATAGATAAACTCCTCTTGAGCAAGGACTTCATTTGTCTTGTCACATCTACTGCATCTGCCGCATAATAGATGTTCAATAAATATCCTCAAATAAAGGTTTTTGCACTAGGCATTGAAATTACACCAATGGCCAAGTTCCTGCCCTCTGATCTCCACAATCTAGAGGTGGAAACAGACAGGAAAATAACCTTTAAATTCAAGGACTTTTTAAAAATATATATTTTATTGATTTTTTACATAGAGGAAGGGAAAGGGATAGAGAGTTAGAAACATCGATGAGAGAGAAACATCCATCAGCTGCCTCCTGCACACCCCCTACTGGGGATGTGCCTGCAACCAAGGTACATGCCCTTGACCGAAATCGAACCTGGGACCCTTCAGTCCACAGGCTGACGCTCTATCCACTGAGCCAAACCAGTCAGGGCAATTCAAGGATGTTTTAAAGGAGCAGTGGCAACGTGCTGGAAGTCTGCGTGGGAGCAGAGCTCTGCCTTCAAGCTAACCCACCCTGGTATCTCTGGGGCAAAGGTAGGTGATCTTATCAGGGATTTGGTGAAATGGGAAAGACTGTGCCCTGGAATTAAACACCAAAAAACAAACTGAAAAGAAGGTGGTTCCTGGTTAAACACACCAACCCTGTTACTAACTCACCCTGCTGTGCAAATTTATTAAAGCAGTCTCCAAATAAACAACTCCTAAAACTAATCAGGAAGTGGAAAAACATAAAAATAATCCCCAGCCCACAACACACACCCATGAAAACAAGAAATAAAGAAAAATGTTCTATATAAAACCCGTGGGGCCAAACTCTGTCCTCAATTAGTGGCGAAGGCTGCCAGCTGAAGTCAATGGAGGTTTTCAGTCCAATAATAGAGGCAGGATTGGGGCCCACTATGCATTGCATTCACTTTTAGGTAATAAATCAGGAATGTCAAGTGGGTGTGCGTTGGCCTTGCTGACATAGTAATTAAAGTGAACAGCACTATCTTCAACATTGAGATCCACTGCAGCTCATAGCAGCAGCCAAGAAGTTGTGTGTGTGTGTGTGTGTGTGTGTGTGTGTGTGTGTGTGTGTGTAGACGGCCCTGCATGGGCTGGGTCAGGCATCACTGGGAGGGAGCGAACACTTTCAACACTTTTAGCCAGCCTATGCTCTGCCCAGACTGGATACATAATTTGTGGGGCCCAGGGCAAAACAGAAATACACCATGTTAAAAAAATAATTTAAGAATCTTAAGGTGGTGACAACAGAGCAATAAGCCAAGTCTAGGACTCTTCTGAGCATGCACAGGTTGCACACCCATGAAGCTGGCCCTAATAGTAAGAATCATTCTGGAAAAGAAGCATGGGATCAGATATAAAGCTCTCCATCAGCATCACAGCTGACAATTTTTGAGCATTTCCTATGTACCAGCAGTTGTTCTAAGTGTTTTACATAAAGTAACCACATTTACTTCTCACAACAAGTTCATGAGATAAGAAGCCCAATTATTATTCACATTTTATGTTGAAGAATCTGAGCTGCCCAATGTCATGCAGCTTGTAAATGGCTGAGCTGAGATTCGAACCCACAGAGTCCAGCCCTCTTAACCACCTTCTCACCGTGTTAGTCAACGCACACGCTATTCTGTTTCTCTCATTCTGACAAGCCTCTCACTCCAATCTTCTGAGAATGAATCCCCTCATAATCACGGACTGTCTGAATCCAAACATCCACTTTGTGGCCTGCTACTTGTGTGGCCTTGAACAAGTTATTATTATTTTGTGAACCTTGAACACTCTAAGTCCACATTTCCTCATCCAAATAAAAGCGGTTAAATAGTACCTATCTTCTAATGTTGTTGTGAGAACTTATTGAGTTTATTGAAGTGTCAGGCGCATAGGAAATACTAACAATTTTTAGCTACTGTAATTATCATTACTATTATTTGCAAATCTTATATAGAAGATTTCAAGCTAATTGCAGCCACTTGCTCTTTTTTACTTCTTGCTGGAATCTCCAGTAATGAGGAAGTATAACCTATTATATTTTGCTTGGGAATTTACACAGTAGCTTAACGATAACAATAATAATGGCTATCATGTATTGAAACTTATGTCTACCAGGAACTCTACATAGATTATATAATTTAGTCTTCAAGACCAATAAAGGGTTTCAAGATCATTAAATAGGAAAAGAATAGTCTTTTTAGCAAGTAATGTCAGGACAACTGGATATCCATATATTTATGTACAAATGAAAAAGGTAGACCCTTACTTTACAGCATATACAAAAATTCAATATGGATTAAACTCCTAAATGTAAGAGCTACACTATAAAACTCTTGGAGGAAACATAAGAGTAAATCTTCATGATCTAGGGTTAAGCAATAGTTTCTTAGATATTACACCAAAAGTATAAGCTACAAAAGAAAAAAAAATTGACAAATTCAACTTCACCAAAATTAAAAGTGTTTGTGCCTCAAAGGATACCATCAAGAAAGTGAAGACAACCCACAGAGTGAAAAAAATATTTGCAAATTAAATATCTGTTAAGGAATTTGTATCCAGAATATATAAAGAACTCTTAAAACTCAACAATAAAAAGACAAACCAATTAAAAAATCAGCAAAACATTTTAATAGACATTTCTGCAAAGAAAACATACAGATGGTGAATAAGCACATGAAAAAATGTTCAACACTATTAGTCATTAGGGAAATGGAAATCAAAATTACATGGAGATACCACTTCACACCCACTAAGATTGCTAAAATCAAAAGACAGGCAATAACAAGTATGTGAAGAAATTGGAATTTCATTTATTGGTACAACTGTTTTGGAAAACAATTAGGCTGGTCCTCAAAAAGTTAAGCATAGAGGTCCCAAAAGATCCAGCAATTCCATTCTTAGACATATACCCAAGAGAAATGAAAACATATGTCCATAAACAGCCTTATACATGAATGTTCATAGAATTATTCATAATTGCCAAAAAAGAAGAAACAATTCAAATTTATATCCCATATCAGATGACTAGATAAACAAAATATGCTATATTCATACAATGAAAGATTATTTAGCAATAAAAAGGAATGAAGTACTGACAGGCGCTAAAAAAATGGGTGAATCTTGGGAACATTGTGCTAAGTGAAAGAAGGCAGTCACAAAAGACCACACATTGTATGATTTCATGTATATGAAATGTCTAGAATAGACAAATCCATAGAGACAGAAAGTAGATTAGTGGTTTCCTGGGGAATGGGAGTGACTGCAAATGGTATGAGTTTCTTTTGGATGTGATGAAAATGTTCTAGAATTAGAGAGTGCTTGCTGATGGTTACGCACTGTGAATATACTAAAAACCACTGAAATCACTTTTAAAAAGTGAACTTTATGGTATGTAAATTATATCTCAATGAAGTTGTTATTAAAGACAAAACCTTAAAAATCTAATGAGATCAGGCTCATTCTTCCTGTTTTGTGGATGAGGGAACTGAGGTTCAGAATGGGTAAGTAACTGGTTTAGGGTCAAAGAGCAAGACAATCAGATCTACTATTTAAACCTCCAAGCACCTCATTTGCATCTCTATGCCTTAACTAAACTGCCTCCAAAGCTTTGGAAATTAAGAAAAAAAAAATCCCTCTTTAAAAAAAGGAAGAGGCTCCAGCCACAGCTGGCTTAGATCTGCAGTCACTTAATTCAATCCTCATTTCCCAAGTCCCTTACTGCCAGGTTGGTCTTAGGTCCCAGGCAGATGGGCATGTGATGAGGCACATGGGAAGCCTATGAAAGGTCATAAACCTTCTGTCAGTGTGACCACCGACCCAGGCTGTGGCCCACTGGCTCTGACCAAGAAGTCTACCCAACAATCGATAGTAATGGCAGAGGTTCAATTCAATTGCTCACAAATCCCCATCCATCATTAGGACAGCAGAACAACAATACTGGCCTTGCTAGGACCTAGTCTTGCACATTCACAGGCTTAATGCAAGTAGATGGTCTTTTCATCCTTCATGATTGCCATTCTGGAGCACTGAGGCTTCTTCTGAAAAAGTACCCAATGCAGACTCCAAATATTTATTATATATTGTATTTACTCTGTGCTATATATCACAGTTATCTGCTGACCTGTCTTTCTCTACTCCCTCCTTTGTTTGATTCTTAAAGGAAAAATTTCTATTCATTCTGAAATTCCCCACACTATGGAAACTTCTCATTACTTATTAATAAAAGTTATACCATTTTCTGAGTGTGCTCTGTGTGCCAGACTCTGAGCTAAAGTTGTATGAGCCTGATCATAGTTTGATCCCAACCAACTCTATGAGGCAGAGACTATCCCAACCCCAACTTCACAGCTAGTAAATGGTGGCCCAACAAATCTCTTTGAATCTCTCTGGAATTTATTCTTAGTCAGTGTAAATATTCTTTCTGGCTTATGCTGGTAGAGACATGGGATATGTTTTCATTTATTTAGATTGCTATATACACCTGGCAAACAGAGATGCCAGGCAAGGTGGTGTCGACTGGAACATAACCAATGAACAGCACTCTCTTGGATTTGATTATAAACACCATCTCATGGGTCAGCCACCTAAATTCCAATCTGTCCATTCATAAGGCAAGTTTATACAATTGTGCAGTTTGGAATGACCTTTGCTAGAATTTCTGTTGCTATACTAAAGCAAAATGAGAAATGATGTGTTTTTAAAGTCTAAGTAATTCAGTTGAATGTCTTTTTTTTTTTTGGTAGAGGTTGGAATGTTTTTCTACTATTTGCGGCCATTTTTCTGATTAAGGGCTATGGCACCCACAGTCTGACAGTTGGTAACAATTTTCTGGCATTTAGGAGATCACCCTCAGTGACTAAGGCAAGTCATAAAAAAAATGGGACAATTGTTCTTCTATCCACAATTGGATGGTTGTAGGATTTGAGGTGTTTGACTTACATCCCCAGAACTCAGTGTTTAGAATCAGCTACCTAGCTCAGAATCTGTAAAGCAGGACTTGAGCTTTCACTCTTTTACCATCTCTCCATAGCACTGGCAAAGGTCCATTTTAAAAGCCTTCCAGTTTCAACCTCACACTCAAGGACTGAATTTAAGACATCAGTTCTCTCTGGCATGTACATGAGAATACCTGAGCAAGCCTTAAAGTATCTCCATGGCCACCTTCAGCTGTCTTGGCCCAATACTCCATCTTAGATTACCAGTTGTACCCTTACAATCAGGTCACCAGGACTTTGAAGTTCTTGCCTATTTCTACCTGTCCTTACCACCATCAGAAAGTGGAGTTTCCTTGTTGCAGTGATAATTTTTTTGGAGGGGTGATGAGGTTTGGAGTGTCTATTTTTGTGTCAGTTTTGGCATTTGTTTTGCTTTATTTCCTTTTTACCCATGGAGGTGTATGAAACGGAACTTCTTTTTTCTTTAATAACTGCCCTCTTTCCGTGGATCTGGCCTCTGTTCCACTACTTTGTGCTCTACCTTTCCTAATCCCCCAAGAACTCAGCACCCTCATGCTACCAGCTGGCTACCCTAAGCCTGCACGTGGCCCAAGGACAAAAATGGGAGAAGCGGGGAGAGAATGTTTGAATTCAGTCAAGACCAGAGAAGTCTGGGTTAGTGTAGAGAAGCCACGTGTTCCTGGAAGCTAGAGTAACCCAGACGCCAGCCAAAGGTTCACCAGATCTTTGTGGGTGTGAAGAAAATTGTCCGGAATCCACCTCACCCACTCCATGACCTTTAGAAACCTAAAGCTCTTCTTCAGATTTTTTCTCATTCCAAGAGCCTCTCTTCAAGCTCATTGGCTCCAACTTCTTAACCAGCTGCCTCTGTCCCACACACATCAGCCCTGGCATGGAATCCAATGTCTTCTTCATTTTTCATAATAAAAATGCAAAAATCCTTCACCCAACTCATGTGCTGGTTTACAAACATCACTGAAATGTCCCAGGCAGGCTTATGCTCTCCCCTCCTCCCAGCTCTGCTCTTCTTCACCTCACTCCCCGATTCTACTCACCCACCTCCCAACTCGTCCATTTATCACACACAGAAGCTTTCCTTCTTCTCCTTGGAGCCTGTGGTCTAGTCCAGACACCTCATCCCAAGCTCCATCAAGGCATCTTTTTAACAAAAGACTCTTAATCCTTTCAAAGAAACTCTGATGCCAATTTTTGGAATAATAAAATTTTCTTTGCCCTATAACCCTGGGGAATCCTGGAATGGTTCAGAAAATGGGAAGAGGAGCAAAGATGAAAATAGGTAATAGGGTGTAAAGACAGGGACTAAACAGGTAAATTAAGACTTGGGCTGCACAGATGACAAATAAGGAGAAAGAGAGAGAGAGAGATTGAGGGATTTTCATGGTTAAGAAAAATCTGCAGGAAAATCTTGGTGACAACGACTCAAAGAAAGGGAGCAAGGCTATCCTGGAACCATCTTTCAGCTCTACGCAGACTCAAGAGGGCTCACTCCCACTGGGAAGCTGGGACTCTCAGAACATCTTACCCATCACTCCTGAGCCATGGGCAGGCCTGCTACAGGAAGGCATTTGGCAGCTCAGCCTCCGAACTTTGGGATCCTGGAGTCTCACAAGAGACTTCAGAGTCCTTTTGCCTTCCTGAAGATTCATGAGCTGATCCCACTCACTGTGCTCACTCATTGTAGGTGGGTTCCAATCCTGATTGGGCAATTAACTAGCTGTGTGACCATAGGCAATTGTTTGAGTCCCAGTTTCTTTGCCCGTCAAATAGGGACTGTAACACCTGCCTTACAGGGTTATTATGAGGATGAGGGACAATCTATAAAAGGCAGAGGGTCTGACACATGGTGGGTGCTCAGTAAATGGCAGCTGATTGTGTCTATAAATGTATATGAATCATTTATGTTTAATTACCATTGCAAACAAGAATACATGTGATATCTCTCATTAATTTTGTTGGAGGTTTTATTGAACTATGATCAGTGGTGTGTTGATAAATATATACCACTGATTACAGTTAAATTACAACTGCACTGGGGGAAGGGAGAGGGGAGCCAGATTTGTAGCATGTGCTGACTGCCATGGTGTCGATATTCCCACCATGGCCACTTTCAAACTCCCAATGTGACATCACTGTGCACAGAGTTGAGAAGTCAGGGGGCAATCAAGAGCCATGTGAGTGCTCCAGCACATGTCTGACTACTATGCGCAAATCCATTAAGATGTGTACAGATGTCATGTGCTGACGCCCACAAATTGCAGTCACACACATAAAACAACAAAAGGAAATACTGTGCAAGACTCTCACTAAGTCTAAAGTAGCCTCTTGGCAGGAAGCAGGAATTGATCCTTCAAATTCTCACATTCTCCCAGTTCCATACTCTGCCACTTCTCGTCACTATTTGTATTTTCTGATTCTTAAAAAAATAAACTCCTAACAGCTCTGTGTGTGTGTGTGTGTGTGTGTGTGTGTGTGTGTGTGGTGCTGAGCTTTCTCTATCTACATAAATATGGATTATATTTGAAAATCAGCCTTGACTAAACTAAACCCTACTAATAGCTTGTAGCATCAATTTAATGGTAGATAAAATAAAGGAAAATTACATTCTCCTTCATTTAAACCCTGAGCCCTTTTAATTGTTTTATTAAAAAAACTAATTTCCCCCTGTAATTATCAATATATTTCCATCACTCCAGGAAATAAAAAGACTCTTTTCAGGGACTTTTTTAACACCTGTAAATCCCCCAGATGTTAGAATGAGTTTGTGAGAGCTAGAGAGGAAAAGCACTTGTTTCATAATCTAGCAGTTTCTCAGTTTGCTTTAAATTTTTTAAATCCTTTCATTGTATTTGTGATTAGGACTGGTAAGTAATGTTTGGATTAAAAAATTCCTACTGCATGATTATACTCAGCATTCTCGATACCAGTTTCCCAGGTTCAATATTTAATGAAAATATATCTAGGTCTCAATGTAGGAATCAAAATGGTCATATATAGACCTGGAGGTGGCCCTAGAGGTCATGTTAGTGTAAATTTTACTTTGCCAAGAGGCAAAATGAAGTCCAGAACAGAACTGTGATTTGTCCACATGAGGTTATATGGACTTTTACATAACTCTAGACTTCCCTGGCTACCCCGTCCCCTACACACACACACACACACACACACACACACACACACACACACTCACGACATGGGATATATAGTAACAATGTTCTGCAGAAACTAAAACATTGGATATGCCAAAAAATACAAAAGTAAGAATATTCATAATCATTTGTTTATTGAAAAAATATATTTTGGGCATCTATAGGCTGGGTACTGCCATTATGATACAATACATTTTTAAGCTTATGATCCATATTCTTTCCCTTAAGCTTCTACATTGTTAGTGTAACATGCAGCCCTCTCAAATAGAAATTTTAAAAAATAAAAATAAAAAAAACAGCAACTGCAGAGTTACCCATTAAGCTCACCAGAAACTTGACCACAAGATAAAATGAGGTTCGGATTTATATCGATATCAAAACCTGGGAATTTTGCTCTCTGGACTTTATAAAGACAACAGAGGATTTTCTGAAATGATCTCGTATTGTGGGAGAAGAACACCCTATAGTTTGCTAGGCTATAATTGAAACATGATTATGAAGCATGAATTGTTAATCCCCCCCCCCCATGTCATGCCACCAATGAAAAGAAAATGGTTTCTTGAATTAGACACTTCTAGGAACACACCCAACCCCAGCACTTACCTGCTGGGTAAATTTCAGCAAGGCATTCCACTCCTCAGAGCCTCAGTTTCCTCATCTGAAAAAAAAAGGGGGGGGGGAATAATCTCACTTAGCTATAGGCTTGTCAGGATATAAAACATAACCACATGTATAGAGCTTCCATCACAGCAGCACAGCATTCCACAGGATAATCACCCTGCTCACCTGAGCCCCCTTCTCTTTTATCCCCTACTTCCCAGAGGGAAAGGGAGTGAACAGGAGAAAGAAACTCAGGAGTATGAACAGGGGGAATGGATGGATACAAAAATAAAAGCCTGAGGGAGTAGAAAAATAATGGCTTACATATGGGGCCCAAAGAATAAGAACGGGAGAAACTGATGGGGAAGAGCAAGTAGCACTCTAAGAGTCCCCCTTAAGTGATGTTAACCTCCAGCAATTTCAGAAGAGGCCCTGGGGATGCCTCAGGCCTTCTCTGACCTAATCTTGAAGGTCACATGGTGTCACTTCCACTATATCCTGTTGGTTCTAAGCAAGGAAAACTTAGATTCAAAGGATAGGAAATACATTCCTCCATGAAGTCAGAGCACAAAGTCAAATTTTAGAAGGTTTGCAATGGGGATATCATAGCAAAATACAGTCTATAATTGGGAGCTTGGGACAAAAATTGCTGATTGTCTCCCCATGGTAGGGTACCTAAAACATCCAATTACAGCTTTACAGCCAAAAGTGCCTTTGTCACCATTGAGAGAGTCTGTCCTGATCTGAAGTTGTTTGTTCACTCAGTTCAATCCCAGAATGCCTACTTCCTGCCATCTCAGTCAGAGGTTAGTGGATGACTCTGGAAGGGCCAGCAGGGTAGCAACTGTGGCATCAATCTATAAAAGGTTCAAAAGTAACACTTGGACCTAAAATAATCTCTGGAAATGCAATAATATGGAGAAAATTTATGAGAAGTCCTCTAAGGAAGCGTGCTGTGTATCATTGTGACAAATGATTCAATAAGGCCCCAGAGATGAGAAATTATACTCAAAAATGGGCACACTTGCCCAGCTGGTATGGCTCAGTGGCTGATACCCATGAACTGGGAGATCATGGTTTGATTCCCAGTCAGGGCACATGCCCAGGTTGCAGGCTTGATCCCCAGTAGGGAGCGTGCAGGAGGCAGCCAATCCATGATTCTCATCATTGATGTTTCTATGTCTCTCTCCCTTTCCCTACCTCTCTCTGAAATGAATAGAAAACATATTTTTTAAATATGGGCATGCTAAAGTAACAACAGAGGGAGAACCAAGATGGCGGCGTAGGGAGTAGACCTGTGCTTGCTGCCTCCCACAACATCATTGAAACTACCAACTATAAGACAAACAACCACCATTCAGAACCATGGGGAAGTTGGACCAGTGGGAGTTCTACAACTGGAAGGAAAGAAGCGCAGTGAGACTGAGTAGGAGCTACAGAGGTGCCAAAAACAGGTACACAGTCGCGCGCCAGGCGGGCTTGCAACTGGATGCGCGTTTTTTTTTTCATTCAGAAGCGGTTACGAACCCTTGAATCCTCTGGGCTTGCTCGGGGCGGGTCTCTGAGGCCCCAGGCCCCACGGGGAGAGGCGGCACAGCCCTGCAGCGGTTGGAGAGCGGGGGAGGCTCTGGCTTGCAGCTGCTCGCCGGCACTGGGGGACACGAAGTCCCGGTGTCCCGGAGAGGCGAGGAGCCGCGGAGACGCCGCCATTGCTATTTGCTCCGCCCTGGTGGCTTCCTGAGACCCAGCCCTACCAATTTACATCCCTATCCAGGCTGTGCCAGGTGCACAAAAAGACCCACCTGTGCTTTTGCAGCCTAGCCCAACAAATTATAGACTTCAACTCCTCGCACCCATGGGAGACGTGCTCAAGAAGCAGACCCAGGAGAACCAAGAAGGCGGCGTAAGGAAGAGACCGGTGCGTGCTGCCTCCCACAATGACATCGAAACTACCAACTGTGGGACAAACAGCTGTCATACGGAACCATGGGAAAGCTGGCCCAGTGGAGGCTCTACAACTGGAAGGAAAGAAAGAAGAGCACTGAGACTGAGTAGGATGTGCAGAGACACCAAGTACAGAGCCCAACCCAACAAACTGCAGATTTCAACTCCTCACATAGAAAGAAGAGCATTGAGACTGAGTAGGATGTGCAGAGGCACCAAGTACAGAGCCCAACCCAGCAGGCTGCAGATTTCGGCTCCTCGCATCCGGGAGGGACGCACTTGGGGGGCGGAGTCGGGTTCGGGGCAGGCCGGGGCTGGGCCTGGCTGGGCCAGCGATGTGGAACCGCTGTACCAGCAGGCGCACAAGCATGCCCACCGGTTCCAGTCTCACGTGGGATGCTGGGGGATGGCAGAGGGGCAGTCTGTGCACTTGGTGGAGGGCGAAGTCTGAGCAGGTGTACTAGATATTCAGCCACCAGGAAAGCCTGGAGATTTTGTCTGGTGGGGAGCCACCCGGCAGGGGACAGAGTGCCAAACTTCGTGTTTCCCTGGTGAGGCTGGGACGGCCCCGGTAAAGTCGGGGTGGCCCTGGTGAGGCCGAAACAGCCCCGGTGAGGTCGGAATGGCCCCAGTGATGTTGAGACGGCATCCGGAGCCGGAATGGCCCTGGTGAGGTCGAGATGGCCCCAGTGAGGTCAGGACGGCTCCACTGAAGTCCGGACGGCCCCGGTAAGGTTGAAATGGCCCCGGTGAGGTAGGGACGGCGCCGGTATGGTTGAACGGCCCCGGGAGGTTGGGACGGCTCCGGTGAGGTTGAAATGGCCCAGGTGAGATCGGGACGGCCCCCGTGAGGTTGAAACGGCCCCAGTGAGATCGGGACTTCCCTGGTGAGGTTGGGATGGCCCCGGGGAGGTTGAGATGGCCCCGATGAGGTCAGGACGGCTCCAGTGAGGTTGAAACAGCCCCGGTGAGGCCGAGATGGCCCTGGTGAGGTTGAAACGGCCCTGGTGAGGTTGGGACAGCCCCAGTGAGGTAGGGATGGCCCCAGTGAGGTCAAGACGGCCCTGGTGAGGACAAAACGGCCCCAGTGAGGTTGGGACAGATAATGGGGACCAGTATAGACTGATGAACAGGAGTAGATGCAGAGGCAGAGCAACATTGAACAGACTGTCAAACTACAGTGGGAAGCCTGGGGAGGGTTTGTGGGTAAGATATCAACCGAAGGACTTATATGCATGCATACAAGAATAACCAATGGACACAAAACATTAGGGGGTAGGGGCCGGGGGAATGTCAAGGGGGGGGGAAGGAGACATATGTAATACTCTTTGTAATACTTCAAGAAATAAAAATTATTTTTAAAAAAAGTAAAACAGAGGGTCACTGAAATGCCTTCTTAGGAGGGTTGGCCAAGCCAACTCAGAACTTCTGCTTTTGTGGGTATATTATGCAAGTCTGGGGCCAGAGCTGAATAGTTTGAGAATAAAAAAAGAGGCAAGTTCTGCCACTAGGGGGCCTTCATCTCTGCTTATCGTTCAACTTTAACAGAGAATTAAAGGCTAACATGTCACTATCTTGGCCTCAGACTCTAGATCAGCCGTGGGCAAACTATGGCCTGTGGGCCGGATCCAGCCCGCTTGAAATGAATAAAACTAAAAAAAAAAAAAAGACCATACCCTTTTATGTAATGATGTTTACTTTGAATTTATATTAGCTCACACAAACACTCCATCCATGCTTTTGTTCCGGCCCTCCAGTCCAGTTTAAGAACCCATTGTGGCCCTCGAGTCAAAAAGTTTGCCCACCCCTGTACTCTAGATCCATTATTCTAGGCATCAAATCCCCCACCAAAGTAACCGTGGATCAAGGTTAGATGATGGTCTGATGCTGGAACAATGGGCTTGAGACTCAGGGCAGTCCTACCTTCTCAATGCTTTGCTCTTGGTTGACTCCACACACTGATAACTTTCCTCCTACCTTGATCTATTTTTTAAAATAGGGACTATAATAATACTTCTCACCATTGCATTGTGTTATGGATTAGATTAGACAATGCATGTCAATGGTCGCTGAGTACGAGAGATTGTGTTATTGCTGTTGGCATAGTGGCGGGGTGGTGTTTTCATCCCTCTTTCTGAACACTTGCATGGCTGCCTCACCAGCCCCAGGGAAGTTTCAGAATGGCGAAGGGTTGGTCAGGGTAACCTTTACCGTTGCAAATCTCTACCTGTCTACAAAGAGCTTGGCTAATAGTTCTCAAATTAAATAAAATACAATGATAATCTACCATCTCAGAACACACAGTACTTGCTATTGCAAAGTAGGGAGCATGGCTCTCAGAGCCATTCTTTCTACCTTGGCAACAGAGGCATTTTCAAATAAATATACATTCCAGTGGGGACAATGCAAGACTCATTTGTGACTAAGCTACCAGACAAGCCAGTGGAGTTACTAGGGAGGATCTCTTAAGGAGAGAACTAAATGTTGATTGAATAGAAAAGCTGTGTCATGCGTGAGCTTCACTCTTAAGCATGGCTTTCGGTAGGGTTTGGGGCAAGACACCTCATTTCAAATGCCTGAGTATATTCAGAAGTCAAACCACCCCAGCTTCTCTTAGGAAGGATGAGATGGAACAAAAGGCTCCCCTGAAAATGACTCAGAGGGCACACCTCCCCACCCCTGCATCTCCTGCTTGCTCTCCCCTTTGCCGATGTAAACATGCCTCGAAGTGGGGCGAGTCGTTTATGAACCAGCTTCGCAGCTGCTTCATTACTCTGCTAATATCAATATTAATTTCTGTAGGTTTCCTTTCTCAGATCATCAGAGTACACACGCTGGTGTTTGGTGAGGGAATTTGTGAGCCTGCTCCTGAGGCATCAACCCTGCCACTTCCCCTGTGGCACCGTACAAAAATCTGGTTCAAGCGCAAGACAGCAGGGAGAGAGGAGGGGGCACAAAGTCAAGCCACTTCTCTCAGGCCATATCACAGAGGCTGCAAAACAAGTACCTGGGTGTTGTGTGCCTGCCTCTCTGGGGTTTCGCCGCCAATTTCCCACTTGGCCACATGTGCACATTTAATTAATGGTCTGCTCATCACCTCCTGCAAGTCATTAATAATGATGCTCTATAGATACCAGCCCACCTCAGAGCCTGCCAGAAGCATGCCACTGCCCACCGTCTCCCAGTCAGGCCCCCGCCGCCCACCGGCTGCTCCTGTGGCCTTCCAGCCAGGTTTCAATCCATGAGACAGACAGAGCTTAGAACCAGCTCTGCTGAATTCATCTCTCAAGCGAGATTTCTGGATGGATCCATTTCATTTCCTTCACTCACTAATGTTGTGGAGGATTTTTTTAAAATTCTATTAAAAATGCAATTAAATTTGTCTCATGGAATTTGCTCTTTAAAAATCCAGACAGCTGCTTGCTCATGGTGGCATTATGCTCTTGATTCTTACGAATTTTTTTCTTCATCTCCATTCCATTACTTTACTGAGGATTAAAGGCAGGCTTACCAGATGGCAAATGCCAGGATCTCTTTCCACCCCCACTTCCCATTCGCAAGACTATGATCCTATCGGCCATAATACACAGCCCAGGTTCCTGATGCAGCCCTTGGAGGAGACAGCAATTGTTTCATTTAAATTCATTAGCTAATGCCCAAAACACAATTAAGGGGCACGAGGTTAGGAATGAGAATAACCAAGTACTGCTCACAGTAATTTTCTGGGAATGCTGCATAACGTCTCTCCTCCTCACCCCCCCCCCCATCTCTGTGCCTCAGTTTCTTCATCTCCTCCATATCACTTGCTTCCTCCACCATTTCTCAGCCATAAAGCATTCATTAGGCTGGGAAGCAAATGAGGTAATGTCTGTGGTGAGATGGTTTGTGCGTTTCCAAAGAAAGACACCATATAAAAAGCATTCTGATTGCTAACAGTCAGAGATGCTGAGGATTTGGCCTGGCTGGCTTTATAAACTATTTAACTGCCTGCTTCTTGCAGAAACTATTTTTATCAGTTAATTACACATTTTTCTTATTAAATAACAATGTCAAAGCATTTCTTGCTCATTTTCTTGCCATGATTAATTTAATCTGCCTCTCTTTATTAAAAGTCCAGTGTTTGTCCTCTCATCTTATCCACCCTGTAAGACTAGTAACTGCTCCATGATTGTTCAGCAACTTTGATTAACATTAACCCATTCTATTTCCATTCTTTCTTTTCCTCTGAATCCCTGAAATAGTCGCACTCTCACGAGAATACATGCCTGCCGTCTAAGGTGCTTCCAAACTGTGCAGAACGGACCTTGCCCTAGAGAATGGCTTCCCTTCTCTCCTTTCTTGGGCCCCTCACCAACAGGCAAATCCTAAGAGGTAGACTAGATTTAAAGGCATCCCTGAGTTATATCCTTCCTGGGAGGAGACAAGAGAGTCAGAGAGAGTGCACTGGTCATGTTCAATTTGAAAACAAGCACATGTGATGTGACCAGAATTTAAGAAAAAGGGTAGAAAGAGAAAAACCAATGCCAATGGCAGGCACTGCACTGTGGTACTCTTATCTAATATTATTGTTCATTATAATTAACAATTAATATTAATAATATTAATATTATTACATGCTTAACCCCTTGATCTGGAATGAGACATAGAAATTATTATGTGGGTTCATGCTATTGCTTGAACCCCACAGAGAAAGACTAGAGCTTTGAGGGGGGAATGAATAAAAAACTTTTCAGGCGAAGTAGTTAACTGCAGCAATTACAGGAATGGTAATAGGAAAGTAATTTCATTATTTTTATTTGTCACTGCGCTAGGTAGGCAGCCTCCAAGATGGCTGCCTGCTGATAGTCACTCCTTTGTGCAATCCCCTCCCCTTGAGTGGGCTGGACTTACTGATCCACTTTGAATGAATGAAATACTGCGTAAGTGATGGGATGTCACTTCCAAGATTGAATTACAAAAGTTTGTCTTCTCTCATTTGCTCACTCATTACCTGGAGAGTCAGGCACCATGGGGTTGGCTCCCCTATGATGAGGCACAGGTGACAAACCCTGAGATACAGTCAATGAAAAACTGACGCCTTCAATCCCATGGTTCATGAGGAACAGAACCTCCCATTAACCACAAGTAAGCTTGGCTACCCTTCCCCAGCCAAGACTACAGATTAGACTGCAGTCCCAGCAGACAGCTTGATTGCGACCACAGAGAGATTCTCAGACAGAAGCACCCAGCTAATCTACACCCATATTCTCATATCCTGCAGAAACTGTGAGATGGCAAACGTTGGGGTTTTATTTTAGCCATTACATTTTGGGGTAATTTGTTACTCAGCAATTGATAACTAATACATGACTCTTTCCACAGTAAAATTAACCCAGAAATAACATGACGTACTCAGTGATGGCGGGGGGGGGGGGGGGGGGGGCACTGCTTCCCTAGCTTTTGCCCTTGAAATTATTAATCAACCAAAACCCCTTTCCTGCTGGATGTGATCTTAAATTAACATATTCTCAACATAACTCTCTAGGTAGCCATTCTCAATTAATTAGTTGGGCAGATGAGAGAAGAATCTATTTGCTGTCCCTTGAACAATATAAAGAGAAGACTTGGAATTACAAGCCTGATTTCTATTTACAAGCCAAGAAACTTTGGGAAAATCATTTATACTCTTTGAGCTTCATTTTCCTCTTCAATAAAATGGAGGTAATCTGTTTGGATGCTCTGAGGTGCAAGAAACAGAATATGCAGCTAAGTAGCCTAAAATAGATTTCTCTTTTTTCCAGTTGGCCAGCTTTCCCTTATGGCCACAAGAAGGTTATAGCAGCTTCAAGCCTCACATCCTCCTAAAACAGTGGCCCTATAATGAAATGGAAGCATTCTTGTCTTCTGGTCTATAAGTAAAGAAAACTGCCCAAAGCAAACCCCAGCAGAATTCCCTAGACATTATATTGATCAGACCTGGCTTATACCCCCTGAGGTGATTGATCACTGGCTGAGGGGATTCAGATTACCGTAATCATCTGACACCACCCCCATTTCACCCCTGAGGCTCTGAGGGGCCTAGCTGCCTCTGTGGCTGATGGCCATCCAGAGAAAAACTGGCAAAATCTGAGCTTCTGGGCACGAAAATTAAAGAGGGGGAGGTTGCTGTTGGGTAAATGTGTTAGTCCATGTAGGCCAGGTTATGCTGGAGTATAGCATATGTAATAACCTAACTCACTCTACATGCCCAACACAAGCCAGTCGGGCAGGGCTGACAGAGGCTCCACCTCATCAGCACAGGACCCCAGGATTGGCTATAGCAGTACAGAAAAAGCAGGAGAGGCCTTTCCTGCTGTGTCATTTTCACTCACATTCCTTTGGCCAGAACCAGAGAATGACCCCACTTAACTGTGTGGGGGCTAGAAAGTGTATTCTTCCATCTACCGGAAGGAGGAAAATGAAACAGGAATGGTTTTGGCCCCAGTAGGCAAATAAGACGGTCTGCAATAAAGCCTTATCTCCTCATATGGTTCATGAGGTTCAAACAAGCTAATGTATTTACTCATTTCTCATTCATTAAACACATAAGATCTACCAAGCTGTAACTGGTTTGGCACAGTGGATAGAGCGTCGACCTGTGGACTGAAAGGTCCCAGGTTCGATTCTGGTCAAGGGCATGTACCTTGGTTGCGGGCACATCCCCATTGGGAGGTGTGCAGGAGGCAGCTGATGGATGTTTCTCTCTCATCGATGTTTCTAACTCTCTATCCCTCTCTCTTCCTCTCTGTAAAAAATCAACAAAATATATTTTTAAAAAAAGATCTACCAAGCATTAGGCTGGGAGAGATCAATAAGACACAGTCACCACCCTCCTTGCAGATACAACCATGAGAAGGTGATCAAACATCTGAATGTCAGTCAGAATTTGTTTGCCCTTTTCTTTCCCTTCCAAGTCCGTAGTGCTCACCTCACATATTTTGTCTTCCCACCATTGGCTTCAAAGTCTTTTCAATGTTATTAAGATGGGTCATGATCAGAAAGGACAGAGAATTAATCTGGAGTGCCATGGTGTGCAGAGATGTGTGGCAAACATTAAGAGAACTCTATAGGCAACTCTAAGATGTCATCTTTTCCTTGATCTCCTTCAGCTCATGGAACATTAGAAGAATGGGCTATTATATTGTTTCTTTCCAAATCCCTTTCTGAGTGGCTCAGTTGCCTCGTGAGAGAGCAGACATTCCTGCTTGAGTCAATTCTAAAAGTTCCTTCACTTCCTGAGCCCTCATGGGGCTCAGGGTTGGCTAGTCTGCAGTTACAGAGAGACCCTAAAATTTTAGTGGCTTCATGTGAGCTGCTTAATAGGATTGCCTGCTCAGTTCAGGTCTCTACAGAGAGTCTTCTTCTTCAGAGACCCAAGCTGATTGTGGTTTTGCATTTTCAGCTGTGGTTTCTAGGGTTTCGCTGGGCATTGACAGGCCCACAAACCAGGGAGGAAAGCTCGTAGACAGTGCACAAGGGATATTTTCATTGGGCTGAGCCTGGAAATGGCATCCCTCACTTCTGCCATGTACCAGTATAGAGCATGCAGTCAATGACCACACTTGGCTATAAGAGACGCTGGGAAATGTAATTTAATTGTGTCCCCAGGAAAAAAGCAAGACAGATTTTGGTGGACAGCTAGCAGTCTCTTCACACTCACCCACACAACTTCCTATTTTTCAACTTGGCAAAATCTAAGCTCGTGGAGTATTTCTATATAACAATGTATGCTTTGGCTTGCCCAGGCAATGATCTTCTGGGAGATAATTCATAAACATTATAATGCAATTAATGGGCAGAGACCTGACCCACTGCCCATTTTTCCTGTCGTATTCCTCCACCAAAATTCTTGATCAGGTCCTCTCATTCTAGAGAGATAATCTTGAGACTATGAAGAGATCTCAAAAAGTGATCATTTCCAACGTAGGGACAAACCAACAAATGCTTCCAGTGAAACAATCATTCTTTTCCAAGTGTGACTAAAGAGAAAGGCTTAGGGGAGAGGTGCCTCTCTAAGCATCTTCCTTTTATTCATTCACTGAACAAATAATTATTGAGCGCCCAATGCATGCCAGCCTGAGTACCTAGTCTATGCCAGACACTATGTCAGGTACTGGCAGTGCATTGATGAACCATACTGGCATGATCTCCTGGATCTTATAGTCTAGATTTTTTAAAGTATACAGGAGTATAAAGTAAGTTCATACTGTGATAAGTAGTCATAAAAGAAAAAAATGGGGCAAAGGCAGAGAGTAATAGCAGAGGTGGGAGGGATGACATGTAAGTTAAGACCTGAGGGGTAAGGTGGTAGCCTGCAAAGACAGTGGAGGAGGAGGCAAGTACATGCAGAGGGCACCACATGTGCAAAGGCCATGAAAAGGGAAAGAGGTTGTTGTGACTGAGTAACAGAAAAGTAGCCGGTGTGGCTGAAGATGACGAGGGAAGAGCTGAGAGATGAAACTGGAGCAGTGGGTGGGGGGCAGATCATGAAGAGTTTTGTCACTCTTGATGAGGACTTTGAATTTGAATCTAAATAAAACGAGAAGCCATCTGGGGCTTTAAGTAATAGAGGGATATGAATCCACACTACATTAGTCTGCTAGGACAGCCATAACGAAGAACCACAGATGAGTGGCTTAAACAGAAAGTTATTGTCTCACAGTTCCGGAAGCTAGAAGTTTCAGGTCAAGATATCAATGGGGCTGGTTCCTTCTGAGAGCTGTGAGGGAAAGTCTGTTCCAGGCCTCCATCCTAGCTTCTGAAGGTTTGCTGGCAATCTTAGCATTTCTTACAGAAAGTGTTCCTTCTGTGTTTTCACATCATCTTCCTTCTGTCTCTCTTTCTCTCTACATGACATTCTTTCTATAAGTGCGCCAATCATATTGGGTAGGCACCCACCCTACTCCAGGATAACATCCTCTTAACTAATTATACCTGCAATTACTCTATTTCCACATAAGGGCACATTCTGAGTTGCTGGGGGTTAAGACTTTCACATGTTAATGGGGGAAGGGACACAATTCAACACAAGATACACGTGTTTTAAGATTACTCTCTGTTCAGTATGAATGGGGAGGAGGGTAGTTAGAGTAGAGGTGGAGAGGCACGTTAAAAGGCTGGTGTCATTGTCAAGATGAGAGATGATGTTTGCCTAGGCTAGGTGTCCAAGAAGATTTAAGATATATTTTGTTTCCAAAACGAGCATGTCTGTTGATAGGTTTCATTTCATTGGTGAGCGAAAAGGGTGAATCAAGGATGACTCTTAAGTTTCTGGCTTGCGTGAGAAGGAAGATGCTGATGCAATTTATGAAATAAGGAGGAATGGGGAATAGAAATGTTTTAGGGTAGAGCCCCATGATTTTTATTTTGTGATATAATTAAGTACATAGACCAAGCAGACAGTTGCATTTAAGAAACTGGAGCCCAGGGAAGAAAGCCGGTCCTGACAGCTCGCAGCTAGGGGCAGAGACTGGGAGGCCAGGCATCCATACTGACGCAGGCTAGCCTGGCACCACTGGCTGCCCACTCCACTTCCGCACGTTGGGGGAATGGGTGGCCAGCCCCTGGAGGCTTAGCCCAGCTTCACCATGGTGGATGCCTTGTCAGGCACCTGGAAGCTAGTGGACAGCAAGAATTTTTATGACTACATGAGGTCAATCAGTGTGGGTTTTGCTACCAGGCAGGTGGCCAATATGACCAAGCCTACCACAATCATCGAAATAAATGGGGACACGATCACCATAAAAACACAAAGCACCTTTAAGAACTTGGAGATCAGCTTCAAGCTGGGGGTGGAGTTTGACAAGACAACGGCAGATAACAGGAAGGTCAAATTCACTGTGACCCTGGATGGAGGCAAACTTGTCCACGGCAGAAATGGGATGGGCAAGAGACAAAACTTGTGCGGGAGCTTGTTAATGGAAAACTCCTCCTGACGCTCACCCATGGCAGTGGAGTGTGTACGAGCACCTACGAGAAAGAGGCATGACCTGCCCACTGCTTCACTGACTGCTCCTCTGCCAACTGGCTACCCCTGGACTCAGAGCCAGATCACCTCGTCTTTTCCTCGGGCGTTGTGTATAAATCCACCTTGGGGGGAGGGGAGGAATTCTTCTGGGGCAAGGTGCACCATCCTGGATCCAGTTCCAGTTCCCGTGGTATTTGTTTTTTAACTGCATTCAAAGAGTGCTCTGAGGTCAATAAAGCAGAGCCAAGGCAAAAAAAAAAAAAAAAAAAAAAAAAAAAAAGAAGGAAAGAATCTGGAGCTCAAATGAGAAGTCCGTGCTAGAGCTACGAAGGTGGAGTTCTCAGCATATAGAGTATTTAAAACCAGCTCCAGCAGTACTTGTCTTTTATCTTGATGTCTCCATGGAACAGCCCACGCCTAAAGGAGGTTTTGAACCAAAAGCTCAGAGGCTGTGTTGCTCCTTCTCAAGGCTGGCAGAGGGCTGAGAATCCTGCCTGCTTAAAGTGCCAACCCCTGGTCATTCCATCTCGGTCTCTCTAATCATTGAACACCCAGCGTGTGCCTGGCTGAGCACCCAGATTCCATGGGTTCTTGGCTTCTGGAGAAGATGAAGCCCGTGCTCCTACTTCTCTCCCAGGTTCACACAAAGCGTCCGTCATTGACACCCAAGAACACCCACACAGCCCAATGCACCTGTCCACCTAAATCACATGAACGTTGGTGAGTGTGCCTGCACGCACCCCGTCCCTTCAACAGAAATGACCTAAACTTTGTGAGGTTCGCATGTCCCTAGAGATGATCTCATTTGCCTGCTTCAAAAGCGCTTTGGTCTGCACAGCCTGTAGCAGCAAATTTACACTTCAAAAAGCAGACAGCTTTTTCCACATCTTATTCACTTAATGAGTGAGAATGCAAAATTAGTTCCGTTGCTGATGAGGACCTTGAGCCAAATGAAAAGTGTTCATTTGTCAGCACAGGCTTACAGCCTGAGACGTGATTGTATAGCTAATCCAATAACGGGTTTGGAGACTGAGCATTTATTTATATACAGTATGTCTTGTTATCTGTTGATAATCAGGACCTACAATTTACTCTTTCTTGTGCATGTAGTGTGAAATAGCAACATCTTCCAGACATATTGCATTTAAGTACCAACATGCAAACACATACCAAAAACACCATCATCAGCAAAATATTTTTATTTGCTTTATTTTATAAAAGAAAGGAGAACCAGTGCTTGAATGCAGGCTTTTATGTTTTTTAATATAAATAGTAAATGAGGTTTTTCTCAGAAGGGTTTTAAAAATGAAAACAAGGTGTCCTTACCACCTTAAGCCACCCTAATCAAGTGATTTCTTCTTGTTCTCTAAAAATTCTATCTTCAGATTAGGCCCCACACATATGTTTTCAAATGTTATAGAAACTGAAAAGGTGTGTGGTGGAAATCCTCACGATGCCACCACCTAACTCTCTGGCCACCTGGATCTTCCAAACGATCTGCTGGTTGCAGAGATGCACAGTATCGCCGCGTGGGCATGAAAGCTGTAATAATTACCTCAGGCAAAGCCTTCCCTTAAAATATAGTAACTTAAAATTAAATATAAAGCCACCACATTTCTATAAACTCTTTCAGGGACTACATACTGCTCCATGATATTGTTTCTTACCCTGTGGATGAGCATAAATGTCTGTCACTAAAATATAGGGATACTTTCGGCCTAATATAAACAGAAAATGCATAAAATCCAGCATTTAAAACAAGCAGGCGTCTTGATGGGGATCGTAGAGTGGGATGCATTGTAGTGTACCCCGGCTATAATGAGGCCGGTGGGAAAGGAGAGGCACGTCCGGATTAAGTATTCTGTTAATTGCAAATGTGCAGCACACCTGCGAAATCTGCGAAAAATCCTGCAACACGTGGGGAAAGTCAGTGTAAGTCTCTTTCCCTGCTACCATCTCTTGAAGGGGCCTAGAAAATTCCAGAACAAATGCAGGGACGCATCAGAGAGCCGTCATCTCTAGTTGCCACTTTTCGCCACTTAGCGGTCTCCAACCCCAGTGAGGCTGAAAAGGACCGGCCACTCTGTGATATACGAGAAGGAAGGGGGGCAAGTGCACTTTTTAAGCTGAAATTTATTCCGCAATAAATACTTCAGTGTTGGTGCGGCGTGATGTTTTATTGGATTATACCAGTTTGCGAAAGAAATCACATTGGGAAAAGCAAAGCTTGCGGTTTTGTGGCTAATGCGTTCGTAATGTGAGGGCTTTACACGGGAAGCGTGTTGGAGAAGGATAACAAGGCAAATTCGAAACTGGCTCAACGCATGCAAATCTCTATTATGGTAATACTTGGCCGCCTGAGTCCAAGCGGGTTTCATGGTGGCTGTGGTACCCAGGCTGGATAATTCACTAGGTGTTGACTCCGGTGAAGAATAAATGAGTATGGCATACATTACATCCTTACTTTCGTCTCAGAAACAAATCTTTCTTGTACCAGCCAGTGTAATCTTCAGAGTTTTTCTTCTATAAAACACCTCAAGAAAAATGCACCTCAGTAAGATCTACGCTTTATTACTCTAATGATTCTACAAACACTACCACAATGTGATGAAAGACAGAGCAGTCCCGGCCTGATTGAGAGCTAATAAAAATCAGTACTGAAAACTGCAAAGAGCACCCTTATCATCTTTCTTTCATTTAGAGCTGATTACTAGGGGATTATAATGCAATCACAGCTATGTGTGAGAGGTAGCTATGGGAACCAGTTTTAACTGTTTATCTAGCCAAAGATCTTAATTTAAGTTTGAACACTCTGATTCATTTATATGTAAGACACCAAGGAGACAAAATGCAGAAGAAACAGATGCGTACTTGTTCTTTCCATTTAACTTCATAAGCTACCAGCCAATTTGTCTTTCAGGGACAAAATTAATTTCTGATGACAATGTGAGCAAGTAATAAACTAGAAGTTCCTGTCCTGGGAAACTTGTTAATGCCATGTAATGTTCTTGTGTTATTTAGGAGGGGAAAGAGATTTGCTCCTGGAGTTACGGGGACGTCTGTAACAGGCTTGCCTTTGTCCCAGCTCTTAGTCACTCCTGCAGGTTTATGACACCTTTTGTAGAGGGTGAGTTGGGAAAGTTCAGAAGAGACCACGTTGCTTACCATTGCTTCCCTCTGGAGGTTTTATTTAACTGCTCATTTTCCTTCATACTCTGTCCATGACTCAGATGTGCTCATAGCGCAAACCTCCAGCCCGGGGCTTCCCAGCCCTGGAGTTGGGGCAAGGCAACCCATGATATGAAAATGAATCACAGGACCTCCTGCGTGGAGCCCATGTTGCTAATAGGACACAGCCTTTTGCTCACTCCATGAGCAATGCAGTGGCATGGCCAACGGGCCACAGAAGAACCTGGGTTGTGTGTGAGGAAATACCAGCGATGGGATTAAATCCAGAGAGAAGGGCGCCTGCATGGTTGACAAAGTGCATGCACATATACACTTGGATGGGAACTAGGATTGGCAACCACCTCAAAAACAGTCCATGTATCTATCTGTGCCCCCATGCCAGTGATAATAACACTACTACTGCTGCTGCTAATAATAATAGTAATAATCCTATATAATAAAGAGCTAATGTGCAAATGGTCATCACATCCTCATGTTGTCACACCATCATGCCGTAACTGCTCAGACACTCAGCACTGGGGAGAGAGGAATGGGGATCAGCCAGGCACAAATGAGCTCGTGAGAAAGGAATGGGGACAAGTCAGGCTGTGGCCTGGGAGAGGGACAAGCTGCCCACCCCGAGGTCCCGGGCGCCTGAGGCTGCGGCCCAGGCAAAGCGCTGGCCCACAGTCCCCTGCAGCTGCCGGCCCAGGTCCTGGGTGCCTGCAGCTGGCCAGATGGAGGGAAGCCCGGGTTCTGGGTGCCTGTGACCAGCTGGAGGAGGGAATCCTGGGACCTGGGTACAGGGCGAGGCAGAGGTGATTAGGAGTGATCAGGACAGCAGGGGAGCAGTTAGGGGTGATCAGGCAGGCAGGCAGAGGTGGTTAGGAGCCAGCAGTCCCGGATTGAGAGAGGCAGTCTGACATCCCCAAGGGGTCCTGGATTGGAGAGGGTGCAGGCTGGGCTGAGGGACTCCCCTCACTTCCTCCCTCCCTTCACATGAATTTCATGCACTTGGCCTCTAGTAATAATAATAATAGTAATAACTGCAATAATCGATAATAGATCACATTTATTGAACACTTATTGCATAGCAGAGAATAAGGCAGACATGCTACATACATCATCTCATTTAATTAGCACAACCACCTTAGTGGATGTCATTTTTATGGCCATTTTATAGCCTGGAAAACTGAGTCACATAAAAATTAACTTGTCCAATGCCACAGCCAGCAAGTAGGAAAGTCAACCTTTGAACTTGGTCTGCCAGTCTCCAAAACCTATATTTTCAAGCACTCTCCTAAGGCAAACCTTGGCAATCTTC
The DNA here is from genome assembly GCF_963259705.1 of Myotis daubentonii. NCBI lineage: Eukaryota > Metazoa > Chordata > Mammalia > Chiroptera > Vespertilionidae > Myotis > Myotis daubentonii. Next base: position 154,529,001 of record NC_081842.1, read on the forward strand.
TTTATCTTGGCTGGTATTATTTTCCCATTTCATTCTGTATCCAGTTTTTTTAGTATCCCTGGATTATGTTCCTCCCCTTCTGTGGTCTGTCTGCCCCTGACTTCCTCAGCCTGTATTTTTTCTGCTCCCTGGGGGAACTCCCTACAGCATAATGGCTGTCCATTAACGTGTTTTTAAAACCTCGCTCTCTCGCATCCTCTGACAGTTTTCTTATGCTCCACATGAAGGATCCTTTTCCAGAAATACTTTTGAAGAAAGTCTGAAGTAAGCTGAAAAGTATTACATTTTTTCATCTCAACAGGGAAATGGATTTAAGAAAAGGAGAGAAGAGCCTGCAGGTCTTTCAGATTTTAAAAAGAATTCAACACACTGCTGCACTGGCTCCGGGAACACATCTATCACGGAAACCGAGAGAGCATCTGCATTTGCACGCTGAACCGTCCCCCTGGTCCTTGATCACGATAATGACTTGGAGTTCCGCTGAGCTTTTCATCCAGAGGCGCCATGGCCCCTGCAGAAGCCGGCCCAGCGAGCAGCTCCCTCCACCACCAAGGCCCTGTCTCCTCTGAGGTGAGGGGGGAACAGCTGCACCGGGGGGAAAATTGAAAAGGACAAGCAAGCACTGTAAATTTCCTCTCCAAAGGCAACTAAAATAACAGTCCGACTGTCCGCATTTAATTGCCCCATCTGGAACTCAGGCATAACAATGGGCTCCCAAAGCAACCTTCTCCAGGGCATCGATAGCCACAGATGAAAGAAGGGGCCTAGAGAAAGCCTTGCTCTGTGAGCACCAGGATATTTTACTAATTGCCCAATTTCCGGTTTTTAAAAACCACGGCAGGCCACCGGGAGACATTCCTTAGCACAATTCTCCCAAGCTTTCTCTTGCCCTCAGGAGTCAGTCCCAGTTTGATGAGAACAAGAAGGAACAGACACGTGCTAGACCGTGGGTCGGGGAAGAATGGGATCCAGCACAGAGCCGCCTCCTTTCCCATGTACGGACAACTGTGTGACACATAGCCCGGTGGCGGCCGCGCTCTGGGGTTCTAGAATCCAGGTGAAAGTCAGGCTCACCGCTCAGCAAGATGGCATGTTTGGAATTGTCTTCGCAGCTGTGCATTGAATTGGCCCTGTGCTAGTCTCCCAGGTGTCAGGGGGCACTGCTGTTACCTCTGCCTGGAATTTCTCTCCTCTCTTTTCCTCACTCCTCCTTTGCCACCCCGTGCTCTCTTCTCGAGGCAGCCTTCTTTGGATTCCCTGAAGTTAGGATAACTGTTCCCCCTCTGTGCTTCCCTAGCATCATATACAGAGCTGGGGTGCTGTACTTTCCACGCTGCATAAATAGGCATCATTTATTGAACACCTATGTACCAATCACTGTGCTAAGTACTTTACACATAAATGTCTCTTTTCACTTTACAATCTTCCAAAATACTCTTATCCCCTTTGTCTAGGTAAGAAAAGCAAGGGTCAACAAGATTAAGATCTCACAACTAGAACATGGCAGAGCTGGGATTTGAAAGTAGGACTTTCTGTCCCCCAAGCCCATGCTCATCCTCCCTGGGTTCAGCGCTCTGGTGCTGGAATCTTATTGTATCCATTTCAGCACGCCCAGCTCTATCTACTGCACTACCAGGCATGTATAGACACTCGACACACACTTGTTGAGCTAAATGCCATTGGGGGATGTCTAGGGAGCCCAGCTGACCCATATCAGGGTAACTAGAGTAAATAGTCTCATTAGCCTGGCACTCTGCCAGCTGACTATTCTGACTTACCTGGGTAACAATGGAACTGTTATTTTGGAAAAAAAAGAAAAGTAGAAGCATTTACACAGGGTCCTTGGTGTCACGCCAACACACCAGAAAATGTGTTGTGTTCCTGAACTCAGGTGTTCTTTTCACTGAATTCAGTCAAACCAGTTCTGCATATTGACACAGAAGGTGTAACTTATAGCAATTCAATGCCTCACTGCATAATCACCTCTGTCATCCATCGCTGTCCTCCAACAATGCTGCTATTGCTGCTGCTGGGGCACCGGCTGCATACTTCCTCTGAGAATGAATGGGTGCAAGGATGGTGGTGGGAGAGCCCATTCTCTGGGATAATGGGAGTCTCACCTATTATCTCACAAGATAACTTGTTTCAGACCCCTCCTTACCTTCAAAAGCAATTCGTGGCTCCCCATTGCTTTCATAATAAAGTCTAAAGTCTACTATTCCAAACTTTTCCCCACTCTTCTCTAACTCAACCCCTTGAAACACCCAGCTGGTCCCCTTACTGGTCCCCGGCACTGAACCTGATGTGTGTTCATCCACGCACACCATGCCCTTTCTTTAGGCCCAGTGCTAATGTTCCCTGCTGGCTGCAATCCCCCGTGATCTTTCTCTTAGAATTTTCATGAAGTTCCTTACAGTCCACCTTACAGTCACTGATTTGGTACATCATCTTACTGTGGCTGTATGTTGTGATTTAACTTTGTGCCTATTTGTGTCCAATATGCCTGGTGAAAATTTAGGCTCCTTGAGGGCAGAAACCATCTTTCTCTTCTACCTCTGCTGCATGAGGGGGTAGAGCAGTCCTCGTTTCAGTGATTGTTCCAATGCTGTTTGGCAAGATGTATATTTGGCCTCATGCTGTCTGTGCACTCCTCGCTCCAGGCATACCAGAGTCCTTGTAATTCCTCAAGTAGGCCATTACAGTGGGGCCTTGACTTACGAGTTTAATTCGTTCAGAGACCGAGCTCGTTAAGGAGCTCATTAGCTCAAATTACTCTGTCAACTCAATGCAAAAAATCAGCGGAGAGAGAGCTGGTATCTCGAAAAACTCGTTAGTTGGGACACTCGTAAGTCAAGGCCCCACTGTACTGCTTAGTTCCAGGTATTTACATGAGACGTTCTTCCACCTGAAACTCTTAAACCACTCACCCTCCCTTTTCAAGCTCAAGGTTTCCTGGAAAAGTAGTTGGCCTCAGCTTGAATGTCACTGCTTCCAGAAAGTCCTCCTTCATTCTGCAGGACCAGGTCAGGCATGGTTCCCCAGCAGCTGTGTTAATGCCCATCAGCAATTGTCACACTGTGTGCTAATTAGGGCTCTTTTGGCTATGGGTCATGGAAAACCAACTCAACATAGAGGAAAGGGGGCATTCATCATGCCAGGTAACTGCAATGGCCAGGGTAGAATGGGCCTCAAAATTTTTGGTCAATTTACATTCTCTCCTCATTCTCTTTCTCTATCTACTGGCTCTGCTTCACTCTGTATGGGCCTCATCCTCTATGCAGTAGAAAGTAGAGGGTGAGGGGAAGGTTGGGGAGAGCCTAACTGTGGAGGGTACTGGGGTGACATCATCCCAATGACCTCAGAGAAAACAGAGCTGCTTTCTCCAGGCAACCACAAATTAACCCCCAGGGAATTCATCTGATTGGCCTGGCTGGAGTTTATAGGTTTATTCCTGGGATAAAATCACTATGGCCACAGGCCTGGAGGTCAAGTCTGAGTCACCTGCCTCCAACTTCCTATGGTGTCCTGGGGGTGGAAGGAAATGACTACCATTGGTGTTCTACCCAGACCACTTGGAATTGGAAATGAGAACTTCCCATAGGAAGGAGGAGGCTGTTAAGGGGGCTGTTGGGAGAGACAAGAGGTTGGGGAGGAATGCTGGATAGACAAAAACAATGTATGTTCACTACACAGCATCTGTGAACCTCCTCCATTTACAGAAAGCTACCGTAGGATATGGTTGTGCCTTGGCCACTGTGTATCCTTGGTACCTGGCAGATGGAGATGCTCAACTGAAATTTGATAAGTGGAGGAATGAATTAGTGAATGCTCTGAGTGCCAGTGAAATGCCCTGAGTTGTGGACAGGGAAACACAGCGTCCTGTTCAAAAGCTGAGGCTGACATAGCAAGAGGCCATTGGCTGCTGCTGCTTTGCTGTCCCAGCCAGTACACTAGTGGCTACAAAGGGAGGACCTGCCTTGGCTGGCTGCTCAACAGATTTGTAAAGTAGCCAAAGAAGAATCCAAACCTTCCCTGCGACCTGGCAGGATGTGAACCTACCGTCAGCCACCTGCCTCCTTAGGCCTGAGTCCACCCAATAGTGTGTCACAGAAACAGACAGAGCAGCAGGTTACCCAGGAAGCACACACAGAGGAGACGCTTCGGGAAAATCACAGGAAGACTTCTGTGCCTCTTATCGGAGGGGAGCAAGGGGAGCTGCTGAGTGAGCTGCTGTACTTGACCACCCTGTTAGTAGTACACGCTCACAGCGTAAGAATAACTCTATCCCGAGAGTATGATAAAATTGGCTTACATGCCCCTGCCAGAAAGTAGGCTCCTCAAGGAAGAGAACCCTGTGCATAGCGCCATGTAATCCCCTCGGGCTAAAGGACCTCAACGCCGGAGCTTTCACAAACCTGACTGTACAAATCCACAGCTGATGAGATCGTGGCTTCCAAAGACAGAACCCCAAGTCCATTGGCTCACTGCTTCCAGAACTTAATGTATAATGAGTGAGTCCCTCTATCTCTTTATAGGGACCATAATTAAAGAAAACGAAAAGGTTTTTAAAATCCACGTTAGAATGTGGGCCTTACCCATTTTCCTGTCATCTGCCAAAAGCCTGTAGTCTTCTAATAAATGAGGCACCATAACATAACAAATACAGTGATCATACCCAACTGCACATCATTAAATAATTTAGACCAAACACACACACACACACACACACACACACACACACACTTTTCTTTAAAGAGTGAGTTCCTGTAGAACCCCTCTCAGATAGGATAGGAGAAATCCATATTCCTTTGTCTTAAAATGCTCAGGCACTCACAAGAAACTTTAATAACATTTATTTAATTCTTAAATTCATTAAAATTTTGACTTCTCAATAAGTGAATCTTGCTACTAAATCATTGCTGGTATTGTCATCTCTTTTACTTCCCAAAGCCTCCTGTTAACATTATAACCTAAATGTTTTTAATTAGTGATAATGATAGAATTAACTAGTAGCTGCCATTCCATCTGGTTGGTACACCACCATTTCCTCCCCCTCCTTCACAACTTGGGTTCATAAACATTTCTTAAACACATTGTAGCCTTCTCAGACACCACCCTACTCATGTTCTCCTCCTCAAAATCTCCCGGCTGGACTAAAATCCAAGTACCTTAGCCTACTTTCCAGAACTTCACAGGGTCCCGGCCCCCTTGCTAACTAACCCTTTCCCTCCCTGATGCAACGTGGACAATCTGTGCTCATCTAACCGAACCACCCACCAAACATGGCCCACGAAAGTCTCCAGCTTGGCCACAACGTCCTCTTTGCCTAGCTTGTTCAGCCTCTCTTCCCCACCAGACCAGCTCCTACTCTTTCTTCAAAGGTCAGAGCACATCTCACAGCCTTGGCTGCCTTCTGTGAGCCTCCAGGCCTCCAGGGAGCTCTTAGCCTGTGGAATCACAACCTGGAGGGCTGACTTCTGACTTGGCACATAGGTTCTGAACTAGTTTCTGTTGTCTCCAAACTCCGCCCCTCCCTCCCCCCGCATTTATTTTCAACTCTGCTTGGTAATGAGTATATTGAGGGCAGAAGTCTTATGTTATACTTGTTTGTATTCCCTACAAAACTTAGCACAAACTGCGGTAGTTTCTCAACAATATTTTTTTTCAGTTTCTGACTCTTTTCTTTACATGTCTGAATGACATTAGAAGAAACAGCCTTCTATTTTAAACCACTTAACTATTCCCTCTTTAATTCAAAGTAGGTATGAGCTTTAAAGACAGTGAACTAGAGAGTGAATAGAGTTTTACTTAAGAAAGTTCTCTCCTGAGAATTGATGCCTTCATAGGATGTTGGATTAGAAGTTTATCTAAGGAAGACAAGGACAAAATAAAAAAGGGGTAGCTCCCACCCAGGTCCTTCCAGTGCTACTTTATTGTTTATTTTGAGGTAATATACGTACCCAGGAAAGCAGATGCAGCTATATTCAGGCTCAAATTCAAAATCATAGAACAGGGAGCTCTGGTTCATGATGGTGCCCTGAGCACAGACATCTGCTTCTCCTTCCTCCAAAGATCCTAGAGAAATGATAGGAAGAGATACTTTAAAATAATGAAACCCACAATGTTCAGGAAAAGTGGAATGAAGCATCAATGGGCTAGAAATGAAGGCATTTCTGGAAGGTAGAGAGCACATGAAACTAGAGCAGCGGTTCTCAACCTGTGGGTTGAGACCCCTTTGGCAGTCAAACGACCCTTTCACAGGGGTCGCCTAAGACCATCCTGCATATCAGATATTTACATTACGATTCATAACAGCAGCAACATTACAGTTATGAAGTAGCAACGAGAATAATTTTATGGTTGGGTCACAACATGAGGAACTGTATTTAAAGGGCCAGAAGGTTGAGAACCACTGAACTAAAGTGATGGTGACATGAGAACTGAGCAAACCGCAAGGAAGTCCTGGACAAGCTCCAAGCTCAGAGTCAACAAGTGCAAAGCTGGAGGGGTAGATGGAGGTGACAGGGTGGGGAGTGAGAAATCGTGAGAGAAATTAATTAAAATAACTATATTTGGAACAGCTGAACCAATGAGGCTCCCCCTCTCCCCGCGCCCCCCCCCCCCCCCCCGCCATGCCTACAGATCAGCTAACAATCAGTGGCATTTGCCCTCTGGGTGAAGCTGGAGAATTGTTTCCTGGAGAAGGAGAGCAATCTGCCTAGAAGGTGGCCCTTCATTGGCACTGGGCACTGCGCACAGAAGAAGCAGGTCAGATCCAGAGACAGCGCTGGACTCTGGTGGTAGCTGCCAAGGACACAACTTGAAGACGACACTTCTCACCTAGAATGGAAGGTCCAGTCATCCTGGATTGCCAGGCAGTTCCTTATGTTATAATTATTAATAGTCTTCCTTTATAATTAGTAATAGTTTTCTTTTCATGCTAAAAAATGTCCCAGTGTGAGTAATACATTATATAGTCATCTTATCATGAGTGAGATACAAGGAAGCCATGTTTCGCAAACTGGGGCCCAGGCACCCTGTGAGGATCTGATACCACCTCAGCCCCCGCCCCATCCCCCCAGTCTGGTCTGCCTGTGCAGGTCATCATCCACGCAGAGGGTTCTGCTGCCATTCAGGCAACATGAGACATGGATGCCATACTAAACACAACAGCAAACACAGGCTCTGACAGTGCTTGCCACACATGATGTTTCAGAATCTGCAACTGATACTTTAAGAGATTATCATTAAAATGAAAACCAACTTTTAAAATCTCTTAGAAGATTCATGGACTCCTACGAATATATATGGGGACACAGTAAAAGGGTTATTAAATATTTAAAGAAATTATGAAACAAAGGAGGGAGAGCACTTACCTCATGAGAAACAAAGATTATTCTTAAAACATAAGATAACTTTGCCTAAAAATTTAATTAGCTTTAGAAAAGGTTCAAGAGAACAATGTATCCAATAACCGAAAACAAGATGCTATTTTCTTAAAATGCTCAGAGAACAACAACAAAAAGAATCCTTGAACAAGAAAAGCACAATGTCTAAACAAATTCAATGGACAATCTGCATAATTGAATGTGTCATGGATAACAAATGGAGATGTGGCAAATTCCAGGAAATCTCTCAAAATATGACACAGAAAGACAAGATAGCAAATATGAGTAAAGAAGAGATTTATGGGGTTAGTAACTGGCTAATGGGAATTCTTGAAGCATAAGTCAAGAGATGACAGAAGGTAGGAGATAACCAAAGACACAATAGAAGAAAAGTTCTCTGAACTGAAGGGATTACATGAATCTTTGGATTTAGAAGACCCACTAAATCATGAGCAGTATGATGAAGAAAAAGAAAAGAAAGGCCCATTTCAAGATACATCCTAATGAAATTTTAGAAATCCAAGGATAAAGGGAAACTCTCAGAATTCCAGAGAGAAGGAAATAGGCTAACTACAACAGAAAAAAGATTGGATTGACATTAGATTTCTCATCAACAATAGAATAAGAACAAAATAAAGATATTTGCAGAAATGCAAAGGCTGAAAAGTTTGTCACCATGAATTCTACATGAAAGAAAAACAGGAAATAAGGAATGCAGTTGAGCCAGAAGAAACTGATAAGCTAAAATGACATTTTTAAAGAATCCATTTTACTTTAACACACTCAGAAAATTCTCTTTTGAGGAAAATAGGCTGGTGACCCAGGATTAATTTCTTTCTATTTAGGTCCAACCACAGATTTCTTGGTTTGCAGTAAATATTTGCATAATCATAGGACTGTTTTTGTTAGCTTTTAATTTTTTAATCAAATTACAAACTAAGTAAAGAAAACATGATAATCACAAAACAAAGTGCAAATATAAACTTTTATAATGTGAAAATGACATAATAGTCGGAGAAAAGAGAAGAGCTACAAGACTGTGTAAGTAAACTAACTTAATTTTTCATAGCAGAAAATAAATAGAGCTCTAATTTCAATAAATCAAAAACTATAAGTTTTAATATATGTTAATTAAAATTACAGAGATGTTCTTTGTAATAACTAAATGTAACCAAAAAAATCTGAGGGTGGAGTGGATGGGAGATGAGTAATATTGCAATTGCACTAAATACTCCATGTTCCATACCAAGGAGTCAATAGATGCAGCCCAAAGTTTATAAAGCGATAGATAGAAGTCCACTGTTTAAAGTTATAATGCTAACTTTAAGTTATAAGGATAAGAGTTAAAGAGAGAAACTTTTAACAGTGATTACCTATGGTTAACTTGTTAACGTACATTACTCTATTACATTACTGTTCTTTACTGGTGTTTGTATTACTTTTCTAGTCTAAAATAATTACTGTAAAAGCTTTGGATTATGTGCCCTTCACAGTTCCAGAGAACAAAAGAAATGGTCTCTTTTGAAATACAATATCTATTTTGGACAAATTGGTCCATCCACCAAGTTGAAATTATTCACTTTAGCTCTAAGGAAAGCCGTCTCTGGCTGGGCAGCCAGCCTTCACTAGGCTGTGTGGCAGAATGAAAGCCCTTAGGTAGCCCGTTACACTTAACATGGCAAGCTACCACCTACCGTCCATATTAATGTGGTAACAGGGATCATCAGCATCCACAAAATCACTCTCATGGTGGGACGCCCTCCCCTTTTCAAGGTCATTGCCCTCCCATGCTGGAATTATCTGGCTCATATAGATATGGACAAGATTATAATCTCTATATTGCAGGGATTAAATGGGGGCTATGAGACATTAAGTAACTTGTCTGGGATTTAAACCCAGGTACCCTAACTTCATCACACACCCTCATCACCTCTCAGATGGGAGGAAAGGATTTTTACATTTAAGGCAAGGAAATGAAAAGGCTGCAGCATTCACTTACTGATGGCAATGAGGTTGATAAGAAGACCGTCAACCTCCACCATGCATATATCTTCAAACCATTACAAATTCAATTTAACAAAAGTTTGGAAGGAAACAATAAAACACTCCCCTTTCTTAGCTTAATAGTTTGATTTCAAAAAAGCCAAAACATTCTTCTATAAGTTGAAGTGACCTTATACAATGCATCTATTATACCCCTTTCTCTATTATGCATGGATATAAAAACACGCTTTTAGACACAACCAATTTGTAACTATTTGTTGACCACTAATGTAGTTGGTGCATTATCCAGAACTTTTGCAATTTGTTCTTTTATTCAATGCTTTTAATTTTATTCTTTTGGGTTTTATTATTTGTTTGTTTTGTTTTTTTGCCCTTTCAAACCATTCCCAGTTTCCTCAATCATCATTACTATTTATTTCATTTAAAAAAATTTTAACTGAACAAAGTTCACTAAGTTTGTGCTATTTTTCTGGGTATTTAATCTCCCTCTGTTATGCATCCTCCTCCTCCTACACACACACACACACACACACACACACACACACACACACACACACACACAGAATCAATGTTAGAAATATTCTTATTCTATTCTATTCTATTCTATTCTATTCTATTCTATTCTATTCACAATTGTATCAGATTTGAATAACATTAACTTGAAAATAAATTTTGATCTGTATCAAGGGAACTTTTTCCCCTCTTTGGGTGTGAGAAAGTTTTCTTTAATATTGTTATATTGGTTTTATAATAAAAATAGGGGTAGGAATGAAAGGATATTACGTGTATTCTCTAAAACAGAACTGGTATCCCTGAACAACAACAAAAAGTCTGTCTAGAAAAATAAACTAATCAGCTGGGGCTTGGGGGGTCATTTTCTGACCCAAGCCTCCGCCATTCCTACCTCCTTTACAGCCTGGGGAAGATGGTTGGTTTCACAGCCGAATGCTTGAGGGGGAGCTGCAAAGTGGAAGGGCCTTCCTTCCCAGTTATGCACCACTCTGCAAAAATGAGCAGCCTGTGAGGGGCTTAAGCTAAGGGAAGAAGAAGAGATCAAGATGCCTGAGAGTAAGGCTGATACGGCTCCTGGCGGAGGGAAGTAGAAGCTTACTTGGCTTGAGCATGACTGAATCTTGAGTTGGGCTGTTTTCTCCTAAGGTTAAGGAGACAAGAGAGCCTGAGGGCCTCCAAGAAGGCATGCTTTTCTCTCCAAAACTCTCCTCTCACATCCCAGGCTCCTCCTCCATCGCCGAGCCGGAAACCTGCAGCTCCAGTTTTAATCCTTGGGAAAGAGATGTGTGCGTTATTGAGCCCTCTGCTAAATGTAAGTAGCCCTGAAGCACTAACAAATGAAGCTTGTGTCCACATCCCCTGGGATGAGCTTATTAAGTTGTTCTGCAGAATAAGTTGTAAAAGGAAATGGCTGGACAAAAAGAGGAAAATGCTGATGAGTGATGACATTGAAGGGACATTCCTGGAGCTTCAGGCGCTGCCCAGGGAAGGGAAGGGGTAGGAGGCTGACATTCACTGAACGGTTATGTCTCCCAGACACTGTCTTAGGTACTTTACAGACAGCCTCAGAGCCGTCTCCAGAACAGAACTATGTTTCCCTTTTCCAGATAAAAAATACATAAAAACTCAAAGAAGTTCTGTAACTTGACTACTTCAATCATCTAGTCCTGTATAACGAACAACCCCAAAACTTAGTGGCTTAAAGCAATGATGTATTATTTCCCTGGGTCTCTTAGCTAGCAGAGCGGGCTGGAACATCCAACATGCCTCACGTACAGGGCGGGTGCCTTGCTGGGACTGGCTACAAGGCTAGGGGCAGCAGGGCGACTGGGGAGGCCGGGCCTCTCCCTGGCCATGTCATTTTAGGGCCTATTTTTTGACATGAGTTCTCCAGCAGGAAAGCCAGAAGAGGAGGAAGCTCGAAGAGGAGGAAGCAGAAGCTGCCAGTCCTCCTAAAGGCGAGGCCCAGAACTGACATAGAATCGTGAGCACCGTAATCCTGCTGGCCAGCCAGCCACAAAACCAGCCGAGCGGCAGCACCACCGCTCACAAAAGAGGACGGCAAGGAATTTGCAGCCATCTTCAATCTACCATATTGCTCAACACAGGGGCGGCAGACCCAGAGCCTTCGGCTTCCAGACCCGTGGGGTGTGGGATGGGGGTGGGGAAGGACACAAGGCAAGGACAAGGACAATGAACAGCTTGGGGAGAGAGCTGCTGAGCGAAGTCCCCAGGAAGGCTAAGAATTCATCCTGGCTGAACAGATTGTTGAAGTGTTCTTTGTCTGGGCCAAGGATTCAGAGCAGACTCCCATCTCCAGAGAACTCGGCGGCACACTGGGCAGGCATGTTGAGTGACTGAAAGTGTGCAGTTTCCATCTTCACTGGAGGAGCCATCCATGGCTGGTGAGGCAGAAAGATATGCACCCGTGGCTGATCCTATTCTGTGGGCCCCAAAACTCCAAATACACCCTACAATCACACTCACTAAGCTTATACTCCAGGGCAATCCTTTTTCTCCATCTTCGACTCAGACATTCACTTATTCATTCATGAAAACAAGTTATTATGGAGCATCTACTGTGGGGATACAGCAGTGACCAAAGCAGAAAAGTCTGACCTTTATGGAGCTTACACAAAATAAACTAGCAAATTATGTAGTATCGCTTATGGTGATACAAACTGAGCTAGAAACTGGGTATCAAGGTGGGGGCAAGTTTATTTCAAATAGAGTAGTCAGAGGAGGCCTCACAGAGAAGGTGCCCTTGACAAAGACGTGAGGAAGATGAGGGAGTGAGCTCTGTCTATCTGGGAGGAGAAGCCCCAGGTGGGAGGGGTGCCAATTTCTGGGGAATGTGCCTGGCCTGCTGCTTGTTGAGAACAGGGAGCAGCGGTAGAAACATTGACTCTTTTTTTTTCTTAATTATTGATTTGAGAGAGAGAGAAGGAGAGAGAGAGAGAGATAAAAAACAAAACCATTGATCAGTTGCCTCCTGCACCCACTCTAACTTGGGATCAAACCCGAAACCTGGGCATGTGCCCTGTCCTAGAATTGACCTGGTGACCTTTGGGTGCATGGGGCGATGCTCAACCAACTGAGCCACACCCGCCAGGGCAAAACATTGACTCTTTGATGCATTAATCTCACAATACTTATTAAACACCTGCTACTCGCCAGCATTATACTCAGCCCTGGGTGTACAGAGATACAGAGATCCCTACCCTCAAGGAGCTGACAATCTAGAAAGGGAGATAAAACGCCCCACACAGCAGGCCCGGGCGTTGGAAAACGCAGCGCTGGGTGTGAGCAGTGTCTCTGCAGGCAAGCTGCTCGCCGGAGCTGAAAATGTCTGTTCTCAGTCCATCTGTTGATGGATCAGAGAGACAAGGGTTGTGTTTCGTCCTTGAAATAGAATCTGCCCATATCCTCAAACATTACAGAATCGCAATTTTTACCAAATGCAAATTTTATTAGTGCACTTTCAAGCAAAAGTCCTGGGTAAACTGCATAATATAATCACCATATGACTATCACTTTGAATTAGTATGGCAGATACTTCTAACTGCTTAATTATTTATTTTTAAAATATATTCCAATATTTTAATTATGTTCAGTTAAGTGTACTTGAGTATTTGTGGCACTCTGCATTATTTATGTTGGCGAAAAAGCAGCCTAAATCAACTTGCTCTGGCATTCCATAATTTGTGCTTGCACATCTCTAAAATAGATTTATACGGAGCTATCAAATGGTTCCTCTGGATAAGCTATGATTTTACATTTTTATCTGAATTTGATTTTAATGTACCACAAAATAAAATTTATGAGTTTCTTTACACTAGTGTCTTATCTGATTATTCATATTCAATATTTGCAGAATACTAAATAGAAATGTACACTCTTCAATTAAATACTAATGTGTCGATCTCAAGTCAATCATCCTGAGCCCTTGCCCACTCCGCCCCTGCCAAATTCCTGGGAATAGTCTAGCGTTGGATGAATCAAATTCTCTAGCCGCTCAAGGGTAAAGAGTGAGGGAAACTGGATCAACTTAGAACAACCCCATTACAAACAGGGAGAGGAGAGAAAGAAGAAATCCCAAGGGAATTCACTATCCTGCAGCCAGGAGCATAGCATATTACTGCCTAAAAGAAAGAATCTAGATGGAAAAGCGTACACAGATGCAGGCTCCGCTATAACTGGCCTGAAAAATAATGAGAGCTGCTCTGTCGTTGGTATCTGTCCAATGTCTCTCCTAGTTTCTAAATTCACTTAAGAGTCATTTCTGTATAGAGGATAAAAAATATTAAAGTTACAGTATTTCAATAACCCTCTTTATATCATACAAATCCAATGGACAGACGCCCACTAAAGAGATTACAGCTTGAATACTTAATCCCAATTTGGATGTTTTCAAACAAGGCAAACCTGGTCTTAAATGTAATGTGCACAATTTAGCTAAGTATACGATGGTAATGCACCAACATGACTAAAAATATAGCCAGAGATTCTGGCAGGTGGGAGCCACCCAATAGCCGTCTCTGCACATCACTCTCCCAAATCAAAGGCTGGGTGAGTAATGAACGTGCCCATTTCCAGGTCGAAAGTACAGGTGGCTCGTGACAGACCATCTCAAAGCCTGAGCAGTGAGAGCTACTTAGAATGAGACTCACATCAAAAAGTAGGTTAGCGGTTTTATTCAGACAGGGTTTGGCCTCCCAACCTCTCTTGCTTTCCTTGGTCTCCATCTCTCTCTCTGAAAAGGGACCATATATTCTCACTGCTCAGGGGTGTGGTTTGTACCCAGGGCAACATAGAACAGTGTTACAAGCATGGGCTCAGAGTCAGATTGCCTGAGTTCAAATCTTCCCCCCATACACACACACACACACACACACACACCCTTTGTTAGCTGGGCCACCTTAGGTAAAATACTTCACTTTTCTGTGCCTTGGTTTTCTCATATGTTCATTTAACACATAGTAATTGTAATAGGACCCATGATATAAAGTCATTTTGCAAATTAAAAAGCACTTAGATCCTGGCTGACATGGCTCAGTGGTTGAGCATCGACCTATGAACCAGGAGGTCACAGTTCAATTCCCCATCAGGGCACATGCCCAGGTTGTGAGCTCAGTCCCCAGTGTGGGGCATGCAGGAGGCAGCCAATCAATGATTCTCTCTCATTGATGTTTCTCTCTCTCCCTCAACTTTCCTCTCTGAAAACAATAAAAATAAATAAATAAATAAATAAATAAATAAATAAATAAATAGCACTTAGAGCGATGCCTGGTCCATGAGAAGAAGGTTTAGCTATTATCGCTGAGGTTAGGCTTCTAGGTCTGCTCCGTATGGTGGTGGTTTGGGGGTCATCATCTCTCTCCAGTTGGACGCCACAGTCCACTCTCATCTCCCTCATTTTCCTTGCCCTTCACCTTCTTCTTCAATCACTGCTCTAAGTAAGTAAGCTCAATACATAGTTGTTGAGCAAGTGAATTCCTGGGCTACTACCCTCCTGCTGCAAAACAGCCACCATATCCCCCTGAGATAACATGTGAGTGAAATACTCTTGGCTACACATATTTTGGTAAATAAAATATTATTGGATAAAATACCAAAAAAAAAAAAATGAAGAAAACAGTAAGAAGAAAGAAATGAAGGGAGGGAGGGAGGGAGGGAAGGAGGGAGGGAGGTGTTTGGGAAGGAGATGGGGAGAGAGGGGAGGCTATGCCCTCCCGTCCTTGGGGACAGTTAACAACAATTGCAGTGCAGTCCTAAGAGGTAGGGGTTAAAATAACACTGTCCTTTGTTTAACTCACAATCAGGACCTGTTTGTATTTAACACTGAATATGGCAATAAGATGATAAGTTTCACATTTTTAAATGTCTTGTTATACGAACTTCACAGTAACAAACACTCTTTTTTTTTAATTTAATAAACATTCCTCTTTTCCAGAAGTGGAAATAAAATCCTCACAAGAACTAGAAATGCCAGTTAAGTAACTCCCAAGGGTTTTGTCTTTTGCTCTGGAAACTTCCGTAATTTCATCAAAAATTGGTCCTATTAAAATATCACAGGTTTAGCTTCACAAAAATAAAACTCACTCCCTTCACCCTGAGTTCCTCATCTAACTGACAGTGGCCCACTACAGCTCAGAAAGTTGGAGATGTGTCTGACTCTTGCCTCTCCTCTCATAATAAGAGAATCGAACAACCTATTGCCACCCAGAAGTGGAACTAAGTTCTCATCCCAACTCTGTGCTCTCCCTACTCTTTGACAAGGTTTCTTAATTATAAAACAGAAATAATCTCTACTTGGTAGGCTGTTGCAATGTTTTTAGTTTTATAAAGCACTCTTGTGTACATGCTCTCATTCATTCTTTGCTACCCATTGGGGATAAGAGGTATTGTTTCCCATTTAAAAGTTAGGAAATAGAGAAGATGGCGGCATAGGTTAACGCCGGAGTTTGCTGCTTTGAACAACTACTTCAAAAGTGAAACCAAAAAATGGAAGGGACATCACCCAGAACCACAGGAACGCTGGCTGAGTGGAAGTCCTACAACTAGGAGGAAAGAGAAACACATACGGACACTCAGAGGAGGCACAGTGCTGAAGTCAAATTCTGAGGTGCGGAGTGCACGGAGCGGGCTGGCGGCGGAGGGCGCGGTTGGCGTTTTCAATCGGAAGGGAGTCGCAGACTCTGAGCTCCAGATCCGGGCGAGTCTTTAGGGACCCAGACTCAAACGGGAGAAGCGGGACTGTCTGGCTTCGGTCAGAGCGAGTGCAGCTTTCTCTCCCAGCTTTGCAGCGGGTGCTGGGACTCAGAGAGGCAGAGCCCCTGGGGACAGGACTGAGAGCCGCCATAACTGCTCTCTCCGGCCCACCCTATTGATCCTGTGCGACCCGCTCCGCCCAAGCCCTGCACACAGGCATCTGCCGGATAGCCTCAGGCGAAGGCTAGATTAGCACCTCCCTAGAGGACAGAAGTTCTCTCACTGCTGACACAGCTGATTCTCATAGCCACTTGGCCTGGAGGTCAAACCCTCCCTGGAATTAGCTACAACAATCAAGATTTAACTATAAGACTGTGAACAAAGACCACTAGGGGGTGCACCAAGGAAGCATAACAAAATGCGGAGACAAAGAAACAGGACAAAATTGTCAATGGAAGATATAGAGTTCAGAACCACACTTTTAAGGTCTCTCAAGAACTGTTTAGAAGCCGCCGATAAACTTAATGAGATCTACAAGAAAACTAATGAGACCCTCGATGTTATGTTGGGGAACCAACTAGAAATTAAGCATACACGGACTGAAATAACGAATATTATACAGACTCCCAACAGCAGACCAGAGGAGCGCAAGAATCAAGTCAATGATTTGAAATGCGAGGAACCAAAAAACACCCAACCGGAAAAGCAAAATGAAAAAAGAATCCAAAAATGCGAGGATAGTGTAAGGAGCCTCTGGGACAGCTTCAAGCGTACCAACATCAGAATTATAGGGGTGCCAGAAGATGAGAGAGACCAAGATATTGAAAACCTATTCGAAGAAATAATGACAGAAAACTTCCCCCACCTGGTGAAAGAAATGGACTTACAGGTCCAAGAAGCGCGGAGAACCCCAAACAAAAGGAATCCAAAGAGGACCACACCAAGACACATCATCATTAAAATGCCAAGAGCAAAAGATAAAGAGAGAATCTTAAAAACAGCAAGAGAAAGAAACTCAGTTACCTACAAGGGAATACCCATACGACTGTCAGCTGATTTCTCAACAGAAACTTTGCAGGCCAGAAGGGAGTGGCAAGAAATATTCAAAGTGATGAATACCAAGAACCTACAACCAAGATTACTTTATCCAGCAAAGCTATCATTCAGAATTGAAGGTCAGATAAAGAGCTTCACAGATAAGGAAAAGCTAAAGGAGTTCATCACCACCAAACCAGGATTATATGAAATGCTGAAAGGTATCCTTTAAGAAGAGGAAGAGGAAGAAAAAGGTAAAGATACAAATTATGAACAACAAATATGCATCTATCAACAAGTGAATCTAAGAATCAAGTGAATAAATAATCTGATGAACAGAATGAACTGGTGTTTATAATAGAATCAGGGACATAGAAAGGGAATGGACTGACTATTCTTGGGGGGGAAAGGGGTGTGGGAGATGCGGGAAGAGACTGGACAAAAATCGTGCACCTATGGATGAGGACAGTGGGTGGGGAGTGAAGGCGGAGGGTGGGGCGGGAACTGGGAGGAGGGGAGATATGGGGGGGGGGAAGAGGAACAAATGTAATAATCTGAACAATAAAGATTTAATTAAAAAAATAAAAAATAAAAAAATAATAAAAGTTAGGAAATAGAAACTAAAAACAGCTAAGGAAGTGGTCCAACATCATTTATGCCAATCGGTGGAAAAGTCAGCACTCGAGTTTTGCATGCATCCATCCCAGATCTTCCATTCATAGTGCCACTGTCACTGTTCAGATTCTCATTCACGTAATCATCTATTTATTTATTTGCTGATTCAATTTACTGAGTGCCAGACACTGAGATATGTACTGAGAATACAATGGGGAGCAAAAAGATACGTCCTTTTCTTCATGGCGTTTACAGTCCAGTAAGGGAGGCAGTCATTAGTTAGCCAGTTATAGAAATAAATGGTTTATTAAAACCATGGTAGTTAAATGACTATAGGACTCTGAAAACTCTAATAACAGTATTTGGCCTAAATTCTCTAATCAGTGAATGCTTTCCCGAGAAAAATGACTATTGAGTGAGTCCCAAAGGATGGAGTATGGTAAGAAGAGTCTGACAGACAAAATTAAAGACATATGCAAAGGCCTTGAGGTGGGAGAAAGCATGGCGCATTCAAAAGACTGAGAGAAAACCATTGCAGGGAGGTAGACCAAAATCAGGCCACGTAAGGTAACATCAGGCTGTTTGCCTTTATCTTAAGGATGATGAAAAGCAGTCCTGGCCAGATGGCTAGGTTGGTTGGAGGGTCATCCCATACACCAAATGGTTACAGGTTAGATTCCTGGTCAGGGCACATACCTAAGTTTTGGGATCTATCCTGGTTAGGGCAAATATGGAAGGCAACCTATTAATGTTTCTCTCTCTCTCTCTCTCTCTCTCTCTCTCTCTCTCTCTCTCTCTCTTTCTCTGCCCCCCCCTCCATTCCTCTCTCTCTAAAAGTCAATAAAAAACATAGCCCCGGGTGATGTAAAGCAGAAGGGTAACAGATCAGATTTTAATTTTAAAGTGAATATCCCAGCTGCAGTGTCTGAAAGGTGGATGGGGCAGGACAAGTGGATTCAAATGGACTGGTTAGGATGCTCTCTCAGTGTCCAGATGAGAGAAGACCAGCTAAGCTGGAGTGGTAGTAGAAAGGGGGAGAATTGGTGCATCTTAGAGGTATTTGATAGGCTAACCGAACAGGATAAAATGGTGGATTAGATGTGGGATTATTTTGACAGGCTCCCACTGTTCTTCCTACAGCCTCCCTTTCCAGTCTGTAAGCGGTTTCATGTGCCACTGCAAAACAATTCTTATCCCCAAAGGGTAGCAAAAAATGAAATAAAGGTTCCTTTGGAACTTTTCCTCCTTGTAACCAGCTGTTCTCCCAGCTATAGACCAGTGATCCAGAAGTAGACATTTGACCCCAGCTGGGCCAGGATTCTCTATTGGGTATTTAAAGTTGGAACCAAGGGAACATTTATCATACTCTGTAGGTATCTGAACATATAACAGAGTTTCTTCATGCGATCTGAGAAACAGAGAAATCAATGGGGGTGATGAAAGGACAGAAAGGAAAGAGTGGGGGAAGATGAAGGAAGAGGAGGAGGAGGAGGAAGAAAAAGAGAAGGAGAAGGAAGAAGAGGAGGAGAAAGAGGAGGCAGAGGAAGAGGAGAAGGAGGAGGAGAGATGGCAGATGAATAAATAAGAGAAGAACTGAGAGATGAAGAGATCCCTATTTCTTTTAAGTTTCCAGTTCCATTCTGGCCTGAGAGTCTGGCTACATTCCTACCTTTGACTGCATCCTAAAACTCTAATGACAAATTCTCCCCTTTTGGCCTAATCAAGTTTGTTTCTGTTGCTTGCAACCAAAGAGCTATATCCAAAACAACAATCAAATGCAGCCTGGTCTAGAAGGCCATGCATTCATTTATTCTACAATCATTTGCCAAACCAGGTTCTGAAAACATAGACATGAGTTAGTCACAACATTTGACTCCCAAAGGCTCATGTCTAGTTGGGAAGACAGAGAAGTAAATTTGAAAAATATATACAAGGTAGGTCACTACATTGTGTAGGTAGTAGATTCAATGATGAAGGAATGTGTTGTGAACAGTGAGGTTACAAAGGAAGAGGCAGTGAACTTGACCTGGGGACATCAGGGAAGGGTGCTCAAAGAAGGTGATGCTGACCAGAAATCTTGAAACATGTCTAGTGTGGACAAGGGGGGAAAGCTTACCCCACAGAAGGAAGAGCACACACAAGTCTGAGAGGGAAAAATCACCTGGTGTGTGCAGGGAACTATCAAGGGGCCCATGTGCTGATGTACCTGGTCCAACAAGGGGACCAGGAGATGAGACAGGAGAGACATCATGATGAATGTTAAGCTCAGGGCTCTCACCTCTGAAGAGAACGGCCTCAAAGGCCTTATTGCCCGCTCTTCACCCTCGTGTATTCCTGAGGACAAGGAGATGGCACTGGCCTTCTCTTTCAGTCAAGAACAATGAGGCACTTGGCAGAATTACAGGACTTGCTCCTGAGTTCATCCGGGAACTTTGGACTTGGAGCTCTAAAATGCAGTGACCTCTCTCAGTTCTTGCTCCTAGAAAACTTCAAAAGAGGACATGCCTGAAAAAGTAATCCCAAAACTCTAGAGTCTGGGGAAGAAAATTGGGTTTCTTGAATAAAAGTACAGAATTGTTGAAAATTACATCAAGATATATTTCAGTAGAAGAGTCCTTTTAAACATTTCAATAAATGCTTTTTCAATTATGTCTGTGTTTGAAGATTAATGGGAAAGAAAAATAGGAAAATACTTTGGAGAAGTATCAAATATAATGAAGAGAATCCCAAAATATCATGGAGCTGAAATTCAGGAAGAAAGGAGTAAAGGACAAATTCAAAGACAGCAGAAATGTAGACAATAATGAAAGCAAAGTAAAAACAAACAAAAATAAAATGAGGTAGGTGTGTATATATTTGTTCAGAGGGGGCAAATATTGAATTTTGAAAGAAAAGTTATACTAGGATTAAATTAGAATCAAACACCCAAAGCAAGATATAAAAATAAAACTAAATATTCTAGTTTAACTTTCCATTCAAAAGGTTTAGAGAGAAAGTATTTTCAGAAGGGAAACAGAGCAGGTGGGACTAAGAATTTCCATTCTTAACTATACCAAAACAATTATTGATAATTGCCTGACCTGAATTACATTATTTCATCCTAGAGAACCAGATGGTCCACGCTAGTCTTTTATTTGGAGGATTTAGTGAAGTTCAAACAAACTTTGCCACCACACAAAAGTTTAATAAAGTCAGAAGGAATGACTAGTACTTTCTCTCAGGTTCTTAGGAGCTCTAATCCAATGGCTCTGGCAGGCCGGCCTCGGTGCCTGGCCTGCTGTCATTTTATGTTGGTTCTTGATTGCAAAATAGCTCCAGCTGTTGGAGGACTTATTAACCCTTTCTCCTTAGAACTGTGCACGAGAAACAAAGCATCCCTCTGGGCCTGCTCAGCGCTGGGTCAACTAGATCTAGCCTTAGAGAGGAGTTCTGCACCAAAGAATGCTCACTGTGGTTCCTCCAACCCACCCGGCCAAGAGAGTTCCCTCCTCCTAAAGCCCTTTCAAACGTTAATGAAAGGAGAATGTGCACATTAACAGGAGAGACATCTCCTATGTGCCTATGAACCACCTGAGGATCTTGTTAAATTACAGATCTGACCATTAGGCCAGGGGCGGGGCCTACAGCTCTACATTTCTAATGAGTGTCCCCACGATCTTGAGACTTTGTATAGAGAGCTCTTAGAGGGTACCCAAACACCAGCATCTGAGCAATCGTGTAAGAAACTTAAAACACACATCAGGTCAAGACAGGTGAGTACAGAGCAGAAATGACCATGAGATCTAGGAACTTTTGTAAAGCTTTCAGCTGTTGCAACAATATCCCCAAAACAGTGACTTTCACAACGTGCCAGCTGGAGGTTGAGATAATCACAGGACTTCAGACATGGACTTTATTGCCAGGGCAGATAATCAGAGCAAAAAGAGGAAGAAAGCCAGGAGGCATTCAAATCTCTGGGCAAATATGACTTGCAATTTATTATCATGCGAAAGGCATAAGTGGCAGCAGCATTGTGATTTTATTTCAGGATATAGAAGCACCGATAAGATCGCAGTTGAGCTATCTCCTGCCCGTGTCCCTCCCGCTGCACTCCCATCCTTTGCAGACCTGGAGGGCTCTACTCATCTTCATCTATCGAGGGGGTCATGTGTGATTACAAAAGTTAGATAGAAAGATTGCAAAAGAAGCGTGACGGGGAGATGGACCCTTTGCACCACAAGAATAACGTTTGGGACAACGGACAATTACTACCCCAGAGGTAGGGTTGCATCTAGTGTCCCTCCATCCCTATTTAGAAAAGGAAAGGCCACAGAAATATGGGCAGAGGAGCAGGTTCCAAGGGAATGGCCGGGATCCTGGGATCCTCTTGCCTTCCCATTGATCCTTTCTATCTCTTCAGCATCCTGGACACCATCCCTCGCCCCGCCCTGCCCCTCCCCGTACACCCCCCCCCCCCCCCCCGGCTTACCAAGAAAGGTGTCACAGCTCATATCATTAAGACGCTTGGCTGTCTTCAGGCAATGACTCCTGGGTTTTTTTTAACCTTATTACCAATCTGCCTTTCTTAGCAAAGGTCATGAAATGGACAGGGGACGTCTCATCTTCGTTATAATCCACTATTTGAAACATTTCAATTAAGCTTCAGATCAGGCCCCAGAACTGAGGCTGTTTTAACGAGGAGAAGTAATGACCTTCTGTTGCAGGTGGTTTCTGGCACACCATCAGTTTTAATTCTTCTTGATCTTTCTGCACCCTTTGATAGCCGGGATCAAGGGTTCTCTTTATGTGCTTCAAGCACATTGGAGGACTTTTAGGGACTCCACTGACACGGTTTTCATCCCTGCAGCCTCAGCCAAGCTGGTTGTCACCTGCAAGTTCTCCACGCTGTTCAATTTACCAAAGATTAAAAGACGGCTGAAAAGACAGGGCCCCGGTGCTAAACTGTGAGTGTCTGCATGTGTTCCCAAAGCGAGTGAACATCAGGAGGATTCCTCCGAGACAGTGGGATAACCCCTTTGATGCGTGCTCCCCGGGAAGGAAGGAAGCCTCGCAGAGGACGCGAGAGCAGCAGTGTGAGGTTGGTTGGTTTAATGGGGCGCACACTGGGGGTGCACGTGTGTGCATGTGCGTGTGTGTCTGGAACTGAGACTTTTGAAAGTCGCCCTGGTTTTATATGGAAGTGTCCTGGCTCTTATGAAATTTCATTTCCTTAACACAGACATGGATATTTTAAGGAAAGCAATCCTTTTGAAAAGGATTTATCACATTTCTCATACTGGATAAAGGGCAGTAAGGACAGATAAAATACCTTCTCTCTCTTTCAGTTTTGAAGAATTGTATTCATTTTACTTATTCTTTAACAATTCTTGGACCTTACTGTGTGCAAGGCTCATTGTTGGGCTGTCATGAGAAGACAGTGATGAAGAGGACAAATGATCCCAGCCTCCAGGAGTTTACAGTCCATTCTGAGAGACTAATATTCAAAAATAATTATGCAAATAATCATTTAAAATAAAACATGAGTGCGCTGTGCAGAAAAGGCTCGGGGTCCTATGTGAATGTGCGTGGAGACAACCAGCCTGGTTTGAGCAGTCACATGTTGGCTCATGTTCCTGAGGGAAGAGTGAGGTTATCGGCTGGCACCAGGGTGGTGAGGCAGGGCTTGGAAGAGAGTGACGGCATCTTGGCCAAGACAAGGCTATTAGCAGGTGCTGGTGGGTGTGGATGTCAGCAACAGTCTCATGAAACTTTCAACAATTATTCCAAGAAATCACAGTTTAATATCCATGCACTTAAAAATAAAACACTTTATTGAGGTCTGATTGAGATGTAAACAGCTGTACATATTCAATGTATACAACTCAATGCATTTAGAGGTAAAATTACACCTGTGAGACCATCACCACCATCAAGGCTATAGACATACCCACCAGCTCCCAAAGTTTCCTCTCACTCCCTTTCATCATCATCATCATCATCATCATCATCATCATCATAATTTGTGTGTAATGATGATGCCTACATCACTAGAACACTTAAGATAATAAGATCTATCCTCAGCAAATTTTAAGTAGACAATACAGTACTGTTGGCTATGGGCACTGTGCTGTAGAGTCTCCAGAACTTGTCTTGCATCACTGAAACTTTGTACCCTTTCACCATCACCTCCTCATTTCCTCCTCTCCAAGCCCCCAGAACCTCCATTCTACTCCCTGCTTCTATGAGTTTGACTGTGTCAGATTTCACATGTAAGTGAGATCGCATACATTTCCATGACATGAGAGGTAGACTAGACTAGCCTAGCCTAGCCCAGACTCTGGAGCCAGAGGACCTGGTGTGATACTAAACTTAATCCACTCACTAACTGCAATCTTGGGCAAGTCACTTTGCCTCTGTGTGCCTCCATCTTCCCAACTGTGAAAATGGGACTACCAGGAATACAGATCTCAGGAGCTTTATCTGAGGATTAAATGAATGAACAAGTATAAAGTGCTGACAACTGTGCAGATCGGCATTGGCTGTCATTATGAAAGGGGAGCCAGAGCCTGTCTCTTCCTCAAAGTCGCATCTCCTGCCTCACCTGACCAGCAGTGGGCAGCCTCAGCCTCGTGGGGCCCAGCTTGAGTACAGCCCTGCTGAGATGGCCCCTCCCCCTGGCCTGGGGGCATGTCCCGCTGCATATCTGCTGCTTGCTTTCTGCATGTTCCATCTCCCACAACAAGGACTGTCCTCCCACTAGGACACTGGGAATGGATCATTTGAAAGAAATGGCTCCTGGTGCCTTTTCATTCCTTAAGCTGTTTTCACTTGCAACCAGACGGTTTATCAGGAAGGGTATCAGGAAAGACTGTGTGCTTTACTGCCGTTAGACGGCACTGGCATTGAATTGAAAAAGCCTTAAAAATGGCCATCAATCATTTGATATACGTAGGCAGTGATCTATATTGATATGGCTCCAGCTACCATCTGAAATGGTTTGTCTTTCATTTTACCCTTTATATGAGGGTTATTACAGTGCACACCACTTACAACAGACATGGTTATTATGGACAATTGGTTATAGTGGACAAAAACTGATTTCCCAAACCAAACATATTAAATCCAATACATTTTTCATAGGTTATACGCGACAGAAACCTTGGTTTCGGCTGACATTTTCCAGGGACTTTAATTACATTACTATAGGACTCCAAAGAGGAAAAGAAAGGATGGCAGGTATCAAAATGAGGCCAGGGAACACCAGAGGTTTCATTTCCGACAAAATAATTATCCAAGGGTGGGAAACTATTTTGAAGTTAACCCCCAGAGTGCCCCTGCTCAGGTGGCCAGGTGGCTGTTAGCAGTTTCTCTGCAGACCCCCACCCCAGCCATGGGCCTAAAGCGCTGGTGGCTGACATAAGTCAAAACAATTCCCAGCCTGTCCAACACCGGCCTCCTTCCATAAAACAACTGGGCCACAACTGGTCATGACTTGTCCATGAAGGTCACTGAACCAATGAACATTTTTTTTTCCTTAATATACTCAGGCCAACAGGTCCCCATAAAGGGATATGTAAGAGGTTGAACAGGGGCAGAAGGACAGGCCAAATGGCCTTTGTAATCCATGCCTTCAAGTCTCTGCTTCTTTCTAAACCTAGTAGTGCAACCGCACAACTCGGCACACACCAGGCGGTAAGCTTTCTTTTCTGGGGGACTCTTTGCTCACCCCTCAGAGATATGGGCCCCAGAATTGGCAACCTTCACTTGTTAGTTGTCAGAAAGCAAGGTAACACATTCTGCAATGCATCTGCTCACACTTTACACAAAGCCCTCTCCCATGCCCTCTTTCTGTTCTCTAGACAAGGGAGAAAATAGGGTGCGTTCACAGGTGGAAGAGACAAAAACGACACAGCCTTTTGGTCGCTCGGAATGTGGACACTTCAAACAGCAAGGGCTTTGGTGACAATCAAATAAGCATTTGAATCTTGCTCAACCCTCTATGACCAGGTCACCTTGAGGAAGTTTCTCAACCTCACTGAGCCTCACTTCTCTTCTGAAAATTGGATGATATTGCCTCCACCACATGATGTGAGCCTCCTCTAAGGTCTCATGCACGAAGTCGTCTAGAAAGTCCTGGCACAGGGCTGGCCCACGTGAGTATTTGGTGTCCCTTTTCTGTCCTCCCATAGCAGGCTCCCAGCGTCCCTCTGGTTTCCCCTGTGTGATCACGGTGTACTTGTCTCTCTACACACTCCCACTCTTATTCTGTGTGACTATACTCATGACTTCTATAGGGACTAAGGTCCTAATTCATCTTGGTTTCCCCAGGGCCAGGGGCAGAACAGGTTCTTAGTTGAACAAACGTATGAATGTTCATTTCTTTGCCCACTTGGGTCCTTCCCTGGGAGGTGGCTAAGGAAGATCTCTGCTTCAGGGAGTGTGTCTTCAGGGCTTTCTGTCTAAGACTTCAAACTTGCTGTTCTCCAATTGAATAGTGAAGGCTTACCTCTCTGTACTGAATCCTTTCCTGCCCTTTTTTATTCTCCTTCTCCAGTGCCACCTGGAGGAGTCTGGTCTTCTGTCTCCTCTGGAATTTCAGCCCTTCTCAAGTTTCAACGGCCCACTTGCCCCCCTCCATCACCAGGCACAGCTGGTCAGAGGAGGAAGGGGCCTTTGTGAACGCAGTGTAGTCACTGACAGAGAAGCTACCAGGAGACAGAGCACCAGGCCTAATCCCAAGATTTATGCCATTAGCCATTGCCTTGAAACTCCCTCCACCTCCTTCCCGTATCTGTAAAATGCCCTGCTCTCCCTGCTGAGTCTGTGGGATCCAACAATAGAATGTGTGGGGAACTACCTTGAAAACTATAGAGCCCTAGATAAGGATTTTAAGACAAAATTACACTTACCTTTTAAGGGTGCTATTTGAATCCTTCACTGCTCAAGTGACACGTAGGCCAAATGATCCAACAAGGTCATCCTTACATGACTGAACACTGAGCAGCGGAGTGACAGTTCTTCATTGCTGGGGCCTGGCACCTCCCGTGGGCCTGTAGCTGGGGCCATGCCTCCAAATGGCTTCGGGCTGCAGAAGATGCGCCCAGCCACATGCAGCCAAAACCCATTCCGCCCCTTCTGCCTCCCCAAACTCAACAAAACGGCTTCCTTAAATCATCCACGCCCATCCTTCTTGCCTGAAAGGGGTTTGAATTCTGGGGAATGACGATTACTGGTACAGTGGGGCCTTGACTTACGAGTTTAATTCGTTCAGAGACCGAGCTCGTTAACTCAAATTACTCTATCAACTCAATGCAAAAAATCCGCCGAGAGACAGCTGGTATCTCAAAAAACTCGTTCGTCGGGGCACTCGTAAGTCAAGGCCCCACTGTACTTGGGCCATTGCTAGAGAGGTGCTTCTTTAAGACCTCCCCTCCTCACCTTCTCCTTCTCCCCCACTACCTCCTCCAGAGCCCCTAACTCTCCCATGGTTCTGAAAGTGAGCAGAGACAAGAAGTCATGAGCTGAAAATGATCCTTTCACTTCTGTCACAGCACCAGTTGTTAAATGAAAAATGTAAACACTTCCTTAGGTTGGGCCCTTTAAAAGTGTTTCAATCTGTGTGATATTTGCAAGCACCTCACAAAGAAACATCAGTACTGAGTTCTAGGCATTTTCACTGGCTCTTCCTGCTTCTGTGGTTTTCCCCAGGAGAAGCTTGGGAGCAGGAGTGAAAGTGAAGGGAGGCTCTGGAGCGAGATTTTTAGGTTCTATTCCATCTGCCCCTCCCTTGCTGGGTAAAACAGGAAAGTTACATACCTCTCTGTGCGTTGGTTTCCTCATCTGTAAAATGGGAACCATAATAATAATAGTATCCGCTTCCAAGACTTGCTTTGAATATTGAAAGATATAATCTGTGTGAAACACTTAGAACAGTGCCTGATACACAGGAATGTTTAATAAAGTTTCATAATTGCCATGATTTGCATTTGGGAAAAATAATCATTCCTCCCTCATTGGATGTGTATTAAGTGTTTACCACAGTTCTGGGCAAAAAGTAAGTGTTCAGTAAACCTAGCTCCTGTCTGGAATGCCCTGCCCCCAACTGCCTATCAAATTCCTCCACAATGGAAGCCCCGCGGAAGCCCTGCCCTTCCCTTCCATGAAGCCTTTCCTGATTAGCCCAGTGGCAAGAGAGTTTTCTCTCTCCTGGCTTCACACATGGAACTTATTACCCTCTGTCATGTAACGTAATACTGTGCACACACCATCTCTCCAATCTAACCAGAAACTCACAGAGAACAGGGTGTGGATTAAAATTATATGACCCTTATTCATCCTAAGCACTTGATAGAGATTTGTAGATTTATTAAATAAAGGAATGAATGTTCTGATGAAACTGGGAATTCAATAATTTAATGAAAAGATAATATTTAAGGGTGGGACTTTTTTGATTCATTTCTTTCAAGCCTCCGTCTGTTTGGGTGGTCACACTCTCTTTTCCCTTAGGCCGAATAGCATGGGGGACCTCAGTTTAAATCATTCTGAAGTAAGACAGAGAACAAGCAAATAAAATAAACTATAAGGGGCCTTGTCAGCCCAGGATGTGGAAGCATTAGCACAAAGAGTTATTTAGGGTGAGAGTATAAAAGAAAACATCAGAAAGTTCTTCCTTTTGGGGAATGAGGAAAAACTGATAATAGTTCTAAACTCTAAAGCCTATAAAAGTGCTCATTCATCAATTAACTCTTTGTTTAGGGAGAAGACTGTTCTTTGCCTTCATTTTCAAGACACACTCTTGAGTGAGAGTGTCTTGGGGGGTGTTGGGGGGTGAGGTTGCAGTTCGTTTGTGTGGGCCTCTTCCCAACCCTGCCACTAATGCCTTTCTC
Source organism: Myotis daubentonii (assembly GCF_963259705.1). Classification (NCBI taxonomy): domain Eukaryota; kingdom Metazoa; phylum Chordata; class Mammalia; order Chiroptera; family Vespertilionidae; genus Myotis; species Myotis daubentonii. Next base: position 154,557,631 of record NC_081842.1, read on the forward strand.
GGCCATGCCATGGGCAGCAGAAGGAAACCAGCGAAGCTCAAGTCAATTCAGTTCCAGGCAGTAATTTAGGTCCAAAGTTTGGGGGAAAGTGAGCTTGCATGTGGCTATTGACTGAAACTAGAATTGAGAGATGATCTGTGGATTTCACGTACTTAGCACAGTAATCGCTCCCCTCCCCACACCCCACCTCTGCTTCCTTCCACTGCAGTCACTATGGACAACTGAGAATTGGTTCCCCAAATGCATCCTTTGGACCTAGATTGAGCAATTCTTACCTAGGCTTTTCCCAAGCTCTTGTGAAATCTGTCCTTTAGGGAATTCTCTCACTTGTGTTCAAAGAGACAACATATTTATATTTGGTGTTTTTGTGTGAGCATCTTGTGCATGTAGCCCCAAACAGTCCTACATGTTTGATGAATAAACAGATGACTCCTCCTAAATAGATCAGTCACAAGTATTCGCAGAATACAAAAAATACTGAGGCTGTGTTCCGATTCGATTATTAGCTCCACCCACCGCACCCAGGCCAAGCTCAGCCCTCCGCAGACCTTCAGTTCATAGGTGGACCAGAGCGGGGATGGATTGGCTCACTCAGCTGCAGACCCCTCTGCCTAAGGAACCCAAGGCTACCCAGCAATTGCTAGCGGCACCTGTGCCCAGGGCCATCCTCCAACCACCTCCAACTGCTATTCTGTCACCCTGGAGCACAGGTGGCAGCTGCAGTGGGCAAAGGTGTAGAAAAACTGAGGCAGAAACAAAAGCTCTTCCATTGCTTTTCTCCACGTGTAAGTGGCAAAGGCTAGTAATAGGACTCTTTGCTCTGAGTATTGGGCCATACAGTACTTCCTTCCAAAGAGCTTTCAACTGATCCATCTTCTGCCTAAATTCTGGCCCGAGCTTCCAGCGTTGGAGTTTACCACATACAATCTGTGGGGCCTCAGCATAGACCCCCCAGGAGGCTAGAAAGGCAGAGTGATAATTACTTGGTGGAATAGATCAGACTACTCAATTTTGCCAGTTGAAGGGCATGAGAATGGTCTACCTTCATACAGTTGTATTTACTGACTTATTAATCCACTATTTAAGTGTTCCATAATTTAGAAACTTCCTTGCTTTGTAAGTGGTAAGAATTTCCAGTTAAAGGCAATCATTGTAATCCCAACACCCACTCTGTTCCTAATTAGCTCTGTAATTAAATTACCAATTAAAGAGAACTGAAAAAACTCTTCATTGGATAAAATAAAATGCCCTTAATTATGATGTGGTATCCTTGGTGAACAGAAGCAGAAATATATATACACACACACACTCATGCACTCACACACAAGAAATTAAATATATGTACCCATCTATAAATGTCATCTTTCCGTAGATGTTTCCATACCAGAGCTTCACACTCAAGCTACATGCCAAAGTTGTGACTCTCCCTGTTGTTTCTTTTTTTTTTAAGAGGGTGGGTGGAAGAGAAGAGGGAAGAAGCAAGACAACTTTATTGGTTTAAATTTGTCTCATGAAAATAATGATATTGATCAAATTTATAGGGCTTGATTCAAAAGGGAATTGTACAGGCTACTTCCAAATGAGAGCAATATAATACAAAAAGGCACATAAGATATAATGCTATCATCTAAAGGGCTAACTTTTGCTACTATTAACCCTGCCTTCTCTCACACAAAAGCAGTTAGCCTATAAGATACAAGAGTGATTTAGGAATCCCTGGGTATTGTGCCTTAGTGGGGTCCAAGGTTTGGGTTCTATAAACCTTCATGTGCCTTTCATGGTTTCCTGATGCAGAGTGCAAGAGAGGGAATAAAGACTGTGAGGAACAGGAAGGAAAGGAACTTTCTTTTTATATTATATATATTTACATTTTACAAAACTTACCATTTTTCCCTGAGGGTACAGAATCACTAGTGTGTTAATTAAGTTCACAACTGCACATACCAAGTCAGGAAATACCAAAAGAAGAAAAAGAAAAAGAAAGCTTCATGAAGCAAAACTGAGTTGCTAGGGTTGCCCATGGCATATAATGAAGTTATACACTGCCCTACTGTTCAAGCATTCCAAATTTTAAATGTGCCAAGTAAATCACTTCTTAATTATTGGGGAGTTTAATTCATTTCCCCAACTCTCCTCTGCCTCCCTCCTGCCCACTGCCTCTCCCAAGGTTTTCTACATCTCTGTGTATTTTGGTGAATTACTTTTTTAAGTCCTGAAGCTAGATTTTGTGTTGTATACTTCAATCAGGGAGAAAGGAATTTAGCACAAACATTCCAAAGGAAATTCTAGTAGGGCGATGAAACTTAGTGTGGAAACTTATCTGAAAGGGGACACGGGATTGGGAAAGCTCTTATTAAGCAGTCGTTTTCCATGGACGAAAACTGAACTCGTGTCCCTGCTACTGTACGCATAACAAGAGCCACATTTGTAAATATCCTTTGTGTATCTATATGTTTATAATTTTGAATGAATCCCAGAAATAGAATCCTGAAGTCTATTGGGCACTTGCTACTTTAAGGTTGGTGCATAACATGACTAAGTACAAATGATTGCCCTTCTTCCCTCTCCTAAAAACAAAACAAAACAGTTCCATGTGTGTCTTGGCATTTCCTGGCAAAGACTCTAAAAAGCCCAAAAGAAGATGTAGAAGAATAATGCATCCGTAGTTTATAGCTAAAACTTAGACACAACTTCTAGTGGCCAGCACTTTCCTCCTCACAGTTCTTAGAAATGATAGAGGACGGTGTTTTCCATTTTACAAATGAGGAACCTTAATCTATCAACGGCTTCCATTCACAGTTACAGAAGATGATGGGCTGTCAGGCCACCCCAAGATAAGAACAAAACCAAGATGCAAACCCCCAAACCTGATCATCTTGAGAAACTTATTAAAAGTATTAAAGCCGTTCAGGCAGCATTTGAATTTTAGAAAGTCAGCCTTTCTCATCACATCGGAGAGACGGTGCATCTCCCCGGAGCACGTGATGCTCTGCTTTTGGCTGAGAAAGCTGCACCCTGTAGCACACAGCTCTGCAGCAGGACCTCTTTCTACTGAGCACGCTCGCTTCCCACATGAGCTGCCATATGTCTTACCCTTCACAAGAAGTTGGGTGTGAATCCATTTTTATTTTAGCAAGGACTCTGATTCTGTTCGTCATTAATCTTCCCCCTTTGTCTCATCCCTCATCTCCTGCCAAATGACTTTTCAAGTACTCGCTGAACTTATTTTAAAGGACAAAGCATTCCTATACTCCCTCTGTGAAGAGATGCCATGAGAAATGAAGAAAAGGACAGGAGGACTTTTTTCTTTTTTTTTTGGTTTACTGAAGGATTTGTGGATAAGCTTCCACAGTTGAATAAATGCTTTTCACTAAAGGGAACCTATTAAAGAAATTTAGTGAAATGTACTCTAGTCATCTCTAAGTGGACACTAGTACAGGGAGTCTCAAACTTTACTATTCTTATAGTGTCTGGTCAATGTGTTCAAAAGGTAAAACCCTGGACCCCATCCCCATCTGGCCCAGTGATTCCTAGGGCCCAGGTAATTCTAATGCAGGTGGTCCTTAGACCACACCTTGCAAAACAGTGGCCCAGTAGATGTTTATCCACGTCTCAGAGATAATTTGCAGTCCTGGCTTGAGCAGGGCCTGGCTTCAGGATATTGGAATGTTAAGAGGTCAGGGCTCACGGTCTTGGGCTGAGACAAGGGGGCCTGAGATGTCAAAGGTCACCTGGCCACTTCTTTTCTGAGTCTAAGGAGTAACTTAGGTTTTCTTGTTTGCGTGAGTTTCATGCTCACCCATTAGCAAAATAAAGAGCGGCCTGTTCAGATTCTTTCTGTGAATCCTTCCCTGGGTGCCTTAGAGCAAAAGGCCTGTGTCCTCCCAGGAGTAGGCTTTGCTCTTTGTAGGGCTGTTTTCTCCTTCCACTCAACTCTCAGTACTCAGCCTGCACAGAGCAGTGTGCTTGTTCTGAATCACATTTTTCATGTGCACCATAACTAATCTGGACTTTGAAAATCAAAATGGGAAGCACAACATGTGACCTGAATGCAATTTTTTTTCAATAACCAGAGCTCTTAACATTTAGTTTTGCTTAATGACCCAAGACGCAGATCCACACGGATTACAATTTCTGCCCCATTCAATTCATGCACAGGGTAGGATTCATATAACGTGCCTTTAATTTTTTCACATAAATAATTAATTCTACATTTAAAAACACGTTAAGATGTTTTATTTCTTAATCAGCTAATTTGACTGGGAAACAAAGATGCCCTTTATTCCCATTTTCTTTGAGTCGTGTTACTGTAGTAAAAGTTCCCCACAAGATTTGGCCTTCGCTCACAAGTTTCGCGGCTGCCAATTAGTTTCCAGAGTCGCTATTTTACAAAAATGCTTCTCACTTCTAAAAAATGTAATTGAATGTCTGTTCATCACAGAGTTTCTTGTGTTCAAGCCCAGGGTGTTAAACATTTTTCGGGTTGACTTGGGTCAGCTTTGAAACATTTCAGACAGTGAAACTTGAGAAGGGACCGTATGCTATACTGTGTCCCTCACATCCTGTTAAGTATTAAGTGGATATTTAAATGGACTTGTTATACCTCGAGACCGCCTTAAAGTGAGCCATATAGTTTACAAGACTGTTCATTAAATGAGAGGATTGCATGGGATGCACATGTATTTTCATCATCTTTCGCATTGGCCCAGGGTTGCCCTTTAATTTTCAGACTAATTAAAGTAACACACTGTACTGCAAAGGGTGGACGCCTGTGCTTCTACAGAGATGCGAGCACTGATGAGAGTGGAATGGTGGATTTTCTTTTCTTTAAAAGGAGTGGGAGAAGAAAGAATTCGCCTGAGTGGACCTGTTCTATTCAGGGCTTCTATTTGTTCCACTCCTGGATCAAGTTTTTAATTTAACAAGACTGCGTTTTGGGGGAGTTTTTGACCCCATCTGTTTGGGGCCAGGGTGTGCCCCACCTGGTGGGGCAATTGATTTTCGAATTAACTGGGCTTCATTGCAGAACAATAGAGTGATTGTTTCGTTGCTTTTAAGCACTAGGATTCTTGGAATCTGATGGGCAAAAAAATAAATCAGACTGCAATGCGCAGCTCTCTGGGCTGCTAATTGCATTTGACCCATTATCCTCCTCCCCAGACCCGGTTCAAACTTTGACACGGCTGACTTAGAGTTTGAAATGTAAATGGAAGGGCTGCTTTTGCAGGTCATCATACTGTGGAAAGTTCGTTCCTGGAACACTCTTCGAAGCCTGGAGAAGAGAAGAAACAGATATGAGCAATTATCCCAGGATTGTGCAGCTGCTGGCATTTGCTGGGCTGGCAGACCCAGCTCTGGGCCCTTCTCCACCAGCACCACCCAGAGCAAGGAGCAGCAATGGAGGGACAGAGGGAGCTGGGCTGCCCAAGAGCATAGCAGCAGAGGTGCCAACCGCCCATGGCTCAAGGAGGTAGGGGCTGAGGACATCTCCCCTCCTGCCTCCCTCAGCCCACCCTTAAAAAGCATGTTGCACAGGCTTATAGTTAGCAACTCTTTGCTGCCTCTCCCTCTTCCTCCTCAAGGCTGTGCCTTGCCACCCATAAGGCCTCTTTGAAAAGAGCACAAGGTTTATAAAGCCTCTCTCTTTCTTCACAAAGAAAAGTTCCTCCACTCCTGGGAAGCTCATCTGAAAGCAATAGCTGGTGCTGCTCCCCAGCCTGGATCTAATGAAGGATGTGAGTGTGCACCCCGAGCTGGGCTCCCCTGCAACCGCAGCTCTCTCCTAGAGGTGATCCTCAGTTGATTTTGCAGTCACTTTAAAAATGGGGCCAGGCCACGGCTACTATGGGATGGAGTTGGGCCCTGAGAGGAGAGAAGGAAGAAGAAGGGAGAGCACTGGTGGGGAAAGGGTGATTTCCGTCAGGAGGGGTTCCAGGGCTCAGAGGCGATTGCAGCCAACCGAGGAACTGGGTCCCAGCCCAACTCTCCAGGCTGGGAGGAAACGGGTCTTGTAAAAGAAGGGGATGGCGAGCCCCTAGAGAGCAGGCTGCTGCCATCACGCCATCACAGAGCCACCTGAGCAGGACACCCTAGCACCGGAGTCTGCAGTAGCCCCTGGAGCTGCACCAAGGGGGCAGTGTAGAGAGAGCTTCAATCGGGGAGGCGGCTGCGTTCAAATCTCAGCTTTGCTACTTACTTATTGACCTTGGCAAGATACATACCCTTCTGTCTCAGTATACCAAATGCTCACAGGTGCTGATACACAATCGTCTAGTCGTGGGGCATTCATTCGGTGCTAAAGCCTGGTGTGTGGTAAGTGTTTGATAAGTTTCAGGTTACGTGATTATCAGAACCAAGGTCAGACCTCATCTTGTTTGCCGAGGAAAGTTCAGGGTCTTCCAAAGCAAAGCACACGTTCAATCAGCAGAGTCAAAGCAGCACGTATCTAGGGAGGCCTGGCTTCTGGCAGGCTGAGCTCCTGCCTGACACTGCTCACCGCCCTGGGGAGGAGACAGAGGCAGCGACACCCATAAAAGAACAAAGGTCCACACTGGGCTGGAGGGTTCCCACACTACCACTGAGCTTTGACGTCTCCTCAAAGATTGGGAGTCCAACCCAATGTTGCTATGGGCTGGGTTTGACTATGATTTATTTTCTCCGTGGGAAATCAGAGGATGGTGCTTTTATGAGTTTAATTCTAGCTCTTGCACGTATTAAGAGGTGGGGAAGGCCCCCAACATTGGCAGTACGGCGAGAGTCATCCCGCCTGAGTTCTCAGCTCAGAGGTGGAAAGATGTACTCTGTTTGGGGCCAGGTCTACACTGCACCTGGATCCTTATATTTGCCAGTAAATATAGAAGCACATGGAGTTATTAATTAGCATTTATGAGCTCATTAGCATTCATAAGTAATGTCAACACAAGATGATGAACTAAGCTGGATTGTTTGGGAAGGGGAGATGAGAGAGAAAACTTGTCTCTCCACTTGGATTCATATAAATGCTACTTCTCTAGAATCTACCCCCGCATAGGAGTCAGCAGAAATAAACACAAATACACAAGGCAAGTCAGTAAATTCCCTATGTATGAGGGTGGCCTCTTCAGGGTTTCTGGTTTCCATTACTAATCTATTTCATATTGAATGGATTTGAAACTCAGTTTAAAGAAAACACACAGTAGCAACATTGCCATCCAGGGTGGCCATATGTGATTCTTTGTCATGAGCTTTTCAAGGTGAAAGAAAACTCAGAGACCATTACATCACCCCACCATGCTTCGGGTAAGGAAACCGAGGTCCTAAGGTTGGAAGCAGAGCTGGGTCTGGAAATTCCACCTCTTTTTCTAAAACTCAAACCTTCATAAAATGGATCCATACGTTTGGGGCTGAAAGTCTCTCTGGGTCCAATGTTATCTCTTTGTTTAAATTGTCCTCTCCACCAAAAAAGACATGGTGGTTGTGTTTTTTCCATTCTAATGTCTTTTGGGAACCAAGCAGAACTCACTTCCTCTTTTGATCAATCTTTCAGTCCAGCTCAACAAGAATTGTTGGCAGCTGATGTTCTGGACTTTGGTCCTTTCTGGGCAGGGCAACCAAGTGAATCACGGTGAGCACCACCTGGCTTCTAATGGAAACAGGATGGAAATTATACTGGGCTTACCAAAATCTAATTTGCTAGGGACTGAAAGGGGCTTTTGCAGGGGAGAGAGCAGCAATTGGGTGAAGGAGGGGACAGAGACAGGATTAGAAACCTAAAGACCCCCCAGAGGACTTTCAGCTCTCAGTTCTTCCAGCCACTTAGAAATCTGACCATTTTAATGCAGATCTACAACATTTGAATTAAATTTAATAGTGGTTTTAATAGGTTAAAAAGAAACCACATTTTAAGGCTTGTCCCACATTCAATTTATAGCAGGTGTTTTGCTTACAAAAAGCTACTCACAGAGGATGGTCCCACAGTTTCGGTCAAAGCGTTCAGCTTTCGTGATTGTCTTACACAATCTTAGCTGTATTAAACTTTTATCTAATTTCTAAAGGATACCCTGTATCTCTCAATTATCATGTCTAATTTCGAACTTGATTTTCACTAGCAGCCCACCACAGACATTCGGCTCTGAGTCTCTATGTGTAGTATGTAGGTTGACACCTTGGGCTATGTTGGAACAAATTTGGCATTAGATCTGTGTGGACTAGATGGGAAATGAGGGAAGACCAAGTGCTAACCCAGGATACAAACTGTTCAGTTCTTTGAGGGTTTTATGGATCCCTAATTTGGAACAGTTGGCCCAAGTGGGACATTCTGGTGACATAACTTTACAAAACCACACCTTTGCAAATAAGCATGGTTTCCATGCTTGTAGACTGGCAATAGTTCTTAATCTGATTGCTGATTATTCCTCAAACCATTATTTTGTGTTTTGTATGGTTATTCAGGAATAAAACAACCAATAAACCAAAGGTGACCTCTACCTAATATTTGAATTTATCTACATAGAGTGGTGGATGCTACCTGGAATCCAGTGTAGACTTTTAACTTGGTCAGGAACTTGTTGCCAAAGTAGTTCACATGTCTCCTTTGTTTCCTAATACATGATGGTTTTTCTTGACTCTTTTTTTTTTTCCTTTTTCACCTATCAGTTCATCCCTGGCTACGGTATTGTCTGATCATTGGAGTTCAGAGCCTTTCTTTAGGCTTCCTGGGGAGGCTGAAATCTTGGGTTTTGTAACTAGAATTGGGTGGTAATCTTGTGTGGGCTCTCTGTCCTCAGAAGGATCATTAGTGAGTTTCACTGACTCAGTCAAGTGGCCCACACCACCAAGGTCTTTCCAAGCTTCAACAACATTCAGATGCTTTCCAAGCTTCTAGACGGCTATTTCAAAGAACCAGTGTTCTCCTGGAGCTCTGAGCCCACAATCCATCATTGGCTTTCCTTGCTGTCCCTTTGGACATTGCTGTTTTAAATAATTAAGGGGAAATGGGGTAATTTTCAGAAATATAGAAAAGCTAAAAAAGCATCAGCAAGTCCAATGCTACAGACCACCCTCAATGATGTCTTTCAGCAGCCGGGTTCACTATCTGCCAGAACTGAGATCTGCTATCTGTGTAAAATGCCTTTGTAAGGCGTTATGTCTAATGACCAAACAACAACCAGGCAGCTGCCTTTTGGGGAACGAAGAGAGAGAGCTTCAAGCAGGAGACAGAAGAAAAAAGACTGAAGGACACATTAGAACCCCATTCCTCACTGAATCCACATCACCCCCAGGATAGAGCTGATGCTCCTCCACATGGAGAGAAGAGCCCTGCTTTACCTTACCTTGTCCTCCATGCTCCAGCAGCATCCAGCCACACGATTTTTCACCTGTACCTTTGCTGTACCTGGAATATTCTTCCACTGCACCCTGATCTTCTTTCCCTTATTCTACAAGACTAAGCATAGGCATCAACTCCCCCTGGAAATGCATTCCCATGATTCCTCTCTGAGCACCAGACTGAATAAGGCATATTTTCTCTATGCTCATCTCTACCACTCCATTTACCATAGTCTTTGTAATAATTTGGTTAAGTATCTTTTTCCTTCACTTGACTGTGAGTTTCTTAAGGGCAAGAACTATGTCTTATTTCTCTTATTTTCTTACTAGAGGCCCAGTGCATGAAATTTGTGTGTGGGGGGGGGTCCCCTCAGCCCAGCCTGCACCCTCTCCAATCCAGGGCCCCTTGGGGGATGTCTGACTGCCGGTTTAGGCCAGATCGGGCCTAAACCAGCAGTCGGACATCCCTCTCACAGTCTGGGACCCCTGGCTCCTAACTGCTCACCTGTCTGCTTGCCTGATCACCTTTAACTCCCCCCCCCACATTGGCCTGGTCACCCCCAACTTCCCTCTTTGCCGGCCTGGCCACCCCAATTGCCCCCCCATGCCGGCTTGGTCGCCCCCACCTGCCCCCCCTGTGGGCCTGGTCGCCCCATGCAGCCTGCTGCTTGGTCTTTTGGTTGCCCCTCACTAACCCACCTGCAAGCCATAACCCATTCGATGCAGTGTACGGCTAATTTGCCTACAAATGTCAGGTGGTCATAATAATCTGGCCACTCAGTGTCCACCAATGGGAGCTTTCTTCCTTTGGAAACCAAGACCTCTAAGCCTGCAGAGTCCAGAGTTTGGGAGAAGGGAAGTACAAATTTCCTGAGTGGGTTACAGGGAGTAATGGTAAGCAAAGCCACACTACTTTCACTCCTAGGCTCTTGGACCCATGTGTTTTTCCTTTTGGATCACAGCTCCATATAATGGCCAATGATTTATAATGTAGTCTGCACCCTAGAGGATGGTGCCTGATCTTCACAGACAACAGTGCTAAGCTGGTGCCTCAGCTTTGCCTTCAAGAGGCCATTCCATCACTCCAGCAGACCAGCATCTTCCAGGCGGTACTATATGAGAGAGGTAAGGATATCCCATTGCCATGTGCCCTCTGGTGCACCTCCATTGGCATAAAGTAGACCCCTTGATGTGACAGGATGTGATGTGGAATCCCTGTCAGTGGATGCTCTAGCCCTCAGATGCAGATGGTGGTGCCATCTGGGGCTCTGCGGGCAGGAAAGGCAAACCCTGGAATATTATTTTTTCAAGTTAAAACAAATTGCTGCCCTTTATAGCAATGCAGCCAACTTGCCACCAAGTGGCCGGTTGGCGACCTCAAAGGATAAGGCCATATTAAGCATTGTTCTCTGTTGCGGACAGGTTGGACATTTGGCAGCAGCAATAGCTGCATTAGTTTGGTGAGTGGGAACCATGCTGTGGACACATGTATAGCTTCCAAATCCCCCATGGCTACTCCCTTTATGTACCTATTGTGTCAGAGCTAGGTTAATCAATGGCAGTGGCTAGTTGATATCAACTGGCCTAGCCATGCTATCTTCATGTTTATTTAGTACCTTTTCTGTTCTGGATGTTCTCTAATAGATGTTAACCTTTCATACAAAGATTGTCATACTTTCACACCCATTTCCACAGGAATACCTTTTTCTCAGAACCCCTTGTCTTCCCATCTTTTTTCTGGCTCCTGATCATTCAGTCAATGACCCTGAGTTTATATATTTATTCTATTTCCTCACAAAGTAGATGAGCAAGCAAGTACATCATTTGAAGCTATGCCCATAGGGAGTATTTCTACTAATTGCTGACTTCAAGGTCACCACTGAGTAGGGCTTTCATGCAGCAGCAGTCCATTTTCTGTCTGCAGCCACATACCAAGTCAATACATTCATGAGCCAAGCTCAGTCTTTTACGTTCTCCATCAACTGGTCATAAGGGACTCCCATGTGGCCACAGGTGTGCACTGAGGAAGAGGTGGTGGCTGATGACATGGGTAGTCTACTTATGCCCTTTGGCCTGCTCATGTCCAGTCCTGAGTGCACCCCCTTCATCTTGCAATGGATTATTTCTGGGCTTACTCACTCAACCTATGACTTGCTGGGTCTATCAAAAAACAGTTTATCATGGACAGTTCTAGCTTCACAATCATTTGACAACTAATAGGCAGAGTACCAGAGCATACCAGGAGCTACTTTTCAAAATGTGTGTAGTCTGTCTTCTGGACCCTCCCACTGAGCATAATGAATAGGTGAGATTTCTGACCTTACTGTGATATTTCCACTCTCTCATGCCCATTTCTGAGACTTTTCATTCTCCCACCAACTTTCATAGTAATTTATTTCTACTTTGTTTTACATGGACTATTACTTTATCCAAGTTTCTGAGAGTCATCCTATCAGAATAGTAGCAGCATCCCAGGACCATTGTCAGATGTCCTGTATCCCAGAAGAGTGTTCCCATATAGATAAATTCTCTGTAGCATAACATTACTAGAGGCTCAGCGCACAAAATCATGCACAAGTAGGGTCCCTAGGCCTAGCCTGTGATCAGGGCCATGTCCAATGCCCCATGATGCTCATTGCCACCAGCCTTACCCTGTGATGCTAGCCGCTGCCCCGCAACACTCCGTGATGCTTGCCTCTGCCACCCAGCGACACTCACTGATGCTCCATAACGTTTGCCTCCACCACCCCACAACACTCCTCGACACTCCCCACCCCACAACACTCAGCGATGCTCCCCACCCTGCAATACCCTGCAATGCTCATCACCCCGCTTCACTCTGCAACTCTTGCCGCTGCCCCGCAATGCTTGCGGCCACTCGCCACTGAATGCTCACAGCCGCCCACTGCCCGCTGCCTGCCGCCTGCTGCCGCTCAATAGTCCCCAGTCCTGCCCTGCCACCACCCCCCTGTTTGCTGTGGTTTCCCATTCCTCATGCTTCGATCAGAGCCTGCGGGGCGGGGGAGGGATGGAGAGGTAGTCATTGCACCTCATGGCAACTGGTCCAGCGGTCGTTCTGGTCATTACGCTTATGGTCCTGGCCTTTTATTAAATAGGATATTCCACCCACCTTGATCCAGTACTCTCAGACCCCAGTCCTTTAAATAATGACCCAGATCCTGCCAGTATTTGTTGGCTAGATCTTGCAGTTCCTTCAAGGCCTAGTGCCTTTCCTCCCCTGGTAGGCCCAGCACTTCCCCAATGTTGTAATTTAATCCTTTTTATTAGTCTGGCTGCCAACAGAGGTGACATAAGGGCAGATCTTGAAGGGAGAAGGACACATTTGTACAGGCAGATGCTTCTGCACCTTCTACAAGCAAGAAAGGAATAGTGCTAGTCTTTAACAGAGTGGAGTGGGCCTCCTCTGTAGGCTCAAAGAGTTTAGGGGAATCTGAAGACTCAAGATGTTCAAATGTGTCAGCTCAGATGTCACTGTCTCTTATCTCAAAACCCTGTTCTTTTCCAATCAGAACTCTGATTGGTATAGCACACCTACCAAGGATGAGCATTCAATCTTCCCCGAAACTCCACTAATCTTATAATTAGGTTCTAGCTCTAATCTCCAACTTTAACTAGAAGAAATGAGGCTCACCCTCTGTCTAATCAGTGAGACCTTCTGGTTTTCACACCAAGCCGTTAACTGCTAGTTTATTGCTCTTTTTCCCAAAGCATTAATTGCCCTCAGCAATAGTCATTCAATGCCATTGCTATTATCATTACTATTTCTCAAATGCCTGATACATTCAACCACTAGTGCATTCCCTTCCATCAGCAAACTGTTCCAGTTCACCTCTGCTACCCTGTGCCAGGATCTTGCATTGTTCTATCTAACCCTAGAGAGGGGGTCCTTGTGGCCAGTAGCTAGCAGGTGATCAAGCTCCAGAATCCCCTTTTAGCATCACCTTTCTCAGACTACCTCTGGTACCAACTATTTAGATTGGGTTCTCTGAGAATCTGACTTTCAACCAGATATTTATGAGCAGAAAGTTTATTAATGCATGCTCTTGCTCAAATCACTATTTCCAGAGGGAAAGCAAAGGGAAGGAAAGATGACTGGGCCATGGGAAAAGCTGGGCTCTGATGTAGTGATGACAAAGGCCTCAACCAACCTGGCAGAGAACTCTAAGCTGGTTTGCACTTAGTAATTGTACCAAGGTGGGGTGAGGTAGACAGACCTTTATGCCCCCCTGGAAACCAGTCTTTGGATACAGGTTTCCCAGCAAAGGGATGTGACATTGAGTGAAGAGGTTCACTTGAGCAAAGGCAATTAACAGAGGGGCTGACAGCTAAGGCCTATGGGCCAGCAGCATGCCTAGCAGCTGAAGGATTAAGTCCTTCCATCCTGATGGGATTGGGTGGTGTAGCATCCTGACTTCTACAGAACCCAGCTCTACCTCTTATTAACTGTGTGACCTTAGATAAACCAGTATGCTCTCTGGGTCTTAGTTTTCTGATCTGTAAAACAGAAATAACAGTAATGCCAACCTCATAGTGCTGTCATGAACATTAAACAAATTAATAATGTGATGCACCTTCATATCGAACCTGGCACACAATCAGCACCGTAGCTTCTTGTAGCTGTAAGAAGCTTAGTGTTTGTGTGAGAAGTTAAGACTACGCTATAAGATACGACAGACTTGAAAAATTGTGGGTAGTAGATGCTTAGAAGGGGGGAAAATCAAGGAAACAAAAAAGGGCAAAAAAGAGGAGATGGTCCACAGATACATGGAGTTTAGAAAGGTGCAACAGAAGAGGACAACTTCCAGGGAGGATATTAACAAGAGCCAAGGCCCAAGAAGCAACAATGGCCTTTGCAGGACAATGAGGAAGTCATTCTGGCTGCTACAGTGCTTCCTGCCCAGAAGTACACTAGAAGGGGGTGGGTTATGAAAGCTTAGAAATCCAGTCACAAACAGCTGCTCTAGAGACCCCAAAAGACCATAGTACAATTGGGTTCACAAGTGGTATGAGGGACATCCCCAAGGAATGGAATATGTTGGCAGGAGTGGGAAAGAGAGGAGGATGGAGACAGGGATGAGAGGGCCAAGAAGAGACAAACACAAAGGAGAGGGCCATGTCAAGGAGAGAGGAGGCCGAGAACAAATTGGAGTTAAAAGCCAATCCAGAAAGTGAAAGAGAAAACCAGAAATGAACAAGAAATGGAGTTGAGCTGTAAGAAATCATGGCCTTCTGATTTCAGAAGTTCTAATTCAAAGGGAGTGTTACAGAAAATCATAATAATTTAGAGCTAGGTCAGCTGTGTTACTCCCTTGGAAAACAACACAAACACATGTATTAATAAGCCCAGTGTTTTGCTATATTATAAACTAGAGGCCCGGTGCATGAAAATTCATGCACTGGGGGGGGAGGGGGGGGGGGAGGAAGGGTCCTCAGCTCGGCCTGCCCCCTCTCACAGTCCAGGAGCCCTCAGGGGATGTCTTACTGATGGCTTAGGACTATTCCCCGGGAGCAGGAGGCGACCTGGCCGATCAGGGGAAGGCACCACCCCCATCACCCCACTGTTGCTGCCACTGCTAGCACTAGCAGTTGCTGTGGCTGCCTGCCCTCCTCAGCCCTTGCAGCCACCATGACTTTTTCCAGAAGGATGTCCATAAGGATAGACCAGGGCTATCTGGTCTAATTAGCATATTACCCTTTTATTAGTATAGACTAGAGGCCCAGTGCACAAAAATTTGTGTACTCGGGGGGAAGGGGGGATCCCTCAGCCCAGCCAGTGCCCTCTCGCAGTCTGGGACCCCTCGGGAGATAATGACCTGCTGGCTTAGACCTGCTCCCAGGTGGCAGAGGGCAGGTCCAATCCCTAGGTGCAGCCCCTGGTTGGGCTCAGAGCAGGGCCTGTTGGGGAGTTGGGGCACCGACCTTGTCATGCACAGAGCAGGGCGGATCGGGAGGTTGCGATGCCACCCTCAGTCACACTCAGGGTAGAGCTGATTGGGGGGTTGGGGCACCGGCCCCTGTCACACACAGAGCCGCAGGGCGATCAGGGGGTTTGGGCGCTGCCCCCTGTCACGCTGATCCCGGTGCCTGGAGGCCTCGCGGCTCCGCTGATCCTGGTGCTGGTAGGCATATTACCCTTTTACTATATAGGATAGAGGCCTGGTGCATGGGTGGGGGCTGGCTGGTTTGCCCTGAAGGGTATCCTGAATCAGGGTGGGGGTCCCCACTGGGGTGCATGGCCAGCCTGGATGAGGGGATGATGGCTGTTTGCATCTGGTCACACCCCCTTCAGGGTGGGGGTCCCCACTGGGGAGCCTGGCCATTCTGGGTGAGGGGCTGAGGGCTGTTTTCAGGCTGGCGGGTGATGGAAGCTCCCAACTGCTCCTTTTTTTCTTTTTTTTAATTCTGGGCCAGCTTTAGCTCTGGCTCCAGCTCTGAGGCCTCTGCTGCTGAAAGAAGGTATCTGGTTTGTTTCAGTTCTATAATCGAAACAATGTATAACTCCAGCTCTGAGATCCCGGCTCGCTGAAAGCAGGTTTCTGGGAGTTTGTTTAGCTTCTATATTTGTTACAATGTTTCTTAAACTGCAAACTCAGAGGCCGGCAAGGCAGGTGGGGAACATTGGAGTCCTCTGTCACTGAAGCAAGCAAGCCTCATGTTAGTTTTAAGCTGCCTGGCTGCCGGCCGCCATCTTGGCTGGCAGTTAATTTGCATATCTCCCTGATTAGCCAATGGGAAGGGTAGCGGTCGTACTCCAATTACCATGTTTCTCTTTTATTAGATAGGATAGTTTTGAATGAATGTCCCTTCCCAAAATGCCTACTTTTCCAACAGGTGCAATATAATACCATCTGCCCAACAAAAGGACCTAAATGTCACTGACTTCATAAGAAAATATACTTGGCTGTTTAGGACCCTAATTTATTATGATGATATTTAATAATGTATACTTATATAGCATGTAGGGACCTGAAATGAGTTGTGAATGTTAACTCTCTAACTCACACAACAGAAAGAAATACAACACTCCCCTTTTAACAGATAAGTTCATTCCACAAACATTTATTGGGCTCCTATAAACTAGGCATTGTAACAATGCAGAAATTTGGCTACATGGGTTGGATTCATGCTGTTGGAGCACCTGCCCTTCCCCAAGCGGAAATGAGAGCCTTCCAAGAGTGGACCATGACCTCTCTGACGTCCTAGGGGCCAGCCCTGCCCCTGGAAAAGAGGAGTTCACCCATAAACGTAGGTAGACTTTTTTAAAAATTATATACTGAGAATTAGCTGTAAAAGTCTACGCTCTAGTTATTAAAAATCTAATCCCAGACACTCTTGACTTCTGAGCCATTGCTAGTCACTGGACCTTACTTCCTGCAGAAACCCCCATCTGGGCTCTTCTGTCTGTTCTACCATAAAGCACTCACTCACCCTCTGAACACTGGATTATGCAATTCCCGTAGCCCTTTGTATTTATTGGAGACAAGGTCGAGGCTAAGGCTGGGCCCCACATTAAGGTTTGCTTTTTTCTTAAAGATTTTGGCTTCTATGAAGATTTTTATATTGAGCGGAAAAATGGAATTCTGGACCTAGAAATCACTCCAAGTCAATATTCTCTTGTTAGTCTGGGTTGGGTGTGGGAAAGTTCCATTTGGCAGTTCCGATTATAATGAGGTCCTGACTGCTATCAAATGGCCAGCAGAAAACAGGACTAAACTGAGCTCAAGACTTCGCTCTGACTCAGGCCTTAGGGTCTCACGATGTGGGTGAGGCCGCTCTCCAGAGAAGTTCTTCGCAGGTGTCTGGTAATTGAACCCCTTCTCACGGGGTCCAAAACAAACCTATCACGTGCCAGACCAAAATACTAGTGAACTGGAAAGGCAAATAAAGTCACGAATTTGTGCCTGCGTCTTGCACTTTCTGCCCCTCCCACATCCCAGTGTGGACGCCATTAAAAAGCTGGACGGCTGGTATCTGGAAGTATCCTTCACTCGTAGGACGGACGAAGGCAGAGGTGACACCTGGTCCTAATCGTAAAAGCAGAATGTCTCCAAGCAAAGTGGCATGAAAATGCCCACATGCTGCCCCCCTGTTCTGGAGCTACCACCTGGAGACAGTCACCGAGGAAGGTCCATTCCCACAGATGTCAAAAATCAGGCCCTAAACACGCACTTGACCGGAAGACACCCTCATTAATTTGTTGGCCATTTCAATTATGCAGGTTATCATCTCTCTTTACCTTTGCTCCCTCGCTTTGCTCAGTGAAAGGCTGTATAAACCTCCTGCTCTCTAAAGAGCTTCAGATGATTACATGTAAACCGTGCGTGTGCAGAGGGCTGGAAAAGTCTAAGGAAGAGGCCTTGGCTTCCTTCCTTCTTTGAAAGATATGTCCTGTATCACTCAGCTGAAATTTACAGGGAGGAAAAAGAATCTCCGAGTTTCTTTCTTCTGCTTTTTGGGGGAGGAGGGCGTCACAGTCTGTCTACGGCTGAGCCCACGGTTGTGCATGAAAGCTAATATTTCCAGGGCCCTTCGTGGGATACCTTTCCCAGAATTCATGTTCTCACTGGGAAACTGAAATAGCGCACGAGAGTTACCCTAAGTAGATTTAAATAATTAAATTCAAAAATTCTCAAACCACTTGCTGTTTCAAATTTATTTCTTTAATAACAACTCAGACTCAGCAACAGACTGGATTAAGATTTCATTTATTCGAAATTTAAGGTATATCCAGCTCTGGGTGTTGTTTTTAAGTATTTAAGGGGAAATTTGTGCCTGGTGAAAATGAAGAGACTGCGGCATTATAAATTCATTTCCTCTATTAGAATCAGGGTCGTGCCTGCGCTGCAGCTGTTGGGGGAGGCAGTCGCCACGGGCTGGAGGGCGCGCCCCGGGAGCGGGCGACCCTTTGTTTCCCCACGAGGGAGATTTGGCCGGCCCCACACCCTCAGCAAGAACTATTTCCTCAGTGGCGCCAGGCAGTTGGGCAGAATCATCTGGGGTGGTTTTTATGTGGCAAAGCAAAAGCACCCTCTGGGATTCCAGGCGACTTCTAAGGATCCATTTTCATCCATGACCTCAAAACCATGCCTTGTCCAAGGCCCTGCAGAGGGAAGGCCACTGTGGCCTGAGCTGAGTTCCCTGACCTCCGAAATAACCCGTCCTGACACATTCCACAAAGCAGAGAGTGACTCAGAAAACAGGTGTTACTTCGCAGGTAACAGCCCCACGGTACTTACTATTCATGCTAACAATTTTACAAACAAGTGAGTTTCTTATACATTCATCGCCACCCCCAGGCATTCATATTCTTTTTAAGTACAGAAACCTTAATTAGATTTTGACCACAGACCCGGATTTGACTTACCCTGACAGGGTTTCCATTAGTGTAATCTGTGGGGGAATTCACTGTTTTAACATCTGTGTGCCTGAGGCCTATCTCACATTTACTGCAAAGCTCTGAAAAGCCTCCTTGTATGGCTGTATGTTTCCTCATGCTCCCCATTTCACAGAAGTCATTTCAGCACCAAACGGTAATTAGCAAAGGGATGGGCCTCAGCTGACATGAATGCAATTTATTGTTTTCCACGAGGCCCTGAACCAAGCAAACAAAGAGCACAGTCTAGCTGTCTGGCATTTTATTAACTTGTATTGTGCAGTGCACCTTACTGGAGGGAGATCTTCGGGAGGAATCCAGCAGTTTGTGTGTGGCAACACGCCGGCTCTAGAAGAATATTAATTTCAGTTCAATTAGGCAAGTTTTGTGGTACCTCAGCCTGTAATATAGGACAGCCACTTTTATAATTATCTTCCGTATTAACTTTATCATCACCAGACTTTTGCATAAATGCAACCTTTCATCTTTGAAATGCCAACACTTCTTCAATTTTGGCAACCGTACAGCACTGCTAATTATTTGCTCATTATGTGTGGTTAACTGATGAATCATTAATAAATGAATGAATGGCTAATATATTTTTATGGTAATTGGAGATATAACTGATTGCAGACTTCCTTAGCTTCTCAAAATGGCACTGACTGAGCAGTGGCTGCCTAATTGTTTACAGATGACGCGTGTGCCCCCACCCAGCGTTTCCCACAGTTGCGGTTTATCACTGGCATATTCTCATCAGTTTAGGGTGGCGGCTGGCCGAGGACCACTCTGGGCAGAGGGGAGTGGGCAGCAGCAGGACTGTGCTTCCGTTCTTGTGTTTCTGTCACCTCATTTGTTTCGGCTCAGCTGACACGTAACCATGTATGGGCCTCAAAGACATTTGCTAGCAATTCGAAGGCTCCTCGTGGACTCTATTTGCCGAGGCACTGGCAGGGCCACGGCTCTAACACCGCCGTGATTACCCTCTGTCAGAAATAGGGAGAGAGTCAGACGCCGACACACACAGACACACGCCATCCAACTGCCACGTGTCCCGCCTGGCCTGGCACAGACAAAGGAACCATGGCCAGCGGCCACCCAGCCTGGTGTCTCTGTGGTTGAGGAGTGAACGGTGACTCTTTGCTAAGTTTGGTTAGAAGCCTGGAGTTCAATCTGCACCACCGACAGAGTCCAGAAAGTAAAATCCACCAGCGATCCTTAGCTCCATTCACCGACTCAGCCTTCCACGGCTGGTTAATGGGTTTGGAGATAACAGCTGCATTACACAAATTACACCGATCATACGGCAACATCAGTCACCACCTATAGTTTAAAAACAAAGAGTCTGTATTTGTTGACAATTCTTGTGGAAATGAAAGATAGAATACTGGCCAAATACAGCTTGTTTAGCTTCATACAAACAGACGGAAGATCAAGTTAAAAATGCAAAGGAGATTACCAATTCTTAATTATAATTATTTAACCAGGTGGGTAGTTTCTCCTAATGAACATTTCCATGAAAACAGAATAACTAATGACAGTCTTAAAGAAGCCTTTGTCTTCCCATGTACTAATGATCACATTTATAAATATGCAGCAAGGCCCCCGTGTACATTGCTAATGATAAGTAATTAAGCGCCAGGCGTGGGAAGCCAGTGAAAAGGGTCATGTTAAAGCAAGAGAGGAAATTAAAAATGCAATAAAATAAGTTGCTTAGAAAAGACTGAATAAACTTCTGGCTTCCCCTCTTTCCAGAAGGAAAAGTGGGTTTCCCCGCTCTCACAGTACAGCCAGGTCAAGCCATCCAGCAGCTGGCTCCCAAGTCAGACGGCATGAGTGATCAGCTTGCTCTCTACCCTCATCTCCACATTATCCTATTGGTTTGCAGGCAGAGAATGTGGATTCAAAGGGCAGTTTGGGTCATTGGGAGAGAAGATGGGCCCCTGGAAGAAGGAAGCAGTCAGTCAACAAGGATGGATTCCTGTCATTGCCAAATTAAACTGGACTTTGTTATTGCTGATGTACCTACCACTTGTTTAATAAACCATGTTGACAACTTGGATTTTTTTCTCATCTTCTAGATGAAAAAGAGAGGACAAGATGGGTGCTTCTTCTACTACAATAGAATAGCCTCTGTCTCTCTTCACGGTGTCTGTTTCCCCACCAGACCAGTGATGGCGAACCTATGACACGCGTGTCAGAGGTGACACGCGGACTCATTTTTTTTGGTTGATTTTTCTTTGTTAAATGGCATTTAAATATAAAAAATAAATATCAAAAATATAAGTCTTTGTTTTACTATGGTTGCAAATATCAAAAAATTTCTATATGTGACACGGCACCAGAGTTAAGTTAGGATTTTTCAAAATACTGACACGCCGAGCTCAAAAGGTTCGCCATCACAGCCACCAGATTATGAGCTCCTGGAAGGTGAGACCGCGACTCTGTGTGACTAGACATTATATCCTCACACCTAGGCCTGCACCACATGTAGTGAGTGCTTCATGAATGCGGGTTAAATACATGCGTGAATGAATGAATGTTCAAAATGCACAGGCGATCTCTAAACCAAGCAGCGGTTTGTCAAAGAGCCCTTTCACATCACTCCCAATCCAAGCAGCCCCACCACACCAAGGCCTGGACCTGGTGTAAAGACAGGAGGCATTTCTCTCACGCAGGTCCTGAGAACGGCGCCGATTCTGCCATGTACCATCACCAGAGGGAGCAGTGGGCTGAAAGATTCCTGTTTGGGGGCTGAGGAGGAACCTCCGTGTTTCTATTAAGCATTAAAGACACACAGAATGGATAACGGGCTCCTTGGCAAAAGAAAGGGGACTTGTATTTGGATCGCCAAAGCTCTTAAATAAGTACAAGTTTGATTCTTTTTTTTTTTTTTAATGTCTTAGTGAAGCTCTTAAACCACTGAAGATTTTTCTTTCAAACATTTCAAACTCGTCAATCTCGAGCCTCTCAAGACCTCCCATTCCCTTGCTCCTCCAGACGGCTAATCCCTCAGCGAGGGGAATCTCATTTTCTGCAGCTGAAGTCGAGGGTTAACAAGAAGGGGAGCTTGATGTGCAGAAAAAAAGCAGCAACAAACAAGAATCAAACCTTGGTTGGCTATCTTGGGTCGTTTTTTTCCCTTTTTTGGCCTCTGTTTTCTTAAACAAGTCCTTCGAAACAAGCCACAAGGCAGGAAATCCAGGGCTTGGATCTTTCTGCCTTGTTTTAAAACTCCTTCTGAATTCAAATGGATCATTTCCTCTCACATAAAATCTTCAGCAAGGCCACACTTCTTTTGTTATCAGAGTGTTGTCATCGGCAAGCCTGCTCCACTCTCATAAAGGCAATTTAGTACCTGACAGGCGAGCAATGCGTGTGTGGGCTTCGATTTGCCTTACAAACAGGGCTGCGAGGGAGTCTCCAGGCGCCTGCCCGGGGTGCATCCCAGCGTCTGGGCAGACCTTAGCTTCCTCCGGGCGCGCATTCTCCTCCAGAGAAAGTTCTGGCCGCCGCAGGGGCGCTCTGCAAGCTTATCCTGACCCCCAGTGGCCAGCCCTGTCACCGCCCCGCACCGCCCCACGGTTCCCTGGTCCCCGGGACCCAGGCGCCTGGGCTTTCATTGACAGCTCAGACAAACTTCGGTTCTCACAAGAATCAACTGAGTGACATTTCGCAACTGCCAGTTCCACCATCCCGTTCCCTCGAAGCAAAACCAGCAGTCCCCCGAGGTGTCCACTCCGCACCTCTCCATTTGCCGTGGCACTTCCCCCCCTCCCCCTCCGCAGGCTGCTCTTCCCACACGCAGTCTTACTTTTGAGTGGGTCACGGAAACAGTGGAACTATGTTTCTGGGGTCCCCGCCTCGTGCCTGCCCCGGTGCTGAGTCCGCATTTCCACGGCGCCGGTGAGAATGGACCGCCCAGAGGTGGGCATCCAGGGCTGCCGCTGTCCCGCCCGCCGGGTCACGCTGTTCCACGGGGTCAGCCACGGAAATCAACCCGCAGAAAACAAACAAACAAAAAACAACAACAACAAACGTCGTGGCCATGACTAGAAGGGAGTCAGCAGGCCTCTCCCACCCCGGTGGTAGAGGTCGGATTTAGCAGGCAAAAATACAGGACATGTTTTTGGACGTAGTCATACCAAAAAGGATATGCTGTTTATCAGAAGTCCAAATTTAGCTCAGGGTTCTCTTGTTATCTGGGAACCCCACCTGGGGCCGAAGGGAAAGGCTTTGTTTTGTGGTTTTATAGATCGGCTCCTGACCAGACCCTTGGATAGTCCTAGGCATTAGGCCGGGGTTTTTTGTTAAGAGTGGGAAAACAGAATGAACGTGACTTCTCCGACGCTCAGACCTCCCTGAGCATTGGCCCATTTCTCAGACTCTCAGTCCTCTTCCTCCTTTCCTCCCTCCCTAGCTCTCCAGAGGTGGGCAGGCCCCTGTCATAAGGGGCCCCTTTCCCACAGTCAGCCTCCCTGCACTGCGTCCTTGCTCACACAACAAGGTTGCTATTGTCACAGCCAAGGTTTTTAGGGGGTAGTAGATTCCTCTGCTGCAGGCTCTTTAAGAGCTAGAACTGCTTACATTCTGAACTGTTTGTATCCACTGAAATGTAAAAAAAAAAAAAAAAAAAAAAAAGTCAACAAACCAAGTTTTGCATTACTGTTATCTTCTATTTTTAAAAAAGGCTATAGCCTTGGGAATAGTGTACATATCTGTTACCGACAATTCTGAAAACCACCTTAGCAAGCTTGTCAGTTAAACCAAATGTTAAATGGAAAATATTTGGCGGGATTTAAAATTAGACCTACACACATTACTTACAGATGTTTCCATGAAAAACACTTGAAACTGAACCACACCAAGTAATAAACCCCACAATGGTGTATTTTTTATACCCCAAGTTAATTTTTATTATATAAGTAGCCATATGAAGAAGGGATTGCATACTGCTTAAATTAAATGCGGAGGAATGAAATCAGCAGTATCCCTTTACAGCATATGGCCCAGCAAATCAAATTACAAAGCTTTCCACATCTCATTAACTGCAATGAGTACAGTGAGTTTTCTAATAAGTCACATCTTTTTCATGTGAGTGGTGAGCGGTGACTTATTGTAAGAATTCACAGGATGACCCTTGTGCTGAAATTAAGAACTAATCTAAAACGGGCAGGGTCATCTGGTCAAGACTGATCATAACATTTCCTCATTATTGTTTTAGTTGGCATTGAAGCATATGTTTTCCCGGTGCCCCAGCTGAAAAATGCCTTTGATAATTTCACTGACAGCAAATAACCCACACACTGCCATTTAATGAGTTTGGGCAGGATTAGCTGACAATAAAGAATATCGTATAAATGTTTTTATTAGAACTGATTTATTTTTTAGCTATGAAAAAGGAAGAAGTCACATGGAAATGCGGAGCTGACTTCTCTCCTTGCGATAGCCGGGCAAGTGGAAGGCGGGGGGTGCACGGAGCCCAGGGCTGGCCATGACAGTGTCTTCGGGCTGCAAATGGTGAAAGGCAAATACCAGCTGGAACCCACACTCAGATGTTGGGTTCCTCCTTTGCACACAAAGAAAAAAATACATCGACAATGGCTCATCATGTGGCCTTTGGTGGAGATGAATTACCAATTTGCAACCTCTTGTGTTTGGAGAGAAGCAAACTGTGCTCTTTTGAGGCAAGAATCAGGAACCTAAAATCATTCGAGCCTTCTTGCTTATAAGGCCAGAGTGAGGCCAAAAATCCATTTCCCTCTGTGCTCTAAGCCCTTTCAATGGCGAGCTTCTCACCATCTGCACTAATAAATATGGACTGGTGTGTGCACACCCATCCACTGAGGAGGAGAGAAGAGTGAAAGGGTTTTAAATGGTTGCAAATTGCTCTCCTGCTGAGATAACAGCAGTTTGCATATGAGCCTCAGTTGTTACACATTAAGAATGGGCATTTGGCTTCTTTTCACACAGCTGTGAGGGAAGGGGTGGGTTTCTGAACAACTAGAGAGGAAACGGGTCTGCTGTTCTTAGGGAGACAGGCTTGCGAGTGGCATCTTGCCTGGAAGCTCTTCCTTCACAGCTCCGACCACGGGGACTAGAGATGGGATCCGCAGACCAGTCCCCAATGCTGGGAGCAAAGCAATCACTGGAGCTGGGGAGGGGCGCCCTGAGATGGGGACCCAAAGCCCCAGGACTCAGCAGAGACAAAGGGAATCTAAAACAGAGGCGAGCCCAGAAAAATGGACGTAGCCCAGCATGTAAGAAAGTTATCCTTGGGGTCAAGGTGAGTTGTCTGGGAGGATCTGGAGACTTAGACTGGCTTTTAGGCCCAAGAAAATCCATTTGGGGAAGATGCAAAATATAGCAGTAGTGCAGTGAGCAGGGCCCAGCAGTGAGTGTAGCGTGGGAAAAGCACCCAGAGCTAATGAGACTTGGGGTCTCCCCCTGAGCGGAAAGAAGGGACTCCGTGTTCTCAGAATAATGTGATATGTAACTGCGGGAGCTCCAGAGAGACTGCCCAGGGGGCTCTGGAAGAGTCACAGGAGCCGAGGAGCGGCCACGTAGAGGAGCACCTGTGCATCAGAAAGTGCACTTTCAGAAACGCTAAGGAGCACGAGAAGACCCTCAGTCCAGAGTCCCAGTGATGGCGAACCTCTGAAACGTGAACTCATTTTTTTTGGTTGATTTTTCTTTGTTAAATGGCATTTAAATATATAAAATAAATATCAAAAATATAAGTCTTTGTTTTACTATGGTTGCAGATATCAAAAAAATTCTATATGTGACACGGCACCAGAGTTAAGTTAGGGTTTTTCAAAACGCTGACACGCCGAGCTCAAAAGGTTCGCCATCACTGATCCAGACACTTCTAAACACTCGCTCCCGCAGAAGGCAGGCTGCCCAGCATGGGGATGTGGAGCCCACATCGCCTACCTCCCCTCTCAGGTGCTGGCAGTGAGAAAGGAGAGGGCCCTGGGAGGCCAGGAGGACTCTGAAGCATCGAGTCCAGGGAGGAGATGGAGAGCAGGGACTGAAACGGAAGCAAAGGGTCAGGCCTGAGCCCTGCAGACAGCAGGAGCCAGAGAGATCACTGAGGAACGGCAACTTTTGAGAAGCACCTGTGGCTGAGTCCCGGGGGAGGAGAAGGAGCTGCTGAGGGTGCCATGCCTTCAGGAACACCCAAGACCAAATGTTGGGGTGGGGGTGGGGACAGAAGTTAAATCTAGGGTGTCCCAAAATTCACGCAAGAAGTAATTTTGATAGAAAACACAGGTTATAATTAAAAATTGCAAATTTTTTATTGATTCATAAAGTATACAGTATAGGGTTATGTATAGAATAGCACATCGGGTAAATGGCCTCCGCAGCTTTGCTGGCACATACGCAAAACCGTGGTCTTCATTGGTCTTCATAGTCCCTGCTCCTGGGCCATAATTGGTACTTGGTAATGCTTATCAAATTGAAGGGATTGAGCCGAAACCGGCTTGGCTCAGTGGATAGAGCGTCGGCCTGCAGACTGAGGGGTCCCAGGTTTGATTCCGGTCAGGGGCATGTACCTGGGTTGCGGGCACATCCCCAGTAGGGGGTGTGCAGGAGGCAGCTGATCGATGTTTCTCTCTCATCGATGTTTCTAACTCTCTATCTCTCTCCCTTCCTCTCTGTAAAAAATCAATAAAATATATTTTTTAAAAAATTGAAGGGATTGAAATCAAAGGGCAACAGATATTAGAATCTGATTCAATAAACCAAGTAAAATTAGGCTTTTATTTGTTTGTTGTTGTTGTTGTTGTTAATGCTCACGCAAAATTCAAATCTTGCGTGAATTTTGGGACACCCTATACAATCTGTGGTATAAAATGTCCTTCTCATCCAGTCCTTGGTGAAAGGAATTAGTAGTTAGCACCAAAGCAGCTGTTCTAGAAACTTGTACAGGGTTCCTCCAGGGGTTTATTCTAGGTTTCAAAGTGGAACCTGTATTAGAACCTTTATCATCCAATTTCACCCTTCAGTAGTAATTGAACCTGCCGAGCCTTCGTTACACAGGCCCCGGCTACTTAACGGGAACCCAGACAAGGACCATTCCTGAGTATTGCTAGGTAACAATAACAAACTAATATTTGCACAACTTTACAGTTTACAAAGTGTTGTCATAACGTTTCTCCTTTGCCCTTTATAATTCTGCTGTGAAGGAGGCAACTTGGCCGTCGCTGGGAAGTAAAAGAGCTGAATCTCAGACCTACGTCTTCAGATTCCAAGCCTGGTGTAATTTTTGTCACAGCAAGTAGCTCTTATGTACTCTTCAGATAACACTAAAATGTTCTGGAACTCTGAGGAAATCTCCATGTCCTACTCTTGAGAGAATGTATTCAAGGCTTGAGGCAAAGTCCTCCAGAAAAGACCATCCTGTCCTGACCTCCCTCAGAATATGTCTGTCTGCCTGGCCAGTGTGGCTCCGTGGTTGCACATCAACCTATGAACTAGGAGGTCACAGTTCCATTCCCAGTCAGGGCACATGCCTGTGTTGTGGGCTCAATGAGGTCTGCAGGAGGCAGCCAATCCATGACTCTCTCTCATCATTGATGTTTCTATCTCTCCCTCTCCATTCCTCTCTGAAATCAATCTACACTAATAAAAGAGAAAAATGGTAATTGGCGTACGACGATACCCTTTTCATTGGCTAATCAGGGCTATATGCAAATTAACTGCCAACTAAGATTGGCAGTTAACTGCCAACAAGATGGTGGTTAATTTGCATATGTAGGCACAATGCAGGGAGGCGAAAGGGAAAGCAGGAAGAAGCCCCCTGCCACTGACAGTGATCAGAAACCCAGGGGGGAGCTAAGAGCTGGGGGGCAGGGCAAAGGTGGCCCTGGGGCCGCCTTTGCCCTGCCCCCCAGCCATGATTGGAGAATCAGGTGCCTTTGCCGCCCTGGCCAGTGATAGCAGGAAGTAGGGGTGGAGCCAGCGATGGGAGCTGGGCATGGTTGAAGCTGGCAGTCCCGGGAGCTAGGGGCCCCTTGCCTGGGCCTAAAGCAAGCGGAGCCCACGATCGCGGGGCCGCTGCAGCTGTGGGTCCCCGCTGCCCGAGCCGGACGCCTCAGCCAGAGGCGTTAGGCCTGGGCAGGGGCGGAGCCTGCAACCGCGGGGAGCTGGGGGTCCCCTGCCCAGGCCTGACACCTCTGCCAGAGGCCTCAGGCCTGGTCAAGGGGCCGATCCGGTGGTTGGTGATTGGAGGGTGATGAGGGTCAATTCCTCTGGCCGAGGCATCAGGCCTGGGTGGGGGGCTGAGCCGGGGATTAGGGAGATATGATGGTCCCCTTGCCCAGGCCTGAAGCCTGGGTCATAGGTGTCAGGCTTGGGCGGGGGGTGGAGCAAGCGATCAGAGGGAGATGGGGGTCCCCTGCCCAGGCATGATTCCTGGGCCAGAGGCCTCAGGCCTGGGTGGGGGCCAGAGCCAGTGATCGGGGGGAGATGGGGGTCCCCTGTCCAAGCCTGACACCTCTGGCGGAGGCATCAGGCCTGGGCAAGGGGCCGATCAGGTGATCAGAGGGTGATGGGGGTCTACGCCTCTGGCTGAGGCATCAGGCCTGGGCAAGGGGCAGAGCCAGCAATCGGAGGGGTCTGGAGGTCCCCTGCCCAGGCCTGATGCCTGGGCCAGAGGCATCAGGCCTGGGCTGGGGTCAGAACCAGTGATGGGGGGAAATGAGGGTCCCCTGCCCAGGCCTGACGCCTCTGTCAGAGGCGTCAGGCCTGGGCAAGGGGCCGATCCTGCGATTGGAGGGTGACGGGGGTCAACGCCTGAGGGCTCCCAGTATGTAAGAGGGGGCAGGCTGGGCTGAGGGACACTCCCCACACACACACACACACACACACACACCCAGTGCACGAATTTCGTGCACCGGGCCCCTAATATATATATATATATATATATATATATATATATATATATATATATATATATACACACACATATATATTAAAGAATACATATATATATTTTAAAGAATATGACTATGTCTGAAGTGCATGTAATGGGCCTCTGACTCTATTCCTCCCTGATTGGCAAAGACACACGACAGTGTTTCCAAGATGACATTCTTGAGACAGATGACTTCTAGGATCACCCCTTGGTAGCTGCTCATTGGCTGTTCTTAGAACCAAAGCCACAGTGCCTTTGTGACAAAAGAAGAACATGAGGAAAAGATCATGTGCAGATTTGAACAACAAGTAATAAAATAGGCCATCACTAAATAGTAAGGATAAACCATAATAAATAAGCCAGCATGGCATTCAGAGCAGCTTCAACCAGGGGAGCAGGAGCCCAAGGAACTGGAGCTACCAGGCAGTGCCCTCCACAGGTTCTTTTGCCTCCCCCTCCCCATTTTTTCCCCTTTTTTTCTATCTCCACGATGGATGATGCTCAGGGTACAGTCACTGTCTAAAAGGAAATAAGAAACTCATCTTTCTCCCTTGTCCCCCAACTCCAGCAAGTAAACAGGGGCCCAGTTTAAAGAGGGTCCTGAAGAAGAAAGGCTCTGAGTGTAAAAGAGTAGTGTGCAGATTATAAAAATTCTGCTCCATGTAGGAGGTTTGGGGGGGCCTTGATCTCTGCCAGTTTCCTGAATGTGGTGTTAGACACTCCCCACCCATTTACTCAAGTCAACCACATATGAGAAGGCCAACGCACACTCATACAGATATTGACATCTGACATGAGTCCAATGTTAACGAATAAGGAAAAGTTTTAAACCTAGAAAAACATTTCTCCTGTTCTTCCTCCTCTTCTTTCCCAAACCTCCCACCTGCTCCCATTTGGCCCTGCACTCTCTCCTGCCGCCCTCCTCAATGCCAGCCCCACCACTCTCCTTCATGTCACCTCCAAGCTCCTGCCAGTTGAAGTCCATGTGCTGGGAGCATGTTCTCTGGGATGTCTTCCTTTTCAGTTCCTCTCACAGATTCTAGGAAGACTTCATGGTACTATATTCCCACACCTTCAGCTTATCAAAGCCCCTGACAGTATGTTAAGTATTGAACAATTCAACAATAATTTTCAAGTTAAGATTCGTACAATCTTAGAGTGTGAAAGGGACACTTGAATTACAGAATTTGTCAGTTTTCAAATATTTCTCTACTTTATGTCAACTTCCATCTGTAAAATGAGGGTTCTGAGCCTTCATTCCTGATATTCTGAGGTCTAGAGCTTGCTGAAGGTCTCAAAGTGAGCGAAAATCTTAGGCTCTTGTCCAGGCCACCCTAGGCTCTCCATCATGTTGTGTGCACAGACAACTTGCCTTCTTCCACTCCTCTGTTAAAATGCTAATCTATTTGAGACCAAGGAGCGATTCTTATCTTTTATATCCTTAAAAACTTAATACAGTATAGCTACTGAATTGTGTCTCCTTAAATGCAAACACACTATATTATCCATCTCTGTACCCACCCACCACCAGCCCCACCTCCTCCTTTGATGTTTTGCATATTGAAGAAGCCTGATAAATGCATGTAAATGAGCAAATGAAGAAAAGGCTTCCCATTGTTTATAATCTCAATGTATACTGCTCACCAGTGGATGAAACTGGACTCTCTAACCCCCAGGCTAAGTTTACCCCCAGATGTGTTCTCCCATGATCTTGGCTCCCCCATTAAATAGCTACGTCACTCAGCAATTATGTGATCATGCTGCACCTCATTTCCTCATCCAGAAAATGGGGATAAAAGATACTTTCCTCATAGGGTTGCTGTCAAGATTAAATGAGAGAATCCATAAGAAGCAGTGAGAACAGTACCTAGCAGTACAAAGCAAAATGCCCAATAAATATTAGCTATTTTTTACTTCATCTGTTATGTTATATTTCATCTAGCATAATCCTTGTCACACATCACTGTGATTCTTGTTTAATTTGTTGACTTCCCAAAATGACTGTAAGCTCATGTCTGTATTGGTCTTATCCCCTGTGTGGTGGTCTGGCAGGTAAGAGGTGGTGAGTAAAGGTTTGGATACATTCATGCGAGGATGGGAACACTTTATGGCTGACACAAATTTCCTCAACCTTTGGACACTATAAATGATGGTTTTAGTTCCTATATCATTTGAGAAGCAGTTGGAGGCCCTAGCCAGTTTGGCTTGGTAGATAGAGCACCGGCCTGTGGACTGAAGGGTCCCGGGTTCAATTCTGGTCAAGGGCACATACCCGAGTTGCGGGCTTGATCCCCGGTAGGAGGCATGCAGGAGGCAGCCCATCAATGATTCTCTCTCATCATTGATGTTTCTCTCTCTCTCTCTCTCTCTCTCTCTCTCTCTCTCTCTCTCTCTCTTTCTTCTTCTTCTTCTTCTTCTTCTTCTTCTTCTTTGAAATCAATAAAACATATATTTAAAAAAAGAAAAAGAAAGAAAAGGCAGTTGGAAGACACTATTGAAAAGTGGTTAGGAGCACAGACAGCAAAGCCAGAGAGAATGGATTTGAATCCTGACTCCATCACTAACCAGAGTGTGACCGTACATTACTTAACTCTGTACCTCTGTTTCCTCATCTGTAAAATGAGAATGATAATAATGGTACCTACCCCAGAGGGTGTTCCTGAAGATGAAATGAATTAATGTTTGAGAAGTGCTTAGCGTTATGTAAATGTTCCCTGCTATCATCATCATCACCATCATCATTGTCTCTTGTGAGTAAGGACATGACACAGAGAAGACCTGAAAGTAAAGACAGATGTGTCATTGTTCCTGTAGGAAAACATTTTGCTGCAAATACAGGGAACCCATGGGATGGCTGAGAGGCAGTGCTCTAGTAGACGTGATGCTGTGCCATGACGATTTAGCTGTCATTAATATACTATTGGAATATTTTAGGTTCAGAGGTCAAGGCTACACATGAGGATAAGGGGTTATGGGAGAGAATTTTCAGAAAAGTGTCTGATTTGCACAATGAGAACGGCCTCACGCACTGGTTCCCTGCATTGCAATTATGTGGAAACACATCTGTAGCCCAGCACCACTCCTCTTGTCCTGCTGTGGCTGGGACCACTCTTCCCTCCTCACCGGCTCCTCCTGACCTGGATTTTCTCATCACACTCCAGCTCAGGGACCTTTCGGAAGCCTCACATGGCAGTTCTCTCCTTTGCTGCAGTGTCTCCGAAGCTGTGGGGCATGGAGAAGCCCTGACACCATAGCCACCCCTTCACTGGCCTCTTCATCATGGACTGCAGGTCACCAGGGATGCCCAAGAGGGCAGACACCAGCCTCTCCCAGGTTTCCCACCTCCCCCCAGAAGGAAGTGGAACAGCAGGGCCACCGAGTGAGGAAGGCAGCAGGACTCAGCTTGGGAGACATGGGGTTTTCTATAGCTCAGGAAACTTTAGGAAAAGGAATCTGAGGTCTCTGAGCAGTTAGAGAACAGGAATGGATTTGGCGCAAGGAATGCTGAGAGTGTTACAACATCTGTGTTTTATCCCTTCCACCACAGTGGCTTCCCTCGCCCCACAGCCCACAGCAGTAAGGTGATTTGAAGTTCACCACATTGAGCCACAGATTGATTTTAAAATTATTCATCATTGGCCATCTTACCGCTATCTACCTACCTCAAGATTAGATGCTGCCACTATCTTATAACTCTCTTACAAGGGGCTGAAATCAAAATCTCTACATGAATAGAGTTTATCTCACCAGTTGTGAATATGCACTGTGGTTTGTTATCATAGAATTCTTTACTCTAGTATTTGCTTAATTATATTATAATTTTATTATATGCATCAGTTTTTATACTTACTGCACATCCAATGTTAGGTGCGGGAAGAAAATCACAACAGAACCCAGCATGGTTCCATTGTAATCAATACCTTATCTGTTGCATCTATTGCATACTCGACTTTTTGATGTTTAATCCCCAGACCCCCTTTACACACACACAAACTAAAATGAGTCTCTGAAGATGCATCATCAATAGGTCAAATTTACTCAATATTCATAGCTCTTACACAATACGACTATTAAACATTGGTGTGCCTATTTAATTAATTTTAACAAGATGTTTATAAATGAAAATGATTTCCTTGGAATAGCCAAACTATTGCATTGTGATTGCAACATGAATGCAGACACAGGTGCCTAGCTGCCAACAGAAGGTGAAAAACTTATAATCGGGGAGGGTCTTGGGAAGGACCCAGTCCTGGCCCATTAGGCTTCTCACTCCACAGAGCAACACAGGAAGTTTCACTCCTTACTCATCTAGTCATGTGCTCACTGCCTGATGGTGGTGGGCAGAGTCCATCTACGTAACGTATGTTTTTAAAATGTTTTTGAAGAGATGATGTCCCTCTTTAAATTGACCTGGCAGTGATACAAAGGCTGAAATCAGAATTTCTCCTGACCTTCTCCTGAGCGCCATCCCACTGTTTGGAGAGAAAGGAAAGGGAAGGGAAGGGAGGAGGCCTGGTGCGAAATGTGCAGGGTTTGGGGCTCAGCTCCTCTGGAATGCAGGACAGGCACAAATCTCTTGAAGCCCGCTGGAGTTCAACGTCACTTCACAAACGCTCAGCCAATAAGAACACGTTTTGAAAAGCACTTACTAGTAAGCTTAATGGGCTGAGGTGGTAACTCAGGAGAAGCTTCCATGACTAAGGAGAGGGACTGTGGGAGAACAGCCATGCCCCTGGTCTGGAAAGGGAATGCCTTCAGGAAGAGTCATGCCTCACACAGCAAGGAGGCCTCCCGTACACAGTGGGTGGCCACATTGGAACGATGATGATGTGCCAAAGGAATGGCCCTCAGATCACTCGATGCCTCTTGGTTTGAAGCAGACTTCTTGATTCACTCCTCTCCCAGGCCTATTGCAGACCAGACTGTCGAGGGCAACCTTCTATATTTCTCATTCTGCCAACACTCTTTTGGCTATTAGGTCAGGACTGTGCCAGACACTCTGGAGTGTGTAGACTGGGATGTGCCTACTGGCACCTCAGGTTGTCATGTTACATTTCCTCAGAATCTCTGACACGAGGCAGGCCACAGAGACATCGTCAGGCCCAGGAAGTTCTCCTGTAAGAACGATGATTCGGGTTCTCCATGACCACTCACTCAGGGATTTGTCTTTTTATACTATTGTTTCCCATCAAATAAAGCATTGCCTCTAAAAGGATCAGTCTCCCAACTTGCTATGATTTCATCACACCCTGAATGCCCGTGTTCCAGCACCCGTGCCATTTGGCGCCCATTCTAGTTCAGGGGCCGTGCACCCAGGGAGAAAACTGGTTCATCCCAACACCGTTCAACACATGCCTTCCTGGGCGCCTTCTGTGGTGCAAGACATTGGGAGGGGCTGAGTCATCAGCCAGTTAAGTGCCTTCCTGACCCATATTGTTGAGTCATCTAAACAGTATTCAGAACCGTTGCTGTTGGCTCAGAAACATTTTAATACTTTGAAATTTATCCTCCATCGG
This sequence comes from Myotis daubentonii, assembly GCF_963259705.1. Taxonomy (NCBI): domain Eukaryota; kingdom Metazoa; phylum Chordata; class Mammalia; order Chiroptera; family Vespertilionidae; genus Myotis; species Myotis daubentonii. Next base: position 154,591,766 of record NC_081842.1, read on the forward strand.
GAATATCCAGTCTCCTAGTCTGAGATTTATAATGTTCTTTGAAACAGATAATGTATTTTTTAATGAAAAAAATAAAACAACATAATTATTTCTCTACAGAATGGGCAGACCTCTGCCAACCCAGGTGGAGATGATGAGCACAGGGGTTCATTTTTCCGATTACCCATAGCTTTTGGATAGGGGTGGTTGAAAGGACACTTTATCCTCCCCCTTTTGTCATGATTGCTCTGTTGCAGCTAATCAAACTCTAATTCATTAGAAACCAGGACAAGAAACAGAAGAGAAAAATAAATAATGGCTTCCACCAGCCCCTAAAGCCCTGTGGGAATCTTTCTGATTAAATTTGGCGCCTGGGCCCTGCGAGAATGTGAGCTCCACGAGAGCAGAGGCCTTGTGTGTGTGTGGCTGCTTTACCAACGTCCTGCAACACCTAGATGGGTGTCTGGTGCATTGGGGTACTTGCTAAATGAAGCAATGGGTGGATGGATGGATGGATGGATGGATGGATGGATGGATGGATGGATGGATGGACAGATGAACAAACAAATGAAAGAACAACCAGGCCAGAGTCATTTAGAGCTGCAGAGGAGCTAATATCATAGTGGACAGAACGTGCACTTGAAATCAATTTCCTTGGGTTGAGTGCCAAGTCTTCTGACTGAACAAACTTTGGTAAATTACCTTACTTCTCTGAGCTATTTCCCTCCCATAAAATGAGAGTCACAAAAATACACATCCCACAGGGCTATCTTGCAGATTCGATGATAAAATTTGTGTGAGAGTATTTCATAAAGGGGGGCGGGGGTGGGGTGCAGGGGATGAAAGGGGGGAAGGGGACATATGTAATACGTTGAACAATAAAGATAAATTTAAAATAAAATAAAAAATAAAGTATTTCATAAAGTACCAGTTGCCCACACTCGAACTCTGAGTTACCCTCTATCCCACTACCTTGCTCACCCCAAGCTCCTAATCCCACCCCTCCCACTTCCTCTCTATTTCCCCCACCACTGCCTTCACTGCAGTTCTCATGACTCATTGCCCAGATAGCTCCCTTCCTAATGAGTCCCCTGCCTTGTACCTGGCTCCTCTACAGTTCCCCGCTGCTAATAAGCTTCACGGGTAAGTGATCCTGCAGTTGCACAGGGCCCCACATTTAAGGTTTGATGCTCTGCTGCCATTTTGAAATTCTTAATAATTTAGTGTTTTAGAAGTGAAGTCCATGGGACAACAGGCCATGCACTGGGGACTTAGGGCGTTGGCTCATAGGTGCCACTCCGTTCACCACCTCCTGCCTCCTGGGACAGGTTCCCAGCCACTCACTCACCTGCATGGTGGCACCACAGGCCCTGCACAGCCTCCCTCCGCCCTAAGCCCAGTAACCACTGCCAACTCCACCCCTAGCAGGCGCCTGGGCACAGGTGGGGGAGGGTCAGGGTTGGGAAAGCATGCCTCACAGTGTCTAGGGTTGGGCACGGCAGTGGCTATCTCCACTCTAGGTAGATAGTGCCACAGTGCATTTGGCAGGTGACTTGGTACCAGCAAGCCTTATGCCCACACCAAACCCAGATACCTAACATAGACATGGCAATACCCCTGTGAGTTGCCTGTCTGCCAAAGGCTGGGGCACCAGTCTCTAGGAAGGATAGATGCCTCACTCCACTGTGCCTCTAGTTAGCATACAGCTCATTAGTCCAGCAGCGAATGGGCCGCACATGTCTCACACCTCAGGGCAGAGCCACAGCTCCCGTGAGGGTCTGCACTTGCATCATGAGTGTCCCTATGCCTCGTGGAAGTGACATTAAATAGCAAAGTTAAAAACCACCATGACAGATTGAGAGACTGCAGAATAAAGGAAAAAGCTCTATATTTTAGTACCTTTAACAGCATTTTTCTTGGTTTGTGAGTAGAGAGCCCCACTTTTCATTCTACTCTGGGCCCTGGCTCCCAGTATGACCCTTCTAAAGCATGACCCCGATCTTGTCATTTACCTGTAAAACTCCTGCAATGCTTCCCCATAACTTAGAGCATAAAAATCAAGCTTCCTGGCTAGAGCTACCCTCCTTCTCCCCGCTTCCCCCCCCACCCCCACTGATACTTGCTTATCTGGCACATGCTGATTTCCTCAGCTTCTTCCCCTTCCACTCACTCACCCTCACCCTCCTCCTTGGCCATCTTGATATATTAGCAACTTTCTGAATGTGCCTTGCTGCTTCGTGTTTCATATTCTTCCCTCTATTACCATTCTCCTACCCCCACTTTTATTTGACTATGTACACTCAGGCCCACTTCCTCCCATAGCCTTCCCTGACCACCTCAGCCCCCAGGCTAAGTTGGGTGCTCCTTCATGAGCTCCACAGGACAACTCCTCCCAGGAGAGCCTTGTCATGACCTTAATTACTCTGTCCTATAATCACTGATGTTCCTACCTGGCCTCTCCACCAGACATATGCAACCTGGTCCTGATAACAGGGATCGTGGCTTACGGGACTTTGTATTTCCAGCATCAGGCATAGAGTCTGGCACTTTTGGGGACAACCGAATTTAATACCAAACTGGACATGCTGGCTCACTCTGCCCAATCCCCTCACTGCCTGCTAAGTGAGATGATCTGAATCAACAAGTCAGTCACATCAGCCACTTTCTCCTAAGAGAGGAGTCTTCAAATAACAAAGATGCCCAAGGGCCTTTGTAAGCCTATTTTATAGACTTACCACTTTCTGACCATGTTACCTTCAAACTCATGAAACCCTTGGGTTCCAGCCCTGCTGATCACCAAACGTCCACTGCAGGTATTGGAGGTGGAAAATACAGGATTCATTCTCTTAATGCAGGAGGCCAAGTGGCTGCCCCTGATTCTGACCCCTGGGCCCAGGCTCCTTGCATGGCTCCCTACAGTCTCTTGTGAACAGGGAATATTATTTCTTGGCTTTTAATCTCTCTTACCCATCTGGCTTTGGAGATACAAGGTTATCCTTGCTTCTGAGTGTTTTGTTTTGTTTGTTTTTGTTTTTCAGGATCTCTAGAGCACAATGTTATCCCATCAATTGTCTGGTAACTCTAAACCTACCAGCCAGCACTAAACTAACTCACAATTCTGGCACTTTCTATCGTTATTTCCCACTGATACTTTTTGCCCTCTGAGTGTCCATCAGGTGGTTTAGGGAAAATTGGGAAGGGGGAAGGGATGAGACTATTGATAGCCCTCTGTGATGAGACGATACAGTTTACTCACTGAAGTATGGAGGAGCCGATGATAAAGAAATAATCCTTGTTGACATGAAGTATTGACACAATAGCCACACAAACCACATTCAATATCTCTCAAAACCAGCTGCATGCTTGCTTTGGGGGGCAATGCAATTACTGCTACTACGATTTGATGAACAATCCCCTCTTTATTCCACCTCCATTAATGGATTAGTTAATAAGCTAGCAGGGTTCTGTTCCAGGCAGAGAGGAATCTGCAAGTCAGAAGCTTTCCAAATGGACCGGGCATGGGTAGTTCGCTTGTACACATCCCCAGTCACCTTGCTAACAGCCCTCTGGTTCCAGAAATGTCATTAAATGTTCCTTTCAAGAAACACACGAACCCCTAAATGTGACCTACCTCCTCACCACCCTCTGCACACCTTCTCCACCCTTCAGGCACACTCCGCACTTAGAGGGATGTGGCCAGGAGAGAGTTAGACTATTTAGTGTGATGCAATACAGCCTGCTCAACTTTTGCATAGCAATTCAGCAAACACAGTTTTAAGCATTCAATTCTACTTCTACAGCTTCTTAAAATTCCCTGCAATATAATTATACTGATGGGAATGCAGAAAGATAATTGCTTTTAGAGGAAAGTTTCTCCTTTGTTCCATGTTCATCTGGCTTCCAGAAATGGAACAAGAGCCCTTGAACAGCAGAAATACGCATCCATGTGTCTCTAGTTATCATTTATTTACAAAGATAGACCTTGACAAATGTAATTTGTTCAATAAAATTAAAAGGATGCACGATAATTCACTTAGACAAAGAGACTTGAAAGGGGACGTCATCGGCAGCAGTGCCGTCCATCATTCCAAATGATCAGCTGACTTTGAAGAAGTGGCAGGTGCTCCCCTTTTGGAATGCAACATAGAAATAGTATTGAGAAAGGGGGCGGGGGAGGGAAGGGAGCTAGGGATTGGAGCAATGCTTTATTCAGGCAATAATTATACAAATTAGATCTCTGAGAGCCAGAGAATGACTGTGCCTTGAACCCTGTCTGTGTGCATAGAACAATGGGGAAATTAATAATTAAATCTATTACATATGCTCGTAATTTAATACAAAAGATACCTCAGCAGTTCAAACACTCCTGTATTTTCATTTGAATAAGGCTTTCACACATTCTCCTCATTATATATGTATTATATTTTAAATTTAACAGCTTATTTTGTTGCCTTTATGTTTGGATTAATAAGGGCACACTTTAATGCACTAATGGGGAATTGCATTAGCTGGCTTTGCAGACAGAACTTTGAAAAATCTCCAGTTTGCCGAGGGTGAAATCGATTTGCCCCGTAACGTGTTGTCGCGCAGACACATCTGGAATCTTGGAAGAACAGCTCCCCTCTACAAGCTTCTGATTCGGGCCTCTGTATCTGTGAGAGGACCCCCAGAGTGGAAACCTGAACAGACCCATCGAGATCAAATTCTGGATTCTGCGCCCTCGTGGCCAGCTAACATAGTTTCCATGCCTGGCCCGGTTATTTTTCCAGAGAACAAAAACAGTTTTCTTATGAAAAAGTAAAGGTTTATTTTGAATCCAATAATTCATTTTCTCTTTTGCTTTCTCACTCCTTCTCTCCCCCTGGATCTCCTCATACTCGCATGTTTAACTATTCATACTACCTCTGCACCACAGAGAGTGGCAAAGAAAGGAAGTTAGAGAAGAAAAGAGGAAGTATATGTTATGGTGAGTGCTGAGGTGCCAATTAACAGCTCCAGAGTGTCGGGGGCTCTGGGACAGGAGGAGTGTGGGGTGAACTGAAGCGAGCAATGGAACCCAACGGAGCCAAATGAGTTCACAAAGTGGGGGTCCCAAGGACCTAGGAAATTGTGACTTCATCCGGTTCTCAGGATATAACCAACGGACAATAGCCATCCTTCTGCAACCCAGAAAAGAGACAAAGAAGTCAGTCGCTGAGAGAGAAAGAGAGGAAGCTTAACCAAAAGATCACTTCTTGGTGGGAAGCGGCTGCCAGCCTACCCGGGGCCCAGGCGGGCGGGAGGCGCGTGCTGCTGCCACTGCGGTGTGACACGGAGTCTGTGCCTTCGGAGGCGCGCCAAATCCAATGATGCTAATTGCATTGCAGATTTCTAGCATCATTAGCAATTCTTAAAATTACATTTGCCCAGCTCAAGTTCTCTCCTTTCAGCTTGGAAAGCGGAGGGGGCAGGTCTCTGAAGGGGGTATGGGTTACAGAGGAACTCAATTGGACACGCTGGCTTCAGGTGTGCAGGAGGACGCTGGCCTGCGGGGATTCACAGTCCAGGAAAAGTACTTGTTTGTCTTCTTTTACTAGTAAATGCCAATAGCTGGGAGAATAAACAAAACCCGCAGTTAAATGGGCCTTAAAGGAACACTGGGAATTTGGGAAAGAAAAAAAGCCTTACGGAATATGGTGGGAACCAGCCCTGTGGTGAGGAGCACCGTCCAAACACCCCGAGCAGTGGAGTAGCTTGCATTTGAAACAGTCTGTACAGAAATAACCACTTCTACCCTCTCCTTTTGTTTGTTTGTTTGTATTTAAAACAAATGAACAAAATCCAGATGAATTGGTGTTTTGCTTTGTTTCCTGAAGGAGAACATATTTGCTCGTGAGAAAAGCGATACAGCCAGCTCCAGAAACAAAAGCTCAACCCATGTCTCCTTTGCTAAGGACACTTCCTTCAGCACCACCCGCTGAAGGGTCTTGACACCTTTGGGAAGGGAAAGGACACCCCAGTAGCCTAGAGCAGAGGTCGGAACCTGCCTCTCCCAAGGCTGCTGGCACCGAGGCTGGGGCCGGCTCTGTGCAGCTTCCACTTCCATTGTGGGGTCACTGAGAAGCCTCCAGGACCACACCCTCATGGGGGTGGGGGTGGGGGTCTCTACTCTGAATCTAGCAACAGGAAGGGGCTGGCTCCTGGATATTTTTCCCAACAATTTGTACCATGCAATTAAATTGCTTAGCGCACACACACACACACACATTATATATATATACACAGTTCTATGTATAAACACACACATAGGAGGAATGGATAGCTTTTAATTAGGCCGTCTTTTTAAAATAATTAAGCCAGTATTAATGAATGACTGTTTAAGGCTTCTGGCAAGCAAAGGAGCCTCTTTCGCTGAGCATTAATAAATTGAGTCATTCGCACTAGAGGAGGCCTCGGTGTATCAGTCACTTTCATAGCAGTTATCAACAAATGAGCTCAGTTCTCTTGCCGTGGGCCAAGGACCAGAGGGTCAAGAGCACTGAGACAGAAGCAGCAAGTCCGGCCTCTTCTGCTCACTGCGGCGAGTCCTCAGAGCTGTGGTAGGGTTCAGGGTCCCCAGCTGGAGGAAAAGGTTAGTTTCCTCTCAGGCGGGATCACAGCAGGAATCCAAGTCCATTTGCTCTGCCCCTGGAATGACAAGGTGACCCACCGCAGGGCTAGTGATATTGATATCATCAGAGCTCCCTGGAGCACTGTGGGTGGTGTTCTGGTCTGGGAACACCACAGACTGGTGTCCCAGTGTCCTCATTTACAGAGTAGAAGATATGTGCTTGTCAACCCCATCTATATATATAAAAGCCGAAGAGACCATTCAACTGGTAGCTATGATGCACACTGACCACCAGGGGGCAGACGCTCAACACACAGGCATGGAAACATGGAACAGACTGATGAATCTCAGAGGCAAGGGGGAAGGGGGGATGGGGAAGGGTGGGAAGAGATTAACCAAAGATCTTACATGCATACTGGAGGCCCAGTGCACGTGGGGTCCCTCAGACTGGCCTGTAGGGATTGGGCCGAAACAGCTCTCCCACATCCCCCAAGGGGTCCCAATTGCGAGAGGGTGCAGGCCAGCCCAAGGGACCCACCGGTGCAGAAATCCATGCACCAGGCCTCTGGTAGTATCAATAAGATAAAAACAGACAGCATTACTCAAATGTGAGGTGTTGACTGTGTTACTATTCTAAACATTTAAAATGAGGGTAACATACCTTCAACTAATACAAAGTTATATGTCAATTATATCTCAAAAAAACTGGAAGAAGAAAAAAGAAGGTAGTCTTTCTCTAACAGCACATGGAGCATCTCTGTGGAACAAAACCAGGAATTTAAATAGGGCTTTTCTTTATATTTTTGGCAGCAAGAGGTGTTTAAAGGCAAAGGAATGCCTGGTTTGATATTTAGTCAAAGGAATGGCTTACACAGTCTCGTACTGAGAATCTTTACAAACTCTACCGACTTTCACCAAAAGCAAAGAGATGGACTTCCTGCAACTCACAGGTCCATTCTAATGAGATGGTACAGCAATACTTGGTGTCCCAGAATATTTCATGAAAGGAAGGGGCCAGTGTGAAATCCCTGGGATGCAGGGAGGAAGCTGACATACCCCCCTCCCACCCTGTTACACTACATCCTTTATCCCCAGTGTCTTGGATACGTCATGAATTCTTCCTCAAGAGTCCCAGGAGAAGAAAATAAGCCATTTACCCTTTCTCCCTTCCTGTGGAAGGGAGGTCATTATAGCCCAAAACAAAGGAAAACACTAATAATTCGGGGAAAGTTTCTCCTGGTCCCAAGGACAGTGGGAAAAGTAGGTTCTCTGGCTGTCTGTAAAATCAGCTTGGTGAAAGACTAGAGCAGTGGCTATGATTGCATCCTGCTAACAGCTATCATATATTAGCCTGTGTTATTTGCCAGGAGGGCACCTCACATGCAACAGTTCATAATCCTCACCACACCCCTACGACGTATTGGTAGTGTTCCCATTTTACAGAACAGGGAACTGAGGCTCAAGAACTTAAGCAACTTACCCCACAGTCCCAGAGTTCTCGGACACCACAAGGCCTGCAAACACGGGGCCCTGGTTTCTGTACCCCTTCCTAACCTCCTCTCTCTCCCTTTTTCTTCTGCAAGCTCTTCACACTCTGCCTAGTGCCTCTGTGACCTCACAGCTGAGGCTAATGTAGTTGAAATTTCCATCAACTTCCCGGGTCTGAACTAGGGCATTGTAAACTTCTGGGGCAGAAAGAGAAACTGCCCTTATTCTCAAATCACTTCCAGACCTGACCGCCCTGGTAAACAGGAAAAGAATACCTGAAGTGTGTTCTCCGCACTAAGAAAGAAGAAAAGGGACGAAATGTGGCTCAATTCCTGATTCTCCAGAACCTGGAAGTGGAGGGAAGCCTGGGTATGGAGAGGGACCCCGATCGGGCCTAAACCAGTGCCTGGTGCATCAAGACCAGAGACGGGTCCTCCTTCTGAGTAAGGAGCCAGGAAACTGGTGGGGTGAGGGGGAGCAGGGAACCGAGAGCCCAGTGGGGCTGAGAAGACCTGTGCCTGGATGGGGCCTCGGTAATGGGCGAGGTGTAAATGGTGACACACACGGGGACGTGAGAGGACAGCAATGGACTTTGAAGTGGAGACGCTTGCAGCGGTTCTCAACCTGTGGGTCGCGACCCCTTTGGCGGTCGAACGACCCTTTCACAGGGGTCACCTAAGACCATCCTGCATATCAGATATTTACATTACGATTCATAACAGTAGCAACATTACAGATATGAAGTAGCAACAAGAATAATTTTATGGTTGGGTCACAACATGAGGAACTGTATTTAAAGGGCCAGAAGGTTGAGAACCACTGCTTGAGAGACAATTGGGAATCTCTATGGGGTCCTGAGAGGGAAACAGACAAGTGGAGGTGCCCCAGCCGGCTCCCGGCCCGCCTCCAGGGGGGCGCTCGCGGCGGCAGGGCCGGAGGAAAGGCTGGTCCATGGGTCCAGGACGCGCTGGCCGGAGAACTTGGGGGACCTTCGCCGGGCACCTGCACGCCCTCCCACTTCACGGTCCCCCCTGCAGCCTCTCTCTAGGCCAACTCCGAGGCGCCCATCAATCACACAAGCCGGATTATATCACGTCTGCAGTCTTTTAAAAAGAGGGGGATGTTTTTCGCACCCCCAAAGCCTTGTAACGCTGCCATTCAAAGCAAATGAACAGTTAATAACACAGGGGTCCGGAGCCAGGGCAGCCAATGACGAGGGACAAACACAATTAGCCCTCTGGCGTTTAAAATGTTGAATTGGAAAAACCGAACACCAAATGGGTCACGACTTCCGTCGCCGGGCAGGGCAGCACCAGGCCTTCCCCCGAGAGGAGCCCTGCTTTTGATGGGAGGACAGGCTGGCGAGAGGTGCCCCGCGGCAACCCTGATCCTGCGTGAAAGCCCAACAATTCCGCGGCGCCGCGGCCAGTCCTCCGGCTGTGACCGTGCCTGGGGCCGCGTGGATGTTCCTGTGGCGCCACCTAGCGTCCGAGGCGCAGACAAAGCCCTGGCAAAGGCTGCAAAGACAGGCTGAGATCACTGGAAACCAGTCCTGGGACCTCACACTCCGGCCCCCGAGCTTGGAATGGGGCTGTCATCCTGTGGACCAGAAGCATCCTTCGCTGGGCAGAATGCCTCCCAAGACCCCTGTTCCTGCAGCCACCAAACCTAAATAGAAATTACCAAAATGAGTGGAATAAGTGACTCTTTCTCAATGAGACATCCATGAGGTGATGTCTGGTTTTTCCTAAATACAATGGCAAGTCAATTATTAATTCATCCAGAAAAAATATAGATGCTGTCATCGTATAAACTTGAGTCCCGAGCAGAACTTAGCCTCAGAACATCTGGAGGGGACACGTCTGAGAAACAGCGAACTAGAACGTTGGGTAGGACAAAGAAGAATCTTTACTTGTTATTTAATGGTAAATTGAAGACCTCCAGAGAAGAAGATTCCACAGTGTAATGGGAAGAATAGAGATCTGGGAGCCAGGATACTGCCTGCCCCCAATTATCTGTGTGACCTTGACCTGGGGCAGGCAGTTGTTAGCTCTCACAACAAGGCTGCGAGGTCTGGGCTGTTATCTCCACGTGATAGATGCGGAAGTGGGGGCTCCAGGAGATTACCCACGGCCAGACCGCAGGACAGAGTCAAAGCCAAGCTTCAAACCCATGTCTGCCCAACGCTACAAAGCACATTGCTTTCACCAGAGATTGAACCCTTCTGAGTTTGGGCTTCTTGGGGTACAGTATGAAGGGGCTGTGCCACGTGGTGACTTGGCCCCTTCCAGATAACAGCAAACTCTGGTTTGAAGTCTCCCTGGTCCCTTAAAACCCACTTTTAGTGCTCACAAACCCCGTGGTGATAACAAAAGGGACTTTAAAAAGGATTTATCCACCTATTTAAAAAAAAGAAAAAACATTGGATTTTCCTCTCAGTTATGGGCCAAAGAACACCAAAACAGACGTGTTGAAACATCAAACCTCTTTTGAAATTTAGGACGGTGTCAGGAGAGGAGAAAGCCCGCACGGGGCACGGAGTGACGACTTACGGACCAGTGGCAGAAACCAGACCTGTGGGGCAGTGCTTATCTCTTGAGCCACTGGCCTCCCAGGGGATAATTGGCCTCTGATAATTGTTTGGACTTGATAAATACATGAAATCGGGCAGCCAACAGTTTATCTAGTTACCAGTTCAGATCTGGACAGAACTAGATTAAGGAGTCAGGCACATTTGCAATAACGTCAAAGATAAACCCTTCCTATCTGGGGCCGTTTATCTCCTCCCCAAGGGTCATGCTGCCCAGTAACTGCCACCTCCCAGAGAAGGAAGGGAGAGAGACACCCAAGGGCTCCGAATGGGCCTTGAGCCCTCTCTTCCTGCTAAGCCTCCCAGGCACCAGCTTGAGAGCGAGGGGGTGGGACTCTGCCCTTGCCTGGAAAGCCTGGGGAAAGGTTAGCAAGATGGGAACTGGGCAATTCGACCCCAAAGCCGAGTTCTCTTGACTCTGAAGTCAGTGTTTTCCTCAGAGGTTCCTCCTCTACCTCTGGGCAGCAAAGAACTTCAAAAGTCCCAGCGAAGATAAGACCAGGAACTGCAGATCAGACTTCAGACCCTGCTGGGCCACGAACTCCCCCTGTGACCAAAGGCAAGTGAAAACTTCTCTTGGCCTCGGTTTCCTCAACTCTAAACTCAGGGCTTGAAGCTAAATAATCTCTAAGGCCCGACTGAACCATCTCATGAACCTGAAGCAAACCAGCTCGTACGCTTTAGGATTGCAAAGAGGCCACAGATCTCCCTGAAGGACCATCTTCCTGGCCTCACATACATCTTTCCTCAGTTCCCTGCCCAGCCTACACTCCTCTTGTCCCTGGCCACACCTCTCTTGTTCCCTGGTTACAGCCCTCCTTCCTCAAACTCCTCTGAGTGGCAGCAACTGGCTCTCGCAGGCCCTGAGGAGCACAAGCAGAGCAGCGCCTCCCTCCTCCCTCGTCAGCAGCCCTGCTGGGAGGACCTCTGAGCCCTTCTCAGGGTTGGGGACACCTTTTATTTGCCATCTGTTCTCAAGAAGTGAGGCCGCCTGTTGCCATTTCCCTCCTCCCCACCAGCAGGCTCTTCTTTCGGCTTCCGCAGCACTCTGTTGGGAGATGGCAGGAGTCTTCCCCAGACAAGGTCACTTGGGGTCAGATGCTGAGCCAGCCCCCCCCCCCATGGGCGCACCCCCTCCCTCACGCCCCAGCCCTGCAGCAGGGGTTCCCATTAGGAAGGAATGGACTCAGCAGGCAGCAACCACAAGTCCTCTTCAGCTGCCCTGAAGCCCTGGTCTCTTTAAAAACAAACAAACAAAAAAACAACTTCAGGAGCCCTTTGGGAACCCAGAATTGAACTGTATTCTGGGGAGAGAGAAAAACAAAAACTTCTAAAAGAAAGGAATAAAGTACTGTTTTCCCAAGGGCCTTCTCCCCCTAAAGAAACTCCAGGTAAACTAGGACTCCTGCGCCTGATTTCCCTTTGGTTGTAGAAGAAGCAAGGAAAGGGTACCGCCTTTTCTGGAAGGAGAAGTCCCAGGGGAGGTGACAGAATGTCTACTTCCTTCAGTGCGTCTCCATGGTGCTGGCCTCGAAAGAAGCATGTATAGGTGCTGCTTCATTGAGTGGATGCAACTTTCTGGTGGGTTTATTCAGTATACTAGTAGTAGATTATAAAACTAGATGCCGGCAATGGCTAGCCAGTCCACCCCACCCTGCAGACCAGCCCCACAGCTCTCCCCTCCTCTCTGCCCAGCCTCAGGCCAAGCGAAGGGAGGAGGCTAAGATATGCCAAGGCCGCCCTCCCCTGACCCCTGAGCCGCGGTGTGTCCCTGGGTGCCTCGGTTCTCTGCCTTCCCGCGGAGCAGTGATTCACGGCAGACGTTAGGGAGGAAACAGCATCTTCCCATTCTTTCTGCCACTTCTCTTATCTTTCCAGGGTTCTTCTTAAGCATCGTCTTCAAACTTACTGATGTGATGTCATGCTAGGAAGCAGTGTCGTCAGCATGCCATTTTCCATGAGCAGTGAATTCAACAGAAATTAGAGCCAAAATAAAGCCACATTGTGTCCATGCAGAATCTGTGGGCGTGACTGGAAGCCTGGATATTCACACGGAGAGGTTATGAGCCCCTAAAGCAGCGGTTCTCAACCTGTGGGTCGCGACCCCTTTGGCGGTCGAACGACCCTTTCACAGGGGTCACCTAAGACCATCCTGCATATCAGATATTTACATTACGATTCATAACAGTAGCAACATTACAGTTATGAAGTAGCAACGAAAATAATTTTATGGTTGGGTCACAACATGAGGAACTGTATTTAAAGGGCCAGAAGGTTGAGAACCACTGCCCTAAAGGTAACCAGAGAAGACGACTTTTGCATCCTGGGCAGAGTGCTTGCCTTTCCTCCTCTGGGGGAATAATGTGGGGAGCTCAACAGCAATACACTCTTAGAAGCCAACTCAAAAGCGGGGACACAAAATCATGGGGTGCTTCCCGTTACCAAAGAGCCAGGTCACATTTTTGTTCATTCCTTTCTGAATGTCTTAAAAGACACATAAATATATGTCTTTTCATTTTGAAAAGGATTGGACGGGAAGAAGTGGTGAAGGAGGCGGGAAACTGGCCTTGAGACATGTCATGTGCGGAGCTCTGTGATGGGACGTGGGATTGCTGCCCAAGCCCTCCAGTCCTGGCCAATGGGGGAAGGGGAGGGGGGGCAGCTCTTCTCGCCCATCTGCATAGATGCTCATATTTGAAAATGTCTTGAACCACAACCACATATGGGGGGGAGCCTCCCAAGGGTCTCCCCATCTTCTCTGAGCATCTCTTTCTTCTAGTCATACAGACCCCTCTCCGTCCTCCATTCCCTTGTCCTTCAGTCCTTCCGACTCTCCACACCCTCATGCCAAACCCCTTTCCACTTTCCAAGACTCCTTTAGACATCATGCTCAGGAAAGCTGCCCTGAGTCTCTCCGGTCCGATTCCACCTGGCGGGAGAGGGGTGGGGTGGGGAGGGGGGAGACCGACATGCATAGGTGTCTCGTATCTGATGTCACCACCGTGCTGTAGTCCTCCGCTGATTTGTCTGCTTCCCCAAGTTACTGTGAGCTCTTTGAAGGCAGGGTCCTTTTTGCATTTGCATCCCCTGCATCTGTGGGTTGAATGTTAGGCCACCACCTGCCCCAACTACCCCTCTGTCTCTAAGAAAAACATGCCCCTTCTGGAAGAGAGCAGGCCCACCCCTCCTGCCCACCCCGTTCGACACATTCGGCCTCCTGGTTAGTCTTGACCAGCACAGGGCTCCCTTGTTCAAATCAGAAAAAGGTGCTCCTTCCCCTTAGCAGACGCACCTCCACAGCAGGAGCAGGGCTCGGCCAGAGCACTTTCTGCATCGCCCGCCCCTGGCCCTGGCCCTCCTGCCCCACTGTGTCTGGTGGCCCTGGTGGAGTCACTCAGCAGGGAGCACGGTGACCCACTTCTCCTGACCTCCGGCTCAGTTTCCAAGACACCAGGCTGCTTTTCTACTTCGCATCCTACCACTCTCACCTGACCACAGCCGCTCGTCACACGAATCGCCTGTGTGTCTCCAAAGTCACAATGGCCAGGAAACCCGAACACCCCCCCCCCCCCAGAAGAGCTGGCTGAGGAGGCCCTCTTTCCTCCAGGCCCACTGCCGGCCTCCGCTCGGGCCCAGCACGCGGCTCATCTCCGCGGCCGGTTTGGAGCCTTGGGCAGATGACAGTGCGCAGATAGTTTGATGTGTGTTACTCATCATCAAACCTCCCCTTCAGGGTTTCTTGCCGCGCTGGGTTTGTGTCTCAATCTGGAGCAAATTTAAGCAAAGGTTTAGACCTCTGTTTCCTTGGTTTAATTAATAATTCATAATAAAAATGTAATCAAGGCGTAAGCTTTTGTGGAAGGTTATAAAACACTTGTATTTGCCCTGGAGATCAGAATGACCACTTTCTAAATCTGTGAAATGATTTTTTTTTCCCCCCAAGTGAGGAAATTTTACTCTCAACTGTAAATTTCAGCCGTTTGCCATATGTAACCACAGAGAATCTGTTTATTGACTTAGTATATTAGAAGTAGTTAGGCAGGAAGAAAAACAAACCCAAACTCCAGACAGGAGAAAGTGTGGGGAAGGACGGGTGAGCTGGACTGAGAGTCTCGCAAAACCCTCGCCTCAGAGAATAACAAGGAGAGACAAACCACGAGCCCGCCTCCCAAAGGAGAGGACAGGGAGAGCAACCAGATGGGAGACAACCACACTGGCTGGATGGTAATCACAAGCTATTCAAGGTCTTTGGAGAAGCAAGCAGAGAATGCAGTAGGGGAAACGGAGCGATGGAAAGATATCAGACACGGGAAGGGCCCCCCTGAGGGCGGAGCCCTGCTTGTTCAAGTCTGCAGTTCAGGATAGGACAAGCTTCTGGCTGCCTGGAATAGCAGGACGGAGTTCTTGCCTAGTGGCGGAGAGAGGGGGCTGGACAAAGGCTCACTCAAACCCCATCCATGCACAAGCCAAACCTCCAGGAAAACAACTTAAAATGCAGATTCCTCGGCATCCACGACAAATGCCTTTTTTTTAAAAAAAAGATTTTTTTATTGATCTGTAGCGAGAGGGGAAGTGGAAAGGAGACACATCCATCCGGCTGTCTCCTGCACACCCCCCACCGGGGTGGAGCCTGCAACTGGGCATGTGCCCCAACGGAGAACCAGCAGCCTTTCAGCGCTTAGGACAAGCCCTTCCTGCTGAGCCACACTGGCCAGAGCGCTACAAGGCTTTGAAAGCTCAGCAGGTGACTCAGATGTGCAGCAGGTCTAGGAACCAGTGGTCCAGATGACTTTTCAAGGATCAGCACTAACTTTCTGAGATTTTTCAAAATTAGGTCAAGAGGGGAAGGATAAAGCTAACGCCAAAGGGCTTGGGCACTCTCCATGCAAGGATTCAGACGATAGTGCGTAACAATCTGTGGTCTCCCGTGGTAATTACTGTAATAACAACACGTTAATAAGTGTGTGGTTTTCTCCCTTAATCTAACTATAATCCAGAAAGAAGGGGATTATGGTCCCCACTTACAGGGGAAAAGATGGCGTCTCGGAGAGGTGAAGTGGCCCAAAGCCACGCCGTGGGAGAGAGGTAGGGGTGGGTTTGGGGTGCTCCTGACTGCAGCTCCCGACCTCAGTGCTTACAGCCTGTGTGGACCAGTTCTCCTCCAAGTTACTTCCGTGGAGGTAGACAAGGTGTAACAATGGGCTTGAAGGCGGGAAAGGTTATGAAGGAGAAGTCCTGAAGACCCCAACCAGCATGGGGTCAGGCTTATGAGGCCAGCAGAGGGTGGCCAAAAGACATGGACTCCTCAGGGCCTAATGGACTTTCCCATGTCGGAAAATGACTCCAAGAAAAACAACTCAGCCCCTAGCTTGGTAGTATGAGCTTTGAAGAAGCTGCCTAGCCCTAGCTGGTTTGGCTGAGTGGATAGAACAGACTGAAAGATTCCAGGTTCGATTCCGGTCAAGGGCACATGTCCAGGTTGCAAGCTTGATCCCCAGTGTGGGGGCCTGCAGGAGGCAGCCGTTCAATGATTCATCATTAATGTTTCTATCTGTCTCTATCCCTCTCCCTTCCTCTCTGAAACCAATAAAAATATTTTTTTAAAGGGAGTCTAAACCTTTCCTCATTCAAGTTATACTTTCACCTGCAATCCCAGCCTGAACCCCAACTCACCCAAACTTCCCACACACCCTGGTCAGAGTGGCTGGCCCATCCAGGGACACCCAGCACCTTAGAAAGTGCTATGTTGAGTCCCGAAGGACCTAGACGTTGAAGGTGTTTGTACATCGGGTTATAAGGAAACACACTGCCTTCAGGATGAAGCCAGTCATCACAGAAAAAGAGGCCAGTGGTGCTCTGATCAGCCCCCTGAGCTGGGCCATCTGCTCCCAGCCTGCCCTGCCTGTCCTCCCGCATGGGCCCCAGCGTGAAGGACCAGTGCGCAGTTCAAGTGAGACTCGCCATGTTGCCACCTGACTATCAGCAGGTTAACACTGATGTGAGGCTGACGTCCCCAAGGTCCCCAGCCGTCAAGGCTGAACTCTTCCCTCACTCAGCACCTGTGCCAGGAGGCGTCGGGAAAGCCATTCAGCATGTCCTTCCCACCCCAGATGTCTCTGAGGAATGTGTTCACGCTCCAGAGGTCAGGCCCGCGTGTCACCTGTCACACTACCCTGGACCGTGCTCCACGCCCCCTAAGTCTCCTCTGGCTCCCCCACACGCTGCTGGCTCCCCCGGATCATCGACACAGGCCCCTCTCCTGTTTCCCCAGAATATGATCAAGACCAACCTATCCTATTGATCAAGATTTTCTGAAAGCTTAAAGATAGCAGAGGAGAAATGCAAAATAGAAACAAAAAGCCAAAACCCCAAAGATAGGGAGTCCGAGCTGTCTTTGTCCTTAGCCTCCGGTTTACCACCCCCGCCCTATTTCAGGGGCCAGCCTACTTTTGCCCGTTAAATGCTTCCACTGCATGCCCTTCACTGGCATCTAGGTCCCCTAGCACTTTCAGGGTCCAACAAGAGAGAGAAACCTCTCAGGCTGGCGTCCAAGTCAGTGCAGGAATCTCAGAGGTGCAACTCACATACAGAGAGGACACCGCCACGGTATTTTACAGGCACCCACCTACCCCTCTGCGTCTCAAACACCTCCATCCCACCAGGCTTTGCTTGAACACGACCGGATGCCCATCAAGGCACTTCTTCCAAATAAGGCACCACTTCCCTCGGCGATGAATCATGGAGGTGCAGTGAGTGTGTCTCCATGTCTAGTTACCGTGTTTCCGACATTGTGGGCTGCCCTCCGTGTTCCAGCAACACCTTCTCCCACGTCCGGCGGCGGAGCAGAGGGGGCCGGCCTCGCTCCGTCTGCCGGCCTGCTCCTCTGGCGGTGGGCACGATGGCTTTGCATGTTTGTGGCTGGGTAATTTTTGGACTCATTTGCAAGGCAAATGGAAACGGCCTAAAATTAAGGTTCTGTGATCTGAGGCGCGAGCTGAGGATTTTTTCTGTTTGTTTTGTTTTAAAACCACAGTCTTGCCGCCCTACAAGATTGTTATCACAGGTCCAGAGGGCTGAGAGCGTGGGGTCCCTGTGTCGCCAGCCCCTTCTGCGCCTCCCGACGAAGCGTGGACGGACTGCGGCCGGATGGAAGGGACCTTGCGGGAGGGTGGTGGCTGCTTGCTGCTGAGAGCCAGTGCCTTTGGGGACCAAGCAGGCCAGGCTGCAGGGCTGGCCGGGCCTGGGGGCTGGTTCTGTGCTGGTGTTACTGGTCACAATCCCCAGTGGGGAGGCTTGGGCTCTGATTCCTCACGGTGAAGTGCGGGGGGGCGGGGGGGGGGGGGTGGCCAGGGCGGTGCAGAGTGTTTGGTCCACTTCAAAGCCCCGGGCGACTTCCTCAGATCTTCATTTCATATGCAAACCCGGGTCTGATCCAAACGTGGGGGCGGGGGCCAGGAGGGGCAGTGCAGTGTTCAACCTAATTTACTCTTGGCAAAACAGATCTTCCCCAGTCTCCGGGGGAACGCAGCTGAGACAGATGTAAACAGGCGCTGAGGCCCCTTGGACATCAAACAGCACTAGCAAAACAACGCTTAGATGAGTTAAGTGTAAATCAATCAGGAACATATGGGCTCCATTTCCCTGAAAATACACAGGGGTTTACAAATTACAGGCACGGGGGGTTTGGCAAATGCAAGTCAGGTTTGGCCAAACCTAAACCGTTTGGAGAAGATTTAAAGAAAGTCGATTGCCCCCAAATGCCTTCAACTCTGCCCATCCCTGACACTGATAATACCCCACACAACCGCAAGCATTTAAGTGCATGGGTTTTAAGAGATTTATTTGTTTAGGAAACTTAACGACTCACAACCAGCTGAGATTCTGTCCCAGACGAACGTCCACAGAAAGCGGAACCTGCCAGTGACTGCACTCACAAGAGGGAGAAAACATCTACCTTTCGAGTTGGGCCAAGGAGATATATCCCTGCACGTTTAGACTTGCAACCAAACGGGCTGCTCTCAGCCTTAAGCCTGTCATTGCAGATTCACGGAGCGCCGGCTCTTCCCCAGCGTGAGTCTGTCTTCGCGCGTGCGGGCGCGTCTGTGTGCGTGAGGGCAACACGGTGATAAGTCCACGAGTGTCTCTGCTGCATGGTGACTCTTCCATGGGTGGCAGCGGGCCAGGAGGCATTACCGTCTCAAGGGAAGGGTGTTCCGTGGAATCAGGGCACCCAGGACCCAAATGTTTAGGTTTGGAGACTCAAAAGTGAAGACATAAAGGATTGGCTGGACTTCACTCTGGGATGAGATCAGGTCCCCAGACTAGCTCAGAGGCCATAAGAGCAGAAGGAAAATGAGAAGACCCCGAAGTGGGGTCCCTGACAAAGTCCTACTGCCACCACCTGCCCCACCCACACTGCAGGGGCCCCCTCGAGGGTGGAGGGGGTGAGGGAGCAACCAAAGGGCCTGGGGGACTGAAGAGCAAGGACACTCTGTCTGTCTTGCCTGGGCTACTAGGGCAGCAAGTCCCAGAGGCACTGGGCCCCGCATGAGTGGGAGCTCAGAGTGCAAGTGAGTCCTGCAAGCCTGGGTGGAGGCCTGGGACAGCCCCCCAGTTTCCACAGCCAGGAGCAGTGTGGGAGGCGGCAGAACCCCCGGCCCTCTGCAAACAGCCTGCGTGGGTCAGTGGCCCGGGGGCCCAGCCTGGGATGGATGATACAGACCTGAGAGGCTGGTGTGGGTGGAGGACCTGGGTCAGAGACCCCTCTCTCCACTCCCCCACCCCCCATGCTGCTAGGGTGCTCACGAGCCATCTAGAATGGGGACAGTGTCCCCAGGGATAGAACAACTATCCAGCGTAACCAAAATTGGCAGCCGCCAAAGTAGAATAGAGATTTGAAATGGAAATGACATTGACTTACACAAAAGGTAATGTTTCTTACATGCGTGTGCTGTGGCCTGAGATTCTTGCCCTCTCCTCGCGTGGGTGAGGCCGCAAAGTGGGTCAGAGGTAGCCTGCCCTTCAGACAGCTCCGGGCCTACCCTGGCCTCCGGGAGGCAGTCGACGCTTCCCCCGCCTCCCTCCACTCCCAGGAAGAAAGAAAACTTGCTCTGGGTCTTCAAGGAAAGGCTGGGTGGTGGGAGGGGCGGGGAGGGGGCAGGTTTCAGCTGAAGGACACAGGGATCGTGAAGGGGGCACGTGGACAGTCCCCTTTTACTGCTTCTCTGCTCATGGGATCCCAAGCCACTGAGCACGGATGTAGGAAGGTGAGGTCCAGAGACAGTTGGGAGGCAACCTCTGTCCACCCTCCCTCCCTGAACCCACCCTCAGAGAAGGCCTGGAAGGCCCACAGAACACTCCACAGTAAGGCAGGTTGGAGCAAGGGCTCAGGCAGGTCTGTCTCAGGCTCCCCGAGAAGCCGCCTCTCCTACCCTGTGGCTTCCTCAGGCTGGACTCTCCCTCCTGCCCTCGAGGCCCTCAGGGTTAAGGCTGAGCAGGCCAGGGACGGGAGGCCGTGCATGTGCCCCTGGTAGGGAAGGCCAGCACCTGCTCTTCTGCTGAACAGCACAGGAGTTTGGTTCCCAGTCTTAGAAATCGCAAATAAAACTAAAACAATATAGGGGAGCCCAGCTGGCGTGGCTCAGTGGTTGAACGTCAACCTATGAACCAGGAGGTTACCATTCAATTCATGGCCAGGGCACATGCCCAGGCTGCAGGCTCAGTCCCTGGTGGGGGTGGCTGATCAATGATTCTCTCTCATCATCAATGTTTCTATCTCTCTCTCCCTTTTCCTTCCTCTTTGAAATCAATAAAAATATATTTTTAAAAAACAATATAGGGGATATAAAGTTATTTGGGGGGAAGAGTTGTTGCCTAAAAATTTTTTGCTTCTGTAGTGGGGAATCTCTGAGATGTGGTTTTGATAATTCCACATGTTGGTGGCTGACAGTAGGGACAAACTGGCCACTCCAAAATGCACAGAAATTGGCATGCTCTGTCCCTACAGGAAGAAGCTGGATTTGTTTTAAGGACAGAAACTTTCTTCCTTTTGGGGAAGTGGGGGCCCCTTGGTGGCTCTCTATGTGGTGTCAGTCACTTGCCTCCTCTGGTCCTGACCTGGTGAAGGGCTCCACATGGGAAGGATGTAGTCATACTGGGATGTTCGGAGCAGAAAGTCTTCATTGGTTAATAATTCTGGGATGTCCACTTAATAGGACACTTCTTGAGAGTTTTATAGTAAACTAGAGGCCCGGTGCCAGGAGCCGGTCCATCCTTGCTGTTTCAAGGGACCTGGCATATATGGCATACGGCTCTTAATATGTTTGCTCACCTTCTTGGCGCTGTGTTTTAACCAAGGTCACCTCTCCGAGAAAGGTTGAATCCCCAGGTAGGGATTTTCCCCTGAAGTTAGGGAGGGAATAAAACCCCTCAACTAAGTGCCAGGCGGGTAATTAATCCCTTTAACTACGAACAATCATGCTTAAACTACATAATCTTTTCTCCCTGGAATGGAGATAAGAAACGCCCTAACCTTTGTAATAGAGATTGATAGGTATAAATACAGTTGTAACAAGACAGAAACACACAGAACTCAGAACACAGAGCTTAGAACACAGGGCTTGGAAGACAGGACCAAGAGAGACAGAGCCTAGGCACAGAACCTACACAGAACGTTCTCTAGAGACGGAAGAACTTCGCTGGAGAGAGCATGCCGGAGGATCCTGGACAGGGACTGGCCTCGGAGCCTGGAGGCGGAGCCTGGCGAGAGAGCATGGCAGGGGATCCTGGACTGAACCTGACGGTGGAGATTGACAGGAGAGCCTGACTACAACCTGGTGACTGGACCTGCCTGGAGAACCTGGACAGAACCTGGCTGGAGATCCTAGGCAGAACCTCTCTGGAGATCCAGACCAGAACTTGGCTGGAGATCCTGGCTAGGCTGCTGATCAACTGAACGCTGTCTCCGTGTCATTCCCTCTTCGCCGACTCCGTCTACGCCTTTGGGGACCCCTGGACCTGCTGGGGTTGGACCCCGGCAGCCCGGTGCATGAAATTTGAACACTGGGGGTGGGGGGGATGTCCCTCAGCCTGGCCTGCATCTTCTCTCAGTCCAGGAGCCCTCAGGGGATGTCTGACTGATGGGGGATGTCCATGGGGAGAGGGCCTAAGCCATCAGTCAGACATCCTTAGCACTGTTGTGGAGGTGGGAGAGGCTCCCATCACCACCGCTGCGCTCACCAGCCATGAGCCCGGCTTCTGGCTGAGCAGCGCACCCCCTGTGGGAGCACACTGACCACCAGGGGCAGCTCCTGCATTGAGCGTCTGCCCCCTGGTGGTCAGAGCACATCATAGCAACCAGTCATTCTGCCTTCAGGCCAAAACCAGCTCTCCAACATCCCCTGAGGGGCCCTGGATTGTGAGAAGGTGAGGGACCCCACCAGTGCACAATGAGGGCTGGGAAGGGACATGGGAGATTGGCCAGCGGGGGAGGGACCACGGGAGGGCTCCAGGGTGTGTCCGGCCCCTCTCGCTCAGTGCTGACTGGCTGGACCCCAGCAGCAAGCTAACCTACCAGTCAAAGCATCTGCCCCCTGGTGGTCAGTGCACATCATAGCGACTGGTTGACTGGTCGACTGTCTACCCCCTGGTGGTCAGTGAATGTCATAGCGAAGGGTTGAGCGGTCTTAGCATATCATTAGCATATTATGCTTTGATTGGTTGAACAGACAAGCAGATGACCCGACAGTTAGCATATTAGGCTTTTATTATATAGGATAAGAGGGGGGAAATGGTTTGATTGGGCCTGAACTGGAAAAATGAAACTCAAAACTACATATTTTAAAATTAAGATTTTAAAATCTATTTAACACAATTTATTACACATATGCATTAATTTTTGGACTGAACAAAGAAATGCATCATTTATTTTAGGGAAAAAAATTTCAAAATATTCGTATAATAGCATTACATCCTTTTATGCTTACAGCAAATCATATGAAGAGACATTACTACAATAGCATGTAGGAGTTTTGTGAATTTTCCCAAAGGCGTATCATAATTGTTTTTTCTTTGTTTGTTTGATTTTTTGTTAATCCTCGCCTGAGAATATTTTTTCCATTGACTTTTAATGGAAGGGAGGTAGGGAGCAGGGAGAGTGAGGGAGAAAGAGAAACATCGATCTTCCCACACTCAGGCTGGGGATCCAGCCTGCAACCGAGGTACATGCCCTTGACCAGAATTGAACCTGAGACCCTTCAGTCCATGGGCCGATGCTCTAACCACTGAGCGAACGGGCTAGGGCCATATTGTTTTTTACATACATTTTTCTCTTTGAAGTGCCTCTGGGCTTACTATCTCTGATGAATTTTTAATTTTCCCATTGTTAACTGGCATATTTTCACCAAACCCCTATTCTTAACACCTTGCTGATTTGAGCAATTCTACAACTTCATTCTCCTCAACACCATGAAATCCTCCTTTTTTTGCAAGTTTTCGAACCTGACTTTGAAATAGATTTGGGTAGTTACCTTTGTCCTGTCAGGTGTTTCTAGTACTCCACTGTCATCCAGAAGGGATTCAAGGCATGGGCGGGAGAAGGGC
Source organism: Myotis daubentonii (assembly GCF_963259705.1). Classification (NCBI taxonomy): domain Eukaryota; kingdom Metazoa; phylum Chordata; class Mammalia; order Chiroptera; family Vespertilionidae; genus Myotis; species Myotis daubentonii. The sequence continues at coordinate 154,615,012 of NC_081842.1, forward strand.
GAGATGGGGGATGTCGATGAGCAAAGATTTTTGTGTAATCCTGACTTCCCCTTCCCTGCATAACCTTGTGACTATAGAGACTGCAGTGGCGAATGTTTGGGTAACCTCTGTAATTGTGCTTATTAAAACCGGGGGAAGAAGCAGTATATCTCTACAGGCAGGATTGTCGTTTGTATTCTGTTTTATTTTTTTAACTCTTCCCTTTCCTCGCTGCTTCCGCTGCCGGCCTTGTCGAGGAGGACATCCGCCGGCAACTGCAGCCTCTGGTCGGGGCCTTGAATTTGCGGTTCAGGATAATTCCCGGAAGTTTGCACGAGGTCCTGGGCAGTTCACCAGATACGAACTTGAACAATGAGTGGAGGCCAGAGCTCTGGGTAGAGAGACTGGTCACTTGCCTGGGTGTCCATGGAGCCAGAACTAAAAGCAGTGGGGATGACAATAGCACTAACATAGCCAGTGTCTCTAACAATCAACGGTGAAGACGGGCATCAGAAAGTCCTTTTGCCTGGTCCTCCCCCACTGCCCGTGTAGCCGGCCCTGGGGCCAGTGTTCCCTGCCCCCTGTGACATCTCAGGCCAACAGGAGCTTATCCTCTCAGGCGAGATAATTGCGTCTTCTGGTCACTTCTAATCACAGGAACAGGCCCAGCTCAGGAAGTAGCATGTCCAGCTCCAAGTGACAATCGAAAATGCCAGCTCACGGCGCCCATCCTGCAGCGTGGGCCTGCTTCGGCAGGAGGTTCTGGAGGTAAAGGCGGGAAGCAGGAGAGGAGGGGTGAGCTCAGTGTTTCTATTTCTTGCTCCCATATTCCTGCTCCTCGTGGACCCGGTCACTGGCCACGGGCTCTTTGAGAGTGAGGGGCCGAGGGAGGAGGGCCCAGGGCTGCCCTGGTTGGATGTGGTTGCCTCTGATCTTCGTGGAGGGCGACCCTGTCATTTCTTTTGTTTGTTGTTGTTAACCCTCACCCGAAGCTATTTTATCCATTGGTTTTTAGAGAGAGTGGAAGGAGGGGGGGAGACAGAAGTATCGGTGTGAGAGAGACACATCGATTGGTTGCCTCCTGTGCACACGCCATTGAGCCTGCAACCAAGGCACGTGCCCTTGACCAAAATCAAACCTGGGACCCTTCAGTCTGAAGGTCAACACTCTATCCACTGAGCCAGACTGGCTAGGGCCGACTCTGTCATTCCCTGTCTAATTACACCAGAACAACAGATCCCGACTAAGACTGACCAGGGCAAACCCAACCTGGAGTCACCCTATTTACAGCTGACTTGGCCTGGGCATCCCCCTGCCTGGGTTCCCTCATCTGCTAACCAGGTGATGTGCCCTCCTCGCCGAGTGGCTCACATTCATTCCCCCCTGCCTCGGGTAGTCTGAGATCACTCCCGCACCCTCACAGGGTCTCTCTGGGGCCCCACTGCCCCTCCGGAAACCCTCTTAGGCCTGGAAGACATGCCTGGCCACCCTCCCATGGGACCCCTCAGGTTGTCAGGAACTCTGCTTGGCGGGGGGCGGGGAGGGGGGCTGATAGGAGTAGAGGGAGGAGCACAGAACACAAAACATTTCTTTTGTTGTTGTTTTTATATTTGTATAGAGAGAGGCAAGGAGAGGGAGAGAAACATCATCAGCTGCCTCCTGCACGTCCCCCACCAGGGATGGAGCCTGCAACCCAGGCACGTGCCCTGACCAGGAATCGAATCAGCAACCCCTGGTGCATGGGACGATGCCTAACCAGCTGAGCCATACCAGCCAGGGCACAAAACATTTCTTCTGAAAGAAATTTTCTTCCCAATCTTTGCCACTCGTTTGGCCTCTGAACCTTCTGATGGTCAGCGAGTCGTTGGGAACCGGTTCTGAGCCACCTCCTTTGCACCTCCTGCTTTGGTGGCCAGCATCTCACCATGAAAAATGGGAGAATTGGCACTCATCATCTTAAGGAGTTCAGTTGAAACTACAACCGAAAGGGCCCCCTTCACCATCCCTAAGAAAAATAATTGTAGCTGCCCTCCCTCCTGTTATTATAAAAAGCGATCGTCCTGAGGACTCATAGGATCCTCTCATGCAGTCCTTACAATAACCCCATGAGCTGGGTACTATTGTCATCCATACTGTAGAGATGAAGAGACTGGAGTGCGGAGAAGTGAGTCTGCAGTGGTAAAATATCAGAGGTTCACAACTTTATCTCCCTCACCAGAGAGGATTTGGGAATTCAGAACTTTGACTAACAGGAGACTCTACTCATGATAACCATTGGGGCCAGTCAATCGCACCCTCTATATCAGTGGTTCTCAACCGTGGCTGCACATTAGAACCACCTGGGAATCTTTTTAAAATCCTGATTTCTGGGCCTCATCCTCCAGAAATTCTGTTTCTTTATTACTAATGTTGTGGCCCCACCCCATAACAAAGAAACAGAATTTCCGGAGGATGAGGCCCAGAAATCAGGATTTTAAAAAGATTCCCAGGTGGTTCTAATGTGCAGCCAAGGTTGAGAACCACTGCTCTATATCGAAGGTTTAGAGCCAGTTGAGGGATGAAAACATCAGCTCTATTGGTGGAAAAAAACTGGGTTGAAGAATGCAGCTGAACTTGCAACCAGATAAGTCTTTCAGCTCTTTCTCCTCTGAGTTGAACCTACTTTGCCACCCTACCTGCCCCAAACCCAGCAGTCAGAGGCCCACTGTAAGAGTGGAGCCCAAGGGCACCTGCTGGAGCCAGAGGCATGCACAGAGGGGGAAAAGTGCAATCCCCTCAGGAGTCAGGCAGATTTCAAAGCAGAATGTGCTTCGGTTCCCTTCCAATAGAAATCAGGGTCCAGGCTGAGGGTCTGGGCTGTGGCAGTCCGGCCAGCCGGCTCACCCACCTGCTCTGGGAGAGGAGAAAGGCAGGGGCCGGGACAGGGGATAGTTAGCGTGCTAGACCCGGGCTCTGCTAGGAAGGAAGATGCTGAGGTCAGAGGAGGGGCCTAAAGACAGAACTTTGGGGAAGGGAGAAACTTGGAACTCTCCATATATGTGCCCGTGGCTTTGAGAGGCTGGCCTACAAACGGGAAGTTAACAGAAAGAGAGGAATCAGCAGAGGACATTCCAGGTTTTCCCTGCGTATGTGGCACACAGGATGGTTCAAGGGCCACCCCATGTGTTTCTACTTAGCCTTGCATCTTGCCTCTTGCCTTGACTGTGGTACCAGGCCTACGGGACTTGTAGCAGTTGAATGTGAGGTTGCATCCATGTTCACGAAAGCACCCAGAGATTTTACCCGGGTCTCATTAGCACAAAACATCCAGTGAAGCTACCGTAGCCACCCTAGCCCCATCCCGTCTTATGTTTCTATGGCTGCTGGAACAATTACCACAAACTTAGTGACTTATAACAACATAGATTTATCTAACGATTCTCCCAGTGAGGAGTCCAAAATGGATCTCTCTAGGTTAAAGGAGGGCGTCATCAGGGCTGTGTTCCTTTCTGGAATCTGTTTTCTTACCGTCTTCAGCGTCCTGAGGCTGCCCATATTCCCTGGATCACGGCCCCTTCCATCTTCAAAGCCAGCAATGGCCAGTGGTCTTTTTCACATCACACTGCCTGGTGCTAGTTTTCCTTCCTCTTCCATCTTTTAAGGACCCTTGTGATTACACCAGGCCCACCTGGATAATCCAGGATAATTTCCCTTTTTAAGGTCAGCTGATTAGGAATTAGTTAAATCTGCAGCCTTAATGCTCCCTTGTCAAGGAACACCACACATTCACGGGTTCTAGGGATTAGACAGCCGTGGGCAAACTACGGCCCGCGGGCCGGATCCGGCCCGTTTGAAATGAATAAAACTAAAAAAAAAAAAAGACCGTACCCTTTTATGTAATGATGTTTACTTTGAATTTATATTAGTTCACACAAACACTCCATCCATGCTTTTGTTCCGGCCCTCCGGTCCAGTTTAAGAACCCATTGTGGCCCTCGAGTCAAAAAGTTTGCCCACCCCTGGATTAGGACATGGATACCTTTGGGAGATCATTATTCTGATTAGCACACTCCCCTCCGCCCTGCCAAGTGGTGGCCGGCACATGTGCTCTCACAGACCCGAGACACACACACACACACACACACACACACACACCTAAAAAGTCCCAGAGAGAACATCTACGCTAGGAGGTGGCTCATACCGACTGGTTTCTATGGCTGTTATATATGGTCCCTCTTCTAAATGAGGCCGGTTTTCACTTTTTCTGACTTCAGAGAGTCACAGCTTGCTGGTTTTTAATCTTATATAAAGTTGGAAATGCTTTGACCCAATTAGGAACAGCGTGTTGCACTGAGATGCCACCTCAAGCCAGTTATTTATCTATTTCAGCCCGTGCCAGGGAGCGGAGGCCTGTCTTGCCTGCCCCCTCCCAGAGGTTGTAGCCCAGCCTCCACAGCAGCATCTGCACGGCTCGAGCTGCTGCCGCGCCGTGGAAGTGTTAACTGCATGATTAAAGATCATGAGAAGAAAGAAAGATTCTATATTTTAAAAACCCCACAGTTATCAATCTTTATTATAAAAAACATATGTGCCTCCCCTTCTGTGGTAGACTGTTCCTGACTGGGTATATGTAAATCAAATTCTTTATAAATTGAGTCATATTTTAAATGCACTAGGGGAGCTGGCTATTTAAAGGGATCCTGCTGTGAATCTTCTTGTCAAGCCAAGAGGCTGTTTGTGATGCTAATTTTCACCCCTTAATTTGTCTGTGTTGTAGGTGCAGATTTTCATAAAATCCTCCAAATTCACAAACCAAAGCAAGGCACACCTGTCTCTTATTATTTCAAGGATATCTTTTTCAGAAGAGCTCAAAGAGCTGTCATGTGGATTATCTCATTTATCTTCCCAACGTTCTTCCAAAGGAGTTTGGGGCCGTCATTATCCTCAGAGGAGGAGTAACTGTCCCCCAAACAGCCACTGCCTCGCAGGGGGCCCAGGAAAGGAGGCGGTGCTCAGACGAGAGCGATTTATTTTCCAGTTAACAAAGGCTCTGTCCTGGGAGCGGTGCTCTGGGAAGTTTTCTTTAAAGCCCAGAATATGCTTTTTTTATTTGTTTGTTTTGGGGCCATTCTTTGTCACTACTGTACAGATAGCGAAGGCGAGAAATAGGTAAGTTAAGTGCTTACTATGTTTTAAATGTTTACTGAATGTCCACTATGCACAAGAGGAGGTTTGGGAGTTGGGTAGGGTGCCAAGACGGCTGACTCGGGCCTTGACCCGGATCCTGCCCCCTAGTGGAGGTGACAGGTATTGACAACACCTGGAATGCAACCTTAGGAAACATGGATACCTTCAGCTCTCTCCCACAATTTTCTTCTCCCAAGCTTATAAATATGACCTCATTCAATTCTCCCAACACTGTAAAGTGGACTTTGGTTTTACTTTTCATAGCACAAGGGAATTGAAAATATTAGTGATTTTCCAAAAGTCACATGGCAGGTGGGTGAGGAGCTAAGGCTTAATTCCAAGCCTGTCTCATTCCACAAGCATGTGCTTCACATGCCACAATTATTGAACATAGGCATGAGGAATGGGCTTTGTGGGTGTAGTGGCAGGAACAATGGATTTTGACTCTCGGGATTAAAGAAACCATCCCAGAGGGAGCTGTCAGAACCAGGCCTTGAAAGATGAGAAGCATTTCTATTGAGAATTGGCAGAATAAAATGAGCAAAGGCATGAAAGTATATATGAATAGTCTGGTGTGCCCAGGTTCCTGGAGAACTATAGTAGTAAACAAGGCTAAAAGGGGACTGAGGGACATATCATAGAAGGTCTAAATGTTTCATTAAAGGAGCATAAACTCCTTCCCACAGTGGTAGAAAGCCTCTAAGACTTAAATATATATATATATATATATATATATATATATATATATATATATATATATATATATATATAATTGATTTCAGAGAGGAAGGGAGAGGAAGAGAGAGAGAAGGAAACATCAATGATGAGAGAAAATCGTTGATCGGCTGCCTCCTGCACATCCCACACTGAGGATTCAGCCTGCAACCCAGGCGTGTGCCCTGACTGGGAATTAAACCATGCCTCCTGGTTCATAGGCACCACTGAGACTTTTTGAGGAAGGGAGCAAATTCTCTTGGGGAGACAATTCTGTCATTGGTGTGAAGAATGAGTTTGAGTCACAATATCAAATCTTGATATGTAAAGTAAGATAGTATTTTCTCCTCTAACAGAAAGAAAACAAAATCTTTTGTACACTGCCCAAACCCCTGGTGAGAAAAGGGGCAATCAGAACTGGAAGCTATGTTGCCTGACTCCAAGAGTAATCCTCTCTCCCTTTTATCAAATGAAACAGCTGGAGCCTTGAGTAAAAGGAAGGTCCTGGCTGAAGCCACCACTGGCTGGCCTCCCCACCTGTGCCCACCACTGCCAGGCAGAGGAGTGAGTTTGTATTTCTCTTCACCCTCTGATATCTTCACAGGTGCTGAGGATGGGGATGTGTGGCCAAAATCTAACTCTTGCCTTCTAAGCTGACAAGCCTCTAAGCCTTAGAGTCTAAGGCAGTGATGGCGAACCTATGACACGCGTGTCAGAGGTGACACGCGAGCTCATTTTTTGGGTTGATTTTTCTTTGTTAAATGGCATTTAAATATATAAAATAAATATCAAAAACATAAGTCTTTGTTTTACTATGGTTGCAAATATCAAAAAATTTCTATATGTGACACGGCACCAGAGTTAAGTTAGGGTTTTTCAAAACGCTGACACGCCGAGCTCAAAGGGTTCACCATCACTGCTCTAAGGCATCTGTTGTAAGTCATTCTTGCTGTCTGTCCCAAGCTCAACAACAACTGGGCTCAGGGATGCCTCTGGGGGCATTTCAGGCCAACATAATGACACTGAACTTTACCTCTTCTTCTAAGACTCCTGTATTAGACTCATCCCAATGGAGTTCCAAGGTCTTTGAGCTGTAAAACCAGAGAAAGGGAAGATGGTGACAGCTGGTAGGGTCTGAGGCAGGAAGAGGGCCTCAGGTCCCCTTTCTCATCCATACCTGCCCACCAAAGTGCATCAATCTTTAATATCGACCCTTCAAACTACTATGCAAGGCCATGGGGGAGGAGGAGTGAAATAAGGTGTATATTTTCCCTCAGTTTCTATTGTTTGGCTTGCAGCACAATTCCTGCATTTGTTAAAGATCTGGGGGATCCCAGAAGAAAGGAAATTTAAGTACAAAAGCCATTATAATCATAATGCTATTAGCAGTAGTGGGTTTGGCGTGAGGCCTGGGCCACCCAGACTCCCGAGGCCTCAGTGACTGAATGGAAGTCTCAATCTGACTCAGAGGAGTCTGATCTGTCAGCCAGGGAGCGGCTGGGAAACCTCCCTCCACACAAAGGGAATGTTGGGGGCCCCGGGGGAGATGAGTTGGACTGGGGCCGGGGAGAATGCAGAGCAGGTGCCACCTGTGAAGGGAGGTCTCTGGGGGCAGGAGGATGCTGGGCTCCCACAGCCAGAGGTTTATCCCGTTGGCTTCAGGCCCTGGACACACTGCAGAAACTCAGCTCTGCCCTCCCCGCAGGGGAGGCTGGACTCACTCGTCCTGGTAGCTTTCAAGCCACTCCGCAGAACGCCCCACAGTGCATAGAGGGAGAGCGTGTGAACAGAGGGCAATGAGGGGATGACGGGAGGAGGGGCAGGGATACAGGGCGACATCTAGACTTCCCTGGGTTCTCACACTCCATCTGGGCCAAGCCTGCTCCCTGTGGTGCCTGGGAGGAGACATAAGCTGCTCAGCGCCTCCCACCTCCCCAGAGCAGGCTGGACAACCCCCTGCCATGGTGGCTGTGGTGCAAGGGCAAGGTTTGCACCTGTAGACCTCGCTAGAATCAAAGAGTCCTGGGAGAATTCAAAAGACACGGTGGCTGACCCCGGGGAGCTGCGGCCTGGGGCTTGGCCGGCACCCGCTCTCAGGTGTATTGATAAACAGACCCAAGGCACCTACAGTGATTTTTCCAAACGTGGAAGCTGGGAATCTGGTTACTCTTCAGACAGTAACAAACTACCGTTTATTGGTGCATGGACCTGAGAATGAAGTATGACATAACAATAGGAGGAAGCATAAAAAAGAAATTAAAAAATTTTTAAAAAGGCCTAAGCATGCCCCTCCCAACTAACTCCCAACAGGAATCCTTCGCGTTGGAGGGAGGCCCTGCGGAGTTACAGCCACAGCTGTAGCCCAGATGGATGAGTGCCACAGCTCAGGGTCTCACTTCTCCTGCTGCCAAGCTCTGTGGGGCTGTAGGAAAGAGGCTGACAGAGACATGTGGCAAGGCTTTCAAAACAAACCCTCTCCCCTGCCCATCACAGCTGTCAGAGCTTATGTTGGACAATGATTAGCAGCTGGAAATCTGCAGTCAGACATGGGCCTGAATCCTGCCTTTGCCACGTCCCAGCTGTGACTGTGGGAAAGTGGACCTCTGTGAGCCTCATTTTCCCCATCTGTAAAATGGGGCTAATAGTACCTTCCTGGGAGGGTTAAGAGGATGAAATGAGATAACAAATGCAAAGCACTTAGCATAGTGCCAGCGGAAGGGAAGTGCTCTACTAGTATATATGGCAACAGTTTATCTCCTTCAGAAACAATATGCTGAGAATGCATTGCACTCAAAGGCTCCCGCTGCTCCCTCATTATCTCTAGAGCAGTGGTTCTCAACCGTGGCTGCACATTGGAATCACCCGGGAATCTTTTTAAAATCCTGATTCCTGGGCCTCGTCCTCTGGAAATTCTGTTTCTTTGTTACCAATGCTGTGGCCCCACCCCATAACAAAGAAACAATTTCCGGAGGATGAGGCTCAGAAATCAGGATTTTAAAAAGATTCCCAGGTGATTCCAATGTGCAGCCAAGGTTGAGAACCACTGCTCTAGAGCCTGTGTCAGGGAGGCCTCGCCGTGCAGGAGGGAGTCAGTTCCGACTTCTTGGAAGCCCCTTGAGCTATTGACTGAGCCTTGGTTTGGGCTCTTGCTTCCAGTCGAAAAAAGGATACAGATGGGATCCATGAGAAACAGGTGGGCACCGTTGTTTAAGCCGCCCGGCCGGAAGAGTCCACGCGACCACAGGCTGCACGTCTCAGCCGGGCAGCACTGCCCGTGGGGCGGAGCAGGATGTCCCGGCAGCTGCTGTGCGGGCAGTGCCTCCCTCCGGAGCTCCAGAGACTGCCCAGGCCGGGGCACGGAGCCCTCTTGGCATTAAACCCAGCACAGTAAGGTCTCGGGAGTGCCCCAGGCACCGCGGGCCTGGAGAAGTTCTGGGTGAACTGTGCTCACTGTGGAGGCATTTTGGACCCTCGGCTGTGTTCCCGAATGCCCTGCCATGGGCATCCCAGGAGCCACAGGGAGGCCCACCCCCAAGTCTTCTCGCCCAGGAAGCCTTTGCTGGGGCAGAGCTCACGCCTTCCTCTGGAGGAGTACATCCTGTGACCTTTTCTTCCCACTGGCCTGGCCTCTTCCCCAAAGGCATTTCAGAGAGGAATTTGCCCAGAGTGGAAAATCTAGAGAAGACAGTAAGGAGCCCACGGGAGAAAGCAGAGAGTGTTGGAGGCAGGCTCTCCTGGGTTCAAATCCGGGCTCACGGTTCCGGTTGCGAGGCCCTCGACGGCTCACTAACCTGGCTGAGCTTGTCCTCTCTTCTGTACCCTGGGGCTTCGGTCCAGCGGTTCTTGAAGGCCGTGTCAGCCACCTGGAGGGCTTAACAGAAGGCTGGCCCTCCCTAGAGGCCGGGGCCTACGAATTGGCCTTCAACCAGTTCCCGGGAGACACTGACGCTATTGGGCCAGTCAGGACTGCATTTTGAGGACCATTCATGGCAACTGCTGGTCTATGCAAGAGCCCTTGTTCACCGGGAGAGGCAGGAACCTGGCGGGCAGGGCGTTCGAGCTGGTGGACGAGGATTGCGAGGGCTGAGTCAGCCCACCTTCCTGTCAGCTTCCTCCACTGTAACAGGAGGATGAGACACCCACCTTCTGAGTGAGAAGCTAATGAGATGGCGAGTGTGCAAGTGCCTTGTAAAGTACAGCGTTCTACACCATTGCAAAGGATCGAACACGAGGATTGTTCTAAGGGGTTAAAGTCCACAGTAGATGGAGAGGTCTGTCGTGGAGTGCCTGGCACATAATGGGGCTCGATAAATATTAATTTATATTAAAAAAAAATAACCCCAAACTAAAAATAGCCACTGACTCCATGCCAGAGGTTCCCGTCTCTGTCATACATTAGAACAAAAAATGGTAATAAAGTTACAATACATGAAACTTATATTCCCGTTGTGGGTGGCGGGGACCTCCTCCTTGGCTTCTGCTCCAATTCATTATTCAATCCTTTTACCGTGGAGCCCGGCCGCGCAGTGTGGAGCCAACTGTGGATCTTGATAAGAGGAAAAGGCTGGGCTCTGTTTCCACTTTGCTCTTGGCAGTCCTCAGGCCTCCAGGATAACTTTCCCACCAAATGAACGGTGTCGGCTCCCAGAGAGACCAATCTCATTCCATCTTGTCCACTCGGAAGATCCGTATCGAACATTACAGACTGTCTGACGGCAGGAAGAGGCATGTGATTCCACCGGGGCTTGGCTCAGTGTTTAAATGATCAAGTAGGGAGCCATCAGCATGGTGGAAACAGAGGCAAAATATAACTGTCCCACTTCGTAAACACTGTTCTTGTTTAAGGCTTTCCTGAAGAGCCCTCATATGAGATGAAGACAAGAGAGGACAAGAGTGAGAAAGGGCAAGAAAAGGAAGCCTAAAGCCAGTCCATCCCCTCCTTTAAAAACACAGGAATGAACCAACCTCCTGCGTCTTCACTGTTAATGAGCATGAGCATCTGATCAGATAACCACGCTCTGCCAAGGGAGCTAATTACCAATCCTGTGGAAAATTTAAATTACTATTAAAGGGAAAAACAAAACAAAACACCTCTCTGGTTACTCTTGGTTGAATAGAACGTCACTTATTTCCAGACAGGCATCTTCAGAGAGGTGCTGCCCACTCCAAACGCAGCCACTGTTACCCGGAAAAGGTGGACTTCCGCCAGTCAGTTTTGCAAGATGCTGAAAACATCAGTTTCTAATACATAAGGCTAAAGCCTTTCTACATTGTGTCTTACTTCTCGACCTGACGTGCTATTAAGCCCTGTGAGCTATGGACTGAGCCTTGGTTTGGGCTCTTGCTTCGAGGAGAAAAAAAAAAAACGGATAGAATTCATGAGAAACAGGTGGTCACTGTTGTTGATGCCAAACAGCTGGAAGAGAACGGGGCACGCAGAATCAGGAAAACAGCATTGGCACGAGCACTTTAATAAATCTCTAGGGATGCCACATGAAATACCCAGATTTAGGTCAATTTGGTTGACATGTGTGAAAGAGAACCAAAGTTTAGAAAACTGGTGACTTGGGGACTGTAGGTATACTCTTGGCCAGATTTTAAAACTCAATTAGATGCAAATTGGAGCTTTGATCTGGTACTTTCAGAAGGCACAATCTTTTTTTTTTTTTTTAAATCACAAACTAGGTGTCTAAGTGTCAGAGCTTCTTTGATGTCTAGTTTCCGCCAAGAGCCTGAGTGACTGACTGCTGGCGTTTCTGGCCCCGAGATCCATCTGCTGCTCCCCAACTTTATCCCAACTTCCCTTGAGAACCACAGTGGCCTCCTCCTCAGAGGTTTTCCGATTCCTGGTGTTCAATCTGAGTCCGTTCTCCCCGCTGCTGCAAGTGCCTTTGAAAACCTCACTGAGACTACTTCATCCTCTGCTTACAACCCCCACCACCCACAGATTAAAATACAAACTACTTAGCTTAGGGTTCAAGACGGAAAGATCTCCGTGGGGAGCACATAATCCCAGGAGGACGCAGCCCTGAGATTCCTCTGCTCTAAGGAAGGGATAATCCATGCATATTTATCTTAAACTAACTTTTATGGGTGGGGCCCCCACATAGAATACTGGTTCTACATGATTTCAAACAATCTATACTAATAAAAGCCTAGGTGATCCTTGCGTGACACCCTCACATCATCAGAAGATGGCCCCCACAAGATGGCCGGAAGGGGAGGGCAGTTGTGGGTGACCAGGTTGGTAGGGGAGGGCAGTTGTGGGTGACCAGGTTGGCAGGGGAGGACAGTTGGGAGTGACCGGGCCAGCAGGGGAGGGTAGTTGGGAGCAGTCAGGCTGGCAGGGGAGCAGTTAGGTGTCAATCAGGCCAGCAGGGGAGCAGTTAGGGGGCAATCAGGCAGGTGAGCAGTTAGAAGCCAGCAGTCCCAGATTGTGAGGGGGATGTCCCATTTTGGAGAGGGTGCAGGCCAGGCTGAGGGACACACACACACCCGCCCCCGCCCCTGCACGAATTTCGTGCACCGGGCCTCTAGTTAGTTTATAATGAATTCTGAGAACACAACTCATTTGTAAAATTGGGACTATGTGTAGAGCTTTGTGTTTAAATGACTTTGGAACTGAAATAGCATGAAAAATGACATCTGGATGTCAACAATGCCGCTCCTAAAAAACTTTATCATTTTAACCTCTGAACCCAATCAGGTGTCTAGAGAAGTGTGAGGACACGCACTTGTCATGGGGTTAAGCCTATGAGACGGATATGGAGGTTTATATTCTAGAGCAAACGAATAGGCCCTAGGTGTCTAGAACATGATTACGGGGCTAGGTTGGTGCTTATTTTAATGCTAAAACTAAGAGATTAAGTGAATTAAATTAAAAGGTCCCGGGGTGCTTGTGGTTATGACTCCTTACAACAAAAGAGGTGGTTTATCAATAAGGTGGAGCTTTCTGCACAATGGTTTGTATTTCTTCGTGTCCTCTCTTTGTGCCATGCCTCCTGTTCCTCTTTCATATTCCTCATGCCCGACACGTGTTCATGGATTATGGAGGGGATATACACTTCAACACAGTATGCCCAAATTGATAATTCCTCACCTTTTTCTTTCATATTTATCATAGGGGGTAAAGTTAATACTTCTCTAGTATTTCAGGAACAGGCACTAAGTAAGTACTAAGTAAGCTTACATATCCTCAAACTAACTGTTGATATTAGTGTTATTCCCATTTTACAGATGAGGAAACTGAAACTTAGGAAGGTTAATTTGCTCAAAATGGAAAGTTGTAGCACCCCAGAGCCCATATTCTAACTGCCATATAAACGGTCTCACCCTTACACCCTCTCCTAGGTCTCTCTATGCCTTGCAATTAGATCCTTCAAAAGTGGTCTGGCTGTGAGAATCCCTGCAATAACAGTACATGGTGAAGGACTGTAGGGAAAAGGAGGCAGCACTAAATCACACGGGAATAGGAGAGCAAAATGTCTGAGATCTCAATTTTTGAGGTAAAAATCAAGTTTTTCCAAAAAGAGGGTTGTGATGATCTGGTTTTGAATAAACACATGGCCAAAAGGTGAGAAGAAAGGAGTAACGACCAGCCAACTCTTAGGGATTATCTTTTTTTTTTTTTTTAAATGTTTGTATTGATTTTTAGAGAGAGAGGAAGGGAGAGGGATAGTGAGATAGTAACATCAATGAGAAACATCATCAATCAGCTGTCCCCCATCCTCCCTTAGGGGTCAAACCTGTGACCTCCTGAGTTGACACTCAACCACAGAGCCCACTGACCAGGCTCTTGGGGATTATCTTTTCATGAACCGCACAGTCACTGTTTTCAAACCAAAAAATAATCTATTCAAGGGAATTTATTCTCTCATAGAATGAAATAGGTGAAAGGCAAAGACAAAAACAAATCCTTCCTACATTTTTTCCTGTTGTTTACCTTCCTCACTGATGTTAAATATCTAATCTAGAAGTCCATTATACCTTAAACAGCTCCTTGAAATTTTCTTATTTAGTGTCATGCTATAAGAATATAACAAACTGAAAAGAGAATAGTGACTTTATAAAAAATTTTCCTTGTTTGCTCAACTAGTTACTCCTAGAATAGAAAGAAGGGAAGTGTGCATTTTGAAGTAAATTTTATTGTAGACTAGAGGTCGGTGCATGACATTCGGGCACTGGGAGGGGGTGGGGGGGAAGGTGTGGTCCCTCAGCCTGGCCTGCCCGCTCTCGCAGTCCAGGACCCCTCAGGGGATGTCCGCCTGCTGACTTAGGCCTGCTCCCTGTTCCCCAATGGGTCCTTAGCGCTGTCGTGAAGGTGGGAGAGGCTCCTGCCACCGCCACTGTGCTCACCAGCTGTGAGCCTGGCTTTCTGGCTGAGTGGTGCTCCCCCTGTGGGAGCACACTGACCACCGGGGGCAGCTCCTGCATTGAGTGGTTGCCCCCTGGTGGTCAGTGCACGTCATAGCTACCAGTCATTCCACCGTTCAATTTGCATATTAGCCTTTTATTATATAGGATGCTGCTTTATTTGTTGTTTTGCTGCAAGGAGCCACACTTGTGCTCTGAGGTGACAAAGTTGGGATGAGATGTAATGAAGACAAGGTCAGGTAACAGTGGGGCGAATTCCTCCAGAGAAAAATGAGTGGACAGTGATCTGAAACTTGCATTTTTCCATTTATTACTGGAAGAAAATTCAGATATTTCAACTGCTGCTTTAAAAAAAAAAAAGAGTTGGTGCCCCCATCGGTGTGGCTCAGTGGGTTAGAGCATCGTCCTGTGGGTTAGAGCATCTCAGGTTTGACTCCCGGTCAGGGCACATAACCTGGGTTGCAGGTTTGATCCCTGTCCCTGGTCAGGGAGTGTGAGGGAGGCAACCGATTGATGTTTCTCTCTCACCTCTCTCTCTCTCTCTCTCTCTCTCCCCCCTCCCCCTCCCTCTTCTCCCACTTCCTCTCTGAAATCAATGGAAAAAAATGTCCTTGGGTGAGAATTAAAAAAAAAAAAAGCTGGTGATGATAACAGTACAGTGAAAACGTGTGGGTTTAGGCAACAATCACTGTAAACTAACTTTATTTTTCAGATAGTCTAACAACCTTTAATTCTAACATGATCAACTAACTTAAAACTCTAAGGCAAATGTCCTTTTTTTCTTTTCTTTTTTAATCCTCATCCTAGATATGTTTTTATTTGAGAGGGAGGAATGGGAGAAATATCGATTAGTTGCCTCCCATATGCACCCCAATGGGGGATCAAAGCCACAACCTAGGTATGTGCCCTGATTAGGAATCAAACCCACCACCTTCAAATGTCAGGAGTGGGGCTGGCCACCAACTGCCCACGGCCCCTCCACCGCACTGGCCCAGCTCTATGGGCCCCCATTGGGGTGGGCCGGCATGACCCCACCCATGCATGAATTCATGCATTGGGCCTCTAGTCCTATCTAATAAAGAGGGAATATGCAAATTGACCATCGCACCATCACAAAGATGGTGGTGCCCACAGCGGAAGTGGGATTTCCATAACACAAGATGGCTGCACCCACAGCAGAGGCTGAGTTCCCATAATGAGCTTTAATGAGCAATCAGCAGAGACTTGAGGCTGTGCCTCCCCACCCACCCAGTGGAACTTGACAAGGGACCTCAGGCCACATCCTGCCCAGTGGGGCTTAATGGGGACCTCAAGGTGCGCACCCCACCCCGGTGATAGGCCAGGGGACCCGAGGCTGAGCCCCCCGTCTGGCGCTGAGCTGGGGGACCTGAGGCTGTGCCCCCCCACCAGGCAGGGCTTGACGGGGGCTCTGAGGCTGCACTCCCTCCTCCTGGTGGGGATTGATGGGGGATCTCAGGCCTCATCCCCCACCCGGCGGGGCTTGACGGGGTACCTGAGGCTGTGCCCCCCACCCAGGGCCAGGCCAGGGGACCCGAGGCTGTGCCCCCTGCCCGGTGGGGCTTGACAAAGGTGATGCTGGCCGGGTCTGGGTCTCGCACGATTTTGAGGTGCCACAGGTGGGCGGGGACTTGACTCTGGGTCCCACGGCGTGCCCCAGACTCTGACAGGAGGAAGATTTCCATATACATTTTACTAATTTTCTTTCATCTCTGACACTTCTATTATAAAGGGCAAATAGCAACATTAAAATATTTTCTCTAATTAATCCCCTTTTAATGTGCACGAATTTTGTGCACCAGGCCACTAGTACCATATAAAAAGAATCAATTACTTGCTCAAACAATGAGCCTATAGCTGGGAATTGGGAATCTATGTAATTGAGAGTTTCTCCTTTAAGGGTGAAAAAACATAATCATTAGAAATGTGTATTCTCAAAGAAACATATGGATATGTCTAAAACTATGCATAAATATTAATCAGACTAACTTTTTTCTTTCAAATTTCCTTTTTATTCTAGGTTGTTAGCCCTTTCCTTACTTCCTTTTTTCTTCTAAGTAAGTGTATATCCCCAGTCTGCCTTGTACATTTCCTACCTGGAACTTCAATGCTAGTGATGAAGTAGAGAGCAAATAGCAGCACAGGCACACCCCTCTGGGTAAAAGACTGTCAAACACAGTCCCGATGCCTCTCTGGTGGCAGTGATTTCTGAGAATGAGGCTGATGACACAGATCCACTTGGAAAAGGTCCACCAGCATCCAGGCTCCAAGGACAATACTAACACAGGACACCAGAACACTCCCCTGCCCGCTGAGTGTTTATTTTATAGCTTTTGCGTCAGGTAATCAACTGAAACACTTCAACAACAGAAAGCTGGCAGAATGTTAAGGAAAAGGAGTGATTATCTCTCCAGCAGATGTGACAAAATGGTTTCACGTTGGAAGCAGTATTGCATAAATGAATCAACTGAATGGGGGAGGGAGGAGGGAAGGGAGAGAGAGCAGAGAAAGCAAGAAGTGAGCGTCTTCCAACATGGACTGTGAGGGAGGAAAGGCACTATTCAGCTGTCTGTGTATTTATAAACTAAAAATCAAAATACACAATCCATTTCTCAAAATTACATTCCACACTGCTGTAGAGACGCTCACAGACCTCTCCATAGAAAGCTACAGAAGCTTCTATGAAATCAGACAGACAGCACCTGTGTCTAAATCACAGGCTTATCCAGTAGTGTGTTTTAAAGAGATCATCGCCATGGGGCCCTTTTATAAATAGTGCTGCAAAGGTCACCAAGCTGCATGAACTTAAATTATAGGATAAATCTGACTAACTGAGCACCCGTTTCAATCTCTCAAATTCCCACTCCAGGAAATCAGAAAGCAAGCTCCACTCCTGAGGCGCTGAGTTGGCAGTGCCGCTGAAACAGGGTCGCTTTCCCCTCCGAAGGCTGCCTGAGCAGCAGTTTAGCTGGCAGCAGACAGCAACTCTGCACAGGGTAAATGAATGCAAAATTTAACACAATGGCCCCGCTTCCTCTCAAACTAAATAGCTATAATTTACGAAGAGGCAAGTTTTCAAATCATAAATTAGAAGCACCACCTGCACCTCTCTTAAAGACAAACTTCCTAAAAGGTTACAGTACTGGGTGCTTCTCAGAATTAAGGATTCAAGGACCATAGGTGTGTTTGACAATGATCCCTGGGAAAACCCAAATACCATGGTTTACACAGATGTTCTCTATGTAGAATCTAAATATAAATTAAAATACCAGCTATGCATTTGGGAACCAGCCTTTAGTTAAATTCTCTAGTGCTTTTAGAATTTTTATTTCATTTTATTAGAAAAAGAGAGTCATTGTCTACAAACTATTTTCTTTCTAACTATGCAAATACAATGAGCAAATCATCTGCAATATCAAAATACTGTTTGTAAATCACTGATGGCACTAACAATTTTAGGAATTTTCAATAGGACATATATAGAGAAAGAACAACAGTAGATTTCAAATTGTAGACATTAACTGAGTTTTAAAAAATAGAAAATAAAATTTAAACTTTAAAAGTCAGTAAGTTCAAATTCTCCAATTTTCAAAAATTTAAACCCAATCATTAGGAATTCAGAAGTACCCAGTATGTTCAAAGTTGCACAAATGAGTATGGATGATAGAAAAGTAAAGTAATCCCCATGCAATATCTTAAGTGTTGCTATCGGATATATTTAAGTGATACTTTACACATTAAAGCTGGGTAAAATAAAAATATATCCTCTCCATTACATTAAAACAGTCACAATAATTTATCAACAGTTGCCATTTCACAGCAATTAGAAAACAGGAGTTGATACAAGTTGAACAAAAAGGTACTTTTTCCTCTTTGGGGAAATAAACATATATAGATAGGTATATATACACACACACATAACATTATCTTAAAATTCAAACTGGTTGATTTGCTTTTGTATTGTTAAAAAAAAATTTCCCTATGATCAAAATACTGAAAAAGCACAAAGGCTAAAAAAAGAAAACCACATTTGCCATTTTAAAAAAATACATTATTGTCTCAGTGGTTCTATATATTTGCTACAAAGTTAGGTATTATAAGGACTCTGCGCGTATCAGACTCCTGGGGCTATATTGGACCAGATGGAATTAAATCTGACCCTTTCTCGGGCTCCAGGAAAGATAATCCTAACCCACCCTAAATGATGATAGAATAAGCCTCTATGCTGAACTGTTAAACTGGGGAAGAAAACATGTCCACCTGGAAGCAATCTAAGTCATAAAAGTTTATGCATCTGTGGGAGAGACTGCCTGAATCAGAAAGCTATTCTTTGGATATAAGTTAGGAGCTTTTGAAAGTATATAAACTCTTTTAGGCCACTAGAGTACAGATTCAAAAATGACTTCTCCATAAATAATTATCTATTTTGGGGGTTGGTAAACTACAACCCCTGGGCATGTCACCTGTTTTCGTAATAATGTTCTATTGGAAAATAGCCATCTCATCCGTTTATGTGTTGTCTATGGGTGCTTTTGTGCTAACTGGCAGAGTTGAGTAGTTGTGACAGAGACCATATGGCCTGCAACACCTCAAAAATTTACTCTCCCGACCTTTATAGAGAACGCTCACTGACTCCCTGACCTAGTGCACTACGTGCGCGTCTGGTTAAATGAAGAGTTAGTGCACCTCAGGGAGCTCTCAGCACTTACTCCAAGAATGACCAACGCACTGGGGCTCCTTGGCAGGTAAATGTCAAACGCTCCATCTGGAAATGGTGCTTTCCTTTGGGGCAAGGAAATAATTTTCAGCAAATATCTGTAAACATTAATACACACAAAAAATACAGAAAGCCAAATAAGAAAAGTATGCCTGTCAATGTTCTCTTAATATGTTCCTATTACTGGGGGGAAAGGGTATGAAAATGACTCTGTTGACTTCCTCTTCTTTAAATTTGTTAATAAATGTTTTTTGATAAGTAGTGCTCGCTCTTGGCCTCCCATGTAATTAATAGCCTTGAAAGCAACCTGCCTACAATGCTAACATGGTTTGTTGAGGCCTTGTTTGGGGATATTTATTTAAACTACAGATACTAAAGATTATTCTTTTAGAAAAATGTTTCTAAATTTCTTTATCTCTGTCACTCTAAGAAGGTGAAGAAGGTAAAAAATGCCAAGGAAAATGAAACTGCAAAATATACCTTAAAAACTAGAGGTATAAAACAGCTACCACTTCTGAATGGTAATGTAAAATAAAAACAGGAAACTCTTCCAAATTTGAAGAACAAATTTTCCCTGCCCTGAGTCAGCTAATGAAGACTTTTCCAAACAGGGAACCTCCTGAACTCAAGCAGATGCTCATGAATTGTTAAGAATTCACAGGTGCTTCATATTTTAATAGTTGAAACAGGGAAGATAAAACACTGAGAAGATATTTATCAAACACAAATTTATATCAAGATTAAATTTTTTTTCAACCAGCTTATAAGTGGACTTTCCCTTTCTTTTTTAAAAAATGAACAGTATGAAACTATATGTTCAAGATGTTTCCATAATACCTTACATTTATATAGCACATTACAGTTTCAAAGTGCTTTCATATGCCATCTCATTTAATCCTCACAACAGCCCTGCGAGGTAGGTACAGCAGGTATTACTACTCTCATTTCAAGATGAGGACATTGAGGCAGAGAGAGGTTAAGTGACTCACCCAAGATCACACAGCTGAAAAGTGGCAGAGCCAGGACCAGAAATCAAGTTTTCTGACTCCTTGTCCAGGACTCTTTCCACTTATAACTACTGCCCCCAATTCTGAACAATGTACTGTGTATCAAAATTGAAAGGTTATTAGGGTTAATTTCAGTGATATCTTAAAGTTAACTGAGAAATACGAAACAGTAGGTCTGATGGTTTTACTTGACATAATAAAATTGGTGCAAAACCACTTTTGTCTAATTACTTTTAACCTTTTGGTCCAAATACATAAAATATGCAATATTTACAGCATTTTCCTTTTTGTAAATGCAATGCTTTAAAACACATTATAAAGCACCATCGTAAAAATAGTTTACAAGTAAAAGTACAGAAGTAGGAAAACCCTACCCATACCACAGCTCACTAAATGGAGTTATAATATGGAGTCACCAGTACCTGTTGACAGCTTTACAGATAACCTGGAGAAACAAATACTAAACTTACTTTTCTTTTATATTAATGTGTGGAAGCCTCAACTAAAATTTCAGTGTTCTCTGTAGTGTCTCCCCAATCTTAGATACTGGAGAGATAGGAATGAGAAACACTGCTTTGATCTTTTTACAGTATTAGTAATAGTATGAATTGGTTTTTAATACTAATGACAATTATTTCTTTAAAGGAAATGAACATGGCCTACATAAATATGGGCAATTCCAACTACAGCAGAGACACTTCCTAGCAAACATGATCAAGGATTCCAATAAATTTCATGAAACTTGACTCACAGAAATGAAGCGCACACTGCCCACCAGTAGCAACACAACTCAGTGCAGTTGCGTAACCAACCCTCCGGGTGAAGGCGGAGGAGCAAATGGATTGGTCTTCATTCATGGTTAGTTGAAAAAAGCGCTTTATCAAAAAACAGAGTATCAGAATTTTTTCTAAAATTGTATTTAGCCTTTTGATTAGAACTGCTATGTGTTTACTTTAGGTGATACATAGGATTTTCCCAGGCAGGAGGTTATAACTCCCACCAAAATTTAACTAGAAAAAAAAAAAAGGCTGAAACTTAAACTTCTTCAGCCACTGACATACCAGCTAGCATCTACTTTCCTTGATCTTTTTTGTTTCCTAACTCGGCTCAATATGAACTGTGGATCTGAGAACTAAGGTGAAGACAGGGTCAAAGTTTTAGTTGAAAAATCAAATAGTCACACCTTGTACTCAGTTTGATTTAGGGTAAATCTTTTCATAGAAAAAGTTCTGTGCAAGGATGTAGAGGTCTCCATCTTTTTCTCGGACAGCGTGGGCTCTGATGAATTGGAACTGCTCTAGTGCAAATTCATAGAACTCATTCTCCATTTTCCAAATGTCAGACTGCTGTAGTTTTGCAATGGTTTGTTTAGTGGGGAGTTTCTTCTCTGTGGTTTTCCTAAGATGAGATTTCTTTCCTACTTATAAAGGAGAAAAAGAAAAGGTAAATAATTCTGAGAACACACAAAAGATCAATGCCTCTTCATTTGAAGAGATGGTTTAAGTTAACAGGGAAGGACAGGCAACAACTGTTTTGTATTATTATCACCAGGGCAAAAACCAGTGCCCTAATCCTACTGAAAATGTGATTTATTGCTTAATGTAAATCTTTAACCAGTGAAAGACTTAATGAGCTATCAGATAGTAAAAGCAAGGACTGTCCATCACTGAAGGCTGTCACAATATATGCCGTACTCTCAAGTGCTCTCACTAGTTCAATTTCGAAAAGAGAGTAAAATATCTATTTCAACCTTAATACTAATTTCTCATACCTTTACTCCATCTATACTAATAATAGAGGAATATGCAAATTGTCCAGGACTCCATCATAGTAACAACTGAACAGCAGGCTGTGTGGGGCAACAAGACTGAAAGGGGGGGGGCAGTTGGGGGTGACCAGGTTGGCAGGGGGGCAGTTGGGGGTAACCAGGCCAGCGTGGGGGGGGGCAGTAAGGGGCGACCAGGCCAGCAGGCAGAGGTGGTTAGGGGTGATCAGGCTGTCAGGGGGGGCAGTTAGGAGCCAGCAGTCCCAGATTGTGAGAGGGATGTCCGACTGCTGGTCTAGGCCCGATCCTGGAGCCTACTGAAATAGCCGACTGACAGTCGGATATTTCCTGAGGGGTCCCGGATTGGAGAGGGTGCAGGCTGGGCTGAGGGGAACCACCCCCCCATTTCACAAATTTCATGCACCAGGTCTCTAGTATAATTATATGTTAGAAACTAGGGCATATGTATATCTTAGAAAAAGACCTCCTCTGACAATATCTTATCAGAGAATGGCAAAATAACATTGAACAAAGAAACAAAACCATCCACGGGAGACTAGACAGTCACTTTCAGGCGTGAACTACTGCCAAGGCTGCTGAAGCATCTCTTAAGAGGACTGTAACAATCACAGCAGATGATGGTCATCATTAAAGTGACCGAGCTCTACTGTCCTGCCTATACTCTAATGGCATTAGTAGGTCTGAGGGTGGAACAGTCATAATGTTTGGTGCTGGAATTATAAAATATTACACATTTCTGAGATTGGTTCTGTAGTTTGCATCTTTCCACTATTCCTACAATGCCTTCTAATTATCACCTAATAGATGTTCATTCATTCAGAAAATATTTACTGAACACCATCTGTGTGCCAGGAATTGTTTTGTATTGAAAATGTTGAGGAGAAACAGACAATTTACTTTGAATAACAGACAAGTTCCTTAAGAAACTTCAAATCACACAGATTTCTCATTTTTCAAACGAAGAGAGTTGAGGACAGCTTTAGAAAGAAACCCATCATTTATATACCTGTACGGTAGAGGTCTGTAGCACCCCTGAAGAACCTGGGCAAAGCTGCCTCCAGTAACATGATAAAATCTTCAAGCTCTTCAGTAACTCCCACCAGAAAGTATTCATTAATTAGGTTATACTTGGCTTGATCCATAGCCCACCTGCTTCCCACATTCCTAAAACCAAGAAAAGAAATTAAGAACCTGGTTGCTCAATCTGCTAAGTATATTTGATGTCTTTGCCACTGTATATTATGGAAAAAATAGATAAACACATGTCCATCCAAAGCTTTAGCACTTTTATTAATGTCCTTTAAGAGACACATGTTTTTAATTTTCTTTGCCTCTATCCCCAGTTTCTGCTCAACTATGCAGTGCAAACTCAGACTTTACAGTTAGTTTAATATTAACAAAATTTAGTTTGAGGGCAGTTAAAAAAAATGTATACATAACACATATTTCTCTTATCTGATTTATTGTGCACTTCATATTTTTAAATTAAAGTAACTGTTCGTTTTAAAAGCTACCTAGTAAGGTCTAAGCACTTTGAGTTTAGTGTTTATCTTAATTTAATTTGTGAGCGTAGGTTTTTCCATCATTTCTGAGGAACAGAAGTAAGATAAGAAATGGTCCTGCCAGGAACCCTTTTTTTTATTTTTAAACTAGAGGCCCGGTGCACGAAGTTTGTGCACGGGGGTGTGGGGAGTGTATGTCCCTCAGCCCAGCCTGCACCCTCTCCAATCTGGGATCCCTCTCACAATCCAGGACTGCTGGATCCCAACTGCTCGCCTGCCTGCCTGATTGCCCCTAACCACTTCTGCCTGCCAGCCTGATCACCCCCTAACCACTCTCCTGCCAGCCTAATCAACCCCTAACTGCTCCCCTGCCAGCCCGATTTCTCCCCTAACTGCCCTCCCCTGCTGGACTGGTCACCCCTAACTGTCCTCCCCTGCAGGCCTGATCGCCCCCAACTGCCCTCCCCTGCTGACCCAGTCACCCCTAACTGCCCTCCCTTACCAGCCTGGTTGCCCCCAACTGCCCTCCCGTGCTGGCCCGGTCACCCCTAACTTTCCTCTCTTGCCAGCCTGGTTTCCCCCAACTGCCCTCCCCTGCAGGCCTGGTCACCCCCAACTGCCCTCCTCTGCTAACCCAGTCACCCCTAACTGCCCTCCCTTACCAGCCTGGTTTCCCCCAACTGCCCTCCCCTGCAGGCCTGGTACCTCCCACTGCCCTTGCCTGCAGGCCTGTTCACCCCCAACTGCCCTCCCCTGCTGGCCCGGTCACCCCTAACTTCCCTCCCTTGCTGGGCTGGTCGCCCCTAACTGCCCTCCCCTGCTGGCCTGGTTTCCCCCAACTGCCCTCCCCTGCAGGCCTGGGTCCCCCCAAACTGTCCTCACCTGCAGGCCTGGTCCCCCCAAATGCCCTCCCCTGCTGGCCCAGTCACCCTAACTGCCCACCCCTGCTGGCCCGATTGCCCACAACTGCCCTCCCCTGCTGGCCATTTGTGTGTTGGAGTGATGGTCAATTTGCATATAGGATTGTCAGCTAATTGGCTCTAAGTAAACTATACTTTTCAGCTGGTGACTTTACCTTTCCAACTTTGTCTTCTCAGCCATTAAAAAGTTGTGGTGAGGTGTAGGGGAGAATAAATGAGTTAACTGAGCTTATTAAGTATGTTTTACAGATTCATAGAACTGGGAGGTCCTATGAATTTGTAAAACATACTTAAGAAGCTCAATTGAAATCTCCTCAATAATCCCCAAAAGAGCAATACTCTTTATTGTTTGAAGGTGTAGGTTGACAAACTTTCTATAAAAGGCCAGAGAAGAAATATCTTGGGTTTTTCAGGCCATATGGTCTTGGTTTACAGTTACTTAATTCTGCTCTTGCAGCATGAAAACAGCCACAGACAGTAAGTAAACAAATGAATGTGGCTGTGTTCCAATAAAACTTTATAAAACCAGGTGATGATTCAAATTTGGTTTCAGATTGCAATTTACCAATCCCCTGTTCTACAAAAATGATTAAAAACTAAGACATTCTTCCTATGCTTCCAATTCTTCTTGAGCTATTATTATACTTTCATATAACCTATTGTGTAGGACTTTTAATTTCACAGTAACCAAATAATATATTTCAAACAATGAAGAAAAGAACAGAAGGCGTTCCTTGAATCTCATTATGGTGTTTCAGTTTTTTCAACTTGTGTTCCTGTTTTTTCAAATTTTTCTATTAAAATTATTGATTAGATCAAATGAAGACATACCATTATGTTTAAAAAACTGAAAACTCAGCACATTCCAAAGAAATAAACTCTTTATAAAAGATAAAACATCTTTATTTTCCACCTCATGTTTACTAGCAGACTAAACCACAACCATAACTGTCTCTTCAAGTCAAAATCAGTTTAGCAGTGAAACCAGGTGAATAATTTACCCAGAGGGACAAAAGTCCTACTTGATCTAACATGAATGGCCAAAAAAATAAGCTTAGGGAAAAATGAGGTTTATGAAATGATCCCTGACCTCTAATTAAAAGCTCTGCTGGAATACAGCAAAACATGTAACACTAAAAACAAACAAAACATTTAAAAAGAAAACCAGCATCTGAGGGAAGAGTGCAAGGATATTTATACATGAAGAATCTTTTGAATGCACTTAAAGGTAATCACAAGACAAAGTACTACTTAATCACATGTTATTTTTAGTCTGGTCTTTCATTAATTCCTTATACCTAACCCTTGACTAACACATGCACATTTGTGAAATACCGATTATAGAGAAATGAGGAAGATTAAAACGTAAGCCAACTTGATCTCCCTACCAGCATTCCGAGCTATGGCCGCAGAAGAACGGGATTTGAAGCCAAAGCTTCTCTGGAGCACAGTCTGAGCCGCCCTCCGCTACACATTCATCAAACGTCTGGAATGAAGACACAGCAGCACATATGAGCCATAAACCCAAGGCAATGAGGGTTCCCATTCACTGAGATACTGAACTAAAGGGATAGACAGGTTATGAATACATACCTGAGAGTGTTTCCACATAACTGAAGAAAGTTAAACATGGATTTTTCTCACACCTTTGTCTATGCCAGTGTTTGCATGAGTTATTTTACTATATGAACAGAAAACCCCCAGATAAAAAACTGTCCTTAAAAATAAGTACTGGTTTATATTATGTTTGTATATTTATACTTTCTAACCTCTTACTAAATGAAAACAAGGCTAAAGACACTATCATTTCTTTATAATCATTTGATTATAATCATCTATGAAATAATCATTTGAAAAGAACATAAAGTAGGACTACACTTAAGTCTCTTCATTGTACAAAGCAGAAGTGACTTCAGATACTTATGACCTGCATGCCTTTCTCTGCAAGTGCACCTGACTGAAGTAATTAAAAGGAAGAGACTCACAGCTTATGTATCTAAAATTACTCAATTCCACCTTTGTGAGTACTCACTGTCATAGGCATTTTAACAGTAGCCATTATCTATTTGAAATGCTATAATATTGAGATACCAGAGAACAAACTCAGGAGCTGTGGATGCTGCAATGAGACGTCTACAAATACCACCTATTATTACTGAGAGGAAGCAGATGGAGTAGAATAAGTCCTAGTTGGAGTCCAGGCTCCTAAGTTTCTAGTAGATCCAGGTTTCTTTGTTTTAGAAGCTTAGTATCTACTCTAACTCATTCACCTACCAAATGTTTTATTATCTATATATAGAGAGAGCCAGGGGCCATCACATCCGAAACAACCAAACCGACGACCGAACGACTGAACACCAGGCTGAGTGGGGCGACCAGGCCAGCAAGGGGTTTAGTGAGGGACGACAAAAGGACTGAGCAGCAGGTTGCGTGGGGTGACCAGGCCTGCAGGGGGGTTAATGAGGGATGACCAAATGACTGAGCAGCAGCTACGTGGGGCGACCAGGCCCACAGGGGGGTTAGTGAGGGATGACCAAATGACTGAGCAGAAGGCTGTGTGGGGCAACCAGGCCAGCAGGGGGGGCAGTGAGGGGTGGCCAGGCCAGCAGAGGAGGGCTGGGAGGGGTGACCAAGACGGCGGGGGTGGGGAGGCAGTTGGGGGCAGCCAGGCCAGCAGGGGGGGCAGTTGGGGGTGACCAGGCCGGCAGGGGGGGGCAGTGAGGGGCTACCAGGCCAGTAGAGGGGGGCAGTGAGGGGCAACCAGACTGGCATTGGGGGGCAGTTGAGGGTGACCGGGTCAGCAGGGGGGGCAGTTAGGGGCAACCAGGCTGGCAGAGGGGGGCAGTGAGAGGTGACCAGACTGGCGGCGAGGGCAGTTGGGGGCAACCGGGCCAGTGGGGGTGGGGGGGGGTAGTTGGGGGCGACTAGGTCGGCAGGGGGGCCAGTGAGGGGCGACCAGGACAGCAAGGGGGCAGTTGGGGGTGTCCAAGTTGACAGGTAGTGCAGTAAGGGGAGACCAGGCTGGTGGGGGGGGGGTAATTAGGGGCAACCAGGCCAGCAGAGGGGGACTGTTGGGGGTGACCAGGCCAGGAGGGGCGGCAGTAAGGGGTGACCATGCTGGTGGGGGGGGGGCAGTTGGGGGCGACCAGGTTGGCAGATGGGGCATTTGGGGGCAACCAGGCTGGCAGGGGGGCAGTTAGGGGCAATCAGGCAGGCAGGCAGGTGAGCAGTTAGGAGTCAGAGGTCCTGGATTGTGAGAGGGATGTCCTGGATTGGAGAGGCTGTAGGCTGGGCTGAGGGGACCTCCCCCCCCGCCATGCACGAATTTTGTGCACTGGGCCTCTAGTCCTATATAATAAAAGGCTAATATGCAAATTGACTGGACGGCAGAACAACCAGTTGCTATGATGCACACTGACCACCAGGGGGCAGACGCTCAATGCAGGAGCTGCCCCCTGTTGGTCAGTGTGCTCCCATAGAAGGAGCACCACTCAGACAGAAGCCAGGCTCACGCCTGGCGAGCGTAGCAGTGGTGGCAGTCGGACAGTACTAAGGATGTCTGACTGCCCCGGGGAGCAGGGCTAAGCCGTCAGTTGGACAACCCTTGAGGGATCACGGACTGTGAGAGGGCACAGGCCTGGCTGAGGGACCCCGCGAGTGCACGAATGTTGTGCACTGGGCCTCTAGTACAATATAAAAGCAGAAAAATATGCCCTTTGGGTTTGGCTCAATAGATAGAGGGTTGACCTGCGGACTGGGTTCGATTCCGATCAGGGACACAAGCCTGGGGTTGGGGGCTCCATCCCCAATAGGGGGAGTGCAGGAGGCAGCCAATCAATGATTCTCATCATTGATGTTTCTTTCTCTCTCTCTCCCTCTCCCTTCCTCTCTGAAATCAATAAAAATATATTAAGAAAATAAAAAATAAAAAAACTAGAAAAAATAAATATAAAAATATTCTTGAGGCCATTTAGATTATTAGTTTAGATATTTAACTCCTATAATTGAAGGTTAAAATAAACAAAATTTGATTCTTGATGGTAATGGCAATTATATGTACACTGCACCCTCTTCTGCAAATGCTTTTGCTTCTTACTTTATATAGAAAACTGAAAATAAGCGTGAGCTCTCTCAATTTCCTGCTTAGATAAAAATTTATCTGCATCTGTAGCCCCCTACTGCCCTCGGCATTAAAGAGACATTTGCTTCTCCTATCTCTGAACACCATTCTCACCCCCTTCTGCGACCCTTGCTCCATCAATTTCTCTCCAGTTCTTTGTATGATCACCCCTTGCTGACTTCAGATATATTAATATGTCAAGTGTCTGTCATCTTAAAGAAACATTTCCTGATATTTTTGTTTCTTTCAAAGCCAAACTTCTATTTCAAAAGTAGTCCTTCCTCGGGTCAGTCTTAACTTACCTCTCAGTGGCTTCTCAATGTTTTGGATTCCACCTGAACTCCTTTCTCTGACATCCCTGATGGACTTGCCATTGACAAATCAAAGGGACAGATTTGAATCATCCCACTAAGCCCTTTGCAATTGAAATTATTTTCTAGCCATTTCAAGGACATGCCAGGTTTGTCTTCTGATTCTCTGACATCAGTCTCCTTGGTATGCTGCTCTTTACCTGACTACTCTTTAAATGTTAGCATTCCCTGAGTTACATATCTGCACCTTCTCTTTTTCTTCTTTTTCATCTGGTCTTCTTTTCATACTCTATATGTCTCCAAGTGCAATTTCATTCAATCCCTTGTTTCAACTCTCACCTAATGTTGATGACTCTCTAATCTATGATTTAGTTCAGACTTATATTTTGGGGTTCAAATACAATTTCTAGTGGATACCTCCACTTACTCATACATGACTAAAAATAATGTCCAATTTTATCTCTTTCTTCAACTCCATTACAACTGAATCTTCCTTCTGTTTTCTCTTTCTAGAGAAAGAAACCACCTATGGTCCAACCAGAAACCTGGGAAGAAGACAGGCCAAGGCTAACTCTGGATTACGCACCTTTAAGATAGAGAAAACTGATCTACAACTTGGTTGAGAAATGAATTGTTCCAGATAGGAGACATCTGAGAAGAGAACCAATGTTTGACTGTATATGCCATGCAGTCTTATTAACACCACAGATGTGAATTTATTAATGAAAACTCTTGCAAAGTTAAAAATATTAAGAAGTTATTTGCTATAAAACATCATTTGGTCCTGGAATGTTACCAACAGTTGTGTCATGAGGAATAAGCCAAATTAATAAAAATGTGTATGTCTCAATATGTTATAAGACTGAAAAGGCCCACCTGTCAATCATAAAACAAAGGAATTTTCCATTTTCATAAAGCATTTGTAGATGGCCCTATCTTCATGAGAGTTAAGGTAATGCAATAGTATTTTGCTAATGTCACTACTATTACATCTAAATAAGTAGCTGTATTTATATGTATTTTATAATGACATTTAAAAAACAAGCAAGCCTTGTCACAATCAGGGTGAAGAATGGTTAAAAAAGCATATCTACCTAAAATGTTCAACTATAAAAGAGAAATTATGTTAAAAAAATATCTGCATCTGAGTACTGAATATGTAACTTTAGAATATCTCTCTCACACACACAAAAAAGGTTGAGTAGCATGTTGCATTTCCTCCCTCCATTTTAAAGGGCATAGAAGGGTTAAAACTGTGAGGTCTGGAGTTAGAGCAACTGGGTTTAAATTCCAGCTAACACTGAGCGAGGTTAACCCTTTGTGCCTCAGTTTCCTTATCCATAAAATGGAGACAATAACAGCAACTATCCCCATAGAATTGTTGTACAGGCTACTTCACACACACACACACACGCACACACACACTTTAAAATACTGCTTGATACACAAAAAACACTCAATAAATGTGAGCTATTATTATTGTTGTATCATTACTAAGTGTTATTATTATCTAATTCTCCAAACCACAAAACCATGGTACCCAGGGCTGACAATGACAAATGGTGGATGTAGGAACCAAGGTGACTGTGAATCTTTGCCTTACCAACATTAAAACTGCTTTGGTGGAAGGAAGGAGATGGATATATTTACTGAGTAAAAACTAATGTAAGTGATAGGGTTTTAAAAAAGTAGTGTGTTGAAATGATTTAGAAATAACTATCAATACATTCTAAAGTACTGGGTCAAGAGTTATATTAATAGAGTTTATAAAATTTTATACTTACAGTAACATAAGTATACCTTTTTAGGAGATTAAGTAATGCTAAGACATCGGTAGACACTAAAAATAATGTTTTGGTCAGCTATCTGTGTTTGGATTAATACCTTCTACCTAAAGTTTTGAGACTAAAAAAAGAAACAGCAATTTCTAGAAACATAAAAAAGTAAAATAAAACAAAAAATTTTGCCTCCTCATGTGACACTAAGGGCACATCTAACTTGGAAAAAAATTGTTGGATGTTAATTGTCCTATTATATTAAACTAGGGGCCCCATGCATGAAAATTCATGCAAGAGTAGGCCTTCCTTCGCCTGGCTGCCAGCACCGGCTTCCCTCTGGCACCTGGGCATCTTGCTTTGCTCCGACCTGGCCAGCAGGCACCCAGGACCCAGGTGGCTTTGCTCCTGCCCCGCCAGCAGGCACTCGGGACCCAGGCAGCTTCCCTCTGGCCACAGCTTTGTCCAGAATGACATCCGGAAGGACGTTGTCTAATTAGTATATTACCCTTTTATTATTATAGACTAGAGGCCCAGTGCACAAAAATTTGTGCACTGGGGGGGGGGGGGAAGGGGTGTCCCTCAGCCCAGCCTGTGCCCTCTCGCAGTTTGGGACCCCTCGGGAGATAACGCCCTGCTGGCTTAGGCCTGCTCCCAGGTGGCAGAGGGCAGGCCCAATCCCTAGGTGCAGCCCCTGGTTGGGCTCAGAGCAGGGCCGATTGAGGAGTTGGGGCGCCGCCCCCTGTCATGCACAGAGCAGGGCGGATCAGGAGGTTGCGATGCCACCCTCAGTCACGCTCAGGGTAGGGCCGATTGGGGGGTTGGGGCACCGCCCCCTGTCACACTCAAGGCAGGGTCGATGGGGAGGTTGCGGCGCCACCCCGTCATGCACAGAGCAGGGCCAATCAGGGGGGTTGGGGCTCCGTACCCTGTCACGCACAGAGCAGGGTCAATCAGGGGGTTGAGGAGCTCCCTCCTGTCACTCACAGAGTAGGGCCGATAGGGGAGTTGGGGCACCGCCTCCTGTCACACACAGAGCAGGGAGGATCAGAGGGTTGGGGCACCGCCCTCTATCACCCACAGAGCAGGGCTGATCAGGGGGTTGTGGCGCCGCCACTGTCACACTCAGGGCAGGGCCGATGGGGAGGTTATGGCTCTACCTCGTCACACACAGAGCAGGGCCTGTGGGGGGGGGGAGGTTGGGGCGCCGCACCCTGTCACACACAGAGCAGGGCCGATCAGCGGGTTGGAGTGCTGCACCCTGTCACCCACAGAGCCGCAGGGCGATCAGGGGTTGGGGAGCTCCCCCCATCAGGCACAGAGCAGGGCCGATCAGGGGGTTGGGGCGCCACTCCCTGTCACACACAGAGCCACAGGGCGATCAGGACGTTTGGGCACTGCCCCCTGTCACGCTGATCCTGGTGCTGGGAGGCATATTACCCGTTTACTATATAGGATGGAGGCATGGTGCATGGGTGGGGGCTGGCTGGTTTGCCCTGAAGGGTGTCCTGGATCAGGGTGGGGGTCCCCACTGGGGTGCCTGGCCAGCCTGGATGAGGGGATGATGGCTGTTTGCAGCTGGTCACACCCCCTTCAGGGTGGGGGAACCCACTGGGGTGCCTGGCCAGTCTGGGTGAGGGGCTGAGGGCTGTTTTCAGGCTGGTGGGTGACTGAAGCTCCCAACCGCTCCTTTTTTTCTTTTTTTCTTTTTTATTCTGGGCCAGCTTTAGCTCTGGCTCCAGCTCTTAGGCCTCGCTGCTGAAAGCAGGTTTCTGGCCTTTGTTTACCTTCTGTATTTGAAACAATGTTGCGATCCTGCTGGCTGAAGCCTGGCGGACTAAAGCAGGTTTCTGGGGTTTTGTTTAGCTTCTATATTTGTAACATAGTTGCTTAGAGTTGCAGCTCAGAGGCCGGCAGCAGCAGGCGGGGAACGTTGGAGTCCTCCGTCACTGAAGAAAGCAAGCCTCATGTTCACTTCCAGCTGCCTGGCTGCCGGCCGCCATCTTGGCTGGCAGTTAATTTGCATATCACCCTGATTAGCCAATGGGAAGGGTAGCGGTCGTACGCTAATTACCATGTTTCTCTTTTATTTGATAGGATACCTAACATCACTATCATGTAACACTTTAGGACAAAAAGATGCAGAATTCACTCATTCAACCATCTGTTAAGTACACACAGATGAACTAGACACTATACCAGTGATGGCGAACCTTTTGAGCTCGGCATGTCAGCATTTTGAAAAACCCTAACTTAACTCTGGTGCCGTATCACATATAGAAATTTTTTGATATTTGCAACCATAGTAAAACAAAGACTTACATTTTTGATATTTATTTTATATATTTAAACTAGAGGCCTGTTGCACAAAAAGATTCATGCAATAGGCCTTCCCTTCCCCTGGCTGCCGGCACGGGTTTTTCTCCAGCACCCGGGACCCAGGCCTTCGCTCTGGCCGGAGCCACCTTCAAGCCTTCGCTCCGCCGCTTCGCGCCCACATATGCAAATTAACCGCAATCTTTGTTGGTGGTTAATTTGCATATCTCGCTGATTAGCCAATGGGAGGCGTAGTGAAGGTACAGTCAATTACCATGTTTGTCTATTATTAGATAGGATGCCATTTAACAAAGAAAAATCAACCAAAAAAATGAGTTTGCATGTCACCTCTGACATGCATGTCATAGGTTCGCCATCACTACACTATACTAAATACCAGGAGGAACAAAGATGAATTAAATAGAGCCTCTGCTTTGGGAAGTTCACAACCTTTTGGAGAGGGCATATATGTAAACAAATAATTCAAATATCACAAAACAAATGCTTAAAAAAGATATCTGAATGGAATTCTCTGGGAGCCTTGAAAAGGACATGACTAACTGCCTGAGACAGTGTAATCCTGACAGTGTCTTCAAAATCCCGACTGTAAATTTTGGTGCCTGGGACACCAAAAAAGACTTCATGGAAGAGGTAACATTTGAGCTGGACCTTAAAGGTGGACAAAGAATTTTCCAGATTGAAGAAAAGACATCGTAAATATAGGGAACAACACATGTAGGAAAATAATAAGTGATAAGTCTTGCCGAAACCGGTTTGGCTCAGTGGATAGAGCGTCGGCCTGCAGACTGAAAGGTCCCAGGTTCGATTCCGGTCAAGGGTATGTACCTGGGTTGCGGGCACATCCCCAGTAGGAG
The DNA here is from genome assembly GCF_963259705.1 of Myotis daubentonii. Classification (NCBI taxonomy): domain Eukaryota; kingdom Metazoa; phylum Chordata; class Mammalia; order Chiroptera; family Vespertilionidae; genus Myotis; species Myotis daubentonii. Next base: position 154,648,591 of record NC_081842.1, read on the forward strand.
ATGTGCAGGAGGCAGCTGATCGATGTTTCTCTCTCATCAATGTTTCTAACTCTCTATCTCTCTCCCTTCCTCTCTGTAAAAAATCAATAAAAAAATGTATTAAAAAAAAAAAATAAGTGATAAGTCTGGAGGACAGTGATATTTCATGTGGCTGAAGCGCTGGATGCCTGAAAGAAAATGAGGCAGGTCTCAGGTTATATCAGACTGTGTCTCCTATGCCTTGGCCAATCCTGTTAGCAATGAGATTCCGGTAAAGGTGATCCACCAGAAAAGTTGACAAATCAGTCTGTTTTTTTAGAAAAACAAGCCTGGTTTTCCCCTGGAGAATACACATAAATACAACATAACCCAATACTGAACCTGCTAAGTAAGAACACTGTTAAGCCATAATTCTCTCCTTGTTAAAAAAAAAAAAAAAAAAAAAAAAAAAAAAAAAAAAAAGCTGCTTTAGCAAAATAGTGTCCCTAAACTGATGATCATAAAGACTAAGAGAACCAAAGTACATACACAAATACATCATATTAATGAATAACTATAATGGTCTCACAGAATATTGTTAATACAATAACTATAATAAAACAAATATTCAGCCTTTGAACATAAGTAAAATATTTCTGTAATGACAAAAACATTATATGTACTCCAAAGTATCAACTATAAAGTAGTTTTACTTTTGCTTCTTTATACTTTAGAGCTCCTTTCAAATTTTCTACAATAAGCAAATAGAAAAATTGTCAGATGTTGACTGTTCTATTATATCAAGTATCTAGCATCAATAAACTTTAAAAGCACACTATTCATTGCATTTTATAAACAATTATCTGTACAGAAGTCTTAAGACTAAAATATTACCTTTTTGTCTCCTTGTTTTCGTCTTCTTAACCCTGGTCTATAATCATCTCCAAATCTCAGAAAGTAATAGTAAGAAACTAGCCTCTCAATAGGATCCCTTATGACATTAATGTAAATTGGCTTCTTTTTCACACCAAATCTGAAATAGAACAAAATTTAAAAGGTGAAATCAACATTATTATTGTATTTAGAAGTGTGCTGAAATTACACGTTTAAGGTATTGATTTCATATGAAAAGAAGAACATGAATTAATATAAATAAGATAATGATTATTTGTTACAATTAAGTAAATAAGAAATAAGAATTTAAAAATCATGGCTGAAAATAAAGAAGAAAAAATTAAATAAAAACAATTTAAAATTTTACAGACAAAATTACATAAACATTTTAATTTTATTGCAGGAATGATTTCTCATTTCTGGCCCACCATACTAGATAAATGTTATGAACGGATATAGCATAAGTCCACACAAGTGCAACCATTTGAGTCTGCTTTCTACTACTACTGATTTTAGAAGTGAAAGACATTATGTTTTTAGCATTATTTCCTTATGGAATAAGTTGAAGGAACACAAGGCTTTTATGTTAGCAACCTTTGCAGAACCTAGAATTATCCAGTTGGCTCCCTACTGTAATAACCTCATGTGTCCCAGTCTTGAAACCTTAGTGTTATCTTGACTCTACCTTTCTTCCTCGATGATTCCCTTTCTCTTCACTGCTGCCCTCTCCCTAGGTCTCTTGCTTGGATTACTGCAATAACCTAGTGGGTTTTCTTACATCCAGTCTCTCTCCCTTTCAATCTACCAACCATACCAATTCTCAGCTAATATTCCTAAAACACCATTTGTTTGATCACTCTTCTTAGAAACCTGAAACAACTCTATGGTTTATATTGACATCATACCCAAACTCCTTTGCCTGGCTGTTAATAGTATCTGTTTGACTTTTGTCTTAGGTAGCACCTTATTGATCTAACTTTATTTTCAAACTAGAGGCTGGATGCACAAATTTGTGCACCAGTGGGGTCCCTTGGCCTGATCTGCAAGATTGGGCCAAACAGGCTCTCCAACATCCCCCAAGGAGTCCTGGATTGCGAGAGGGAACAGGACAGGCTGAGGGACCCCACCAGTGCACTATTGGGCCAGCCGGGGAGGGACTGCAGGAGAGCTCCAGGGCATGTCCAGCTCAACTCCCTCAGTCCCAATCGGCCAGACCCGAGCAGCAAGCTAACCTAACCTGTCAGAGCATCTGCCCCCAGTGGTCAGTGCACATCACAGCGACTGGTAGACCGGTCAACTGTCTGCCCCCTGGTGGTCAGTGCACGTCATAGCGAGCGGTTGAGCGGCCTTAGCATCTCATTAGCATATTACGCTTTGATTGAATGGACAACCAGACGACCAGACACTAAGCATATTAGACTTTTATTATATAGAATAAGACCATCAATCTGTTAAGAGTTAGGCCTGCCTCTTCTACCCCCTCCGTTATTATTTCTTATTATACCAATTCCTATTTCCTCTTACATACCTCTGCTCATTGTCTTTCTTAACTAGAATGCCATTCTTATTTTCCTATTATATTAATTCACTCAAAAATGCTTTTTTAATGTACCTTATGTATTCCATGCACTATTCTAATACTAGGGATATAGCAGTAAAAAAAAAAAAAATTCCTTGTCCTCTGATGCTAACATTCTACCTGGAAGAGACAGAATATAAAAAAATAAGCAAATATGTCAGACAGCAAAAAGTGCAAGGAGAAAAATAATGCAGTGAAAGGAAATAGGGACTGCCAGGAGAGGTGGGGATAAGACAATTCAAAAATTTTTTTTCCAGGAAATGAGACTTTCAAGTATGAAGGCCCTGAAGCAGCTAAGCACCAGGCATTTTTGAGGATTAGTAAGATCAATCTGGGTGCAGCAGAATCAGAAGGGAATATTAACCGAGCATGAAATGTGGGTGGGGCAGGGAAGAGGAGATCATGTTGGTCTTGTAGGCCATTATAAGAATCAGGATGGAGACCTGACTGAGTTAGCAGAGAAGTGTCACGATATGGGACCTAATGTACAGCATAACACCTATAGTTAACTAGAGGCCTGGTGCATGAATTCATGGAAGGGTAGGGTCCTTCAGGTGGCCTGTGGGCCCTGCATCTGGCACCCGTCCTGGGGGGGGGAGGGTGCGGGGGGCGGGACACGATTGGCCCTCCAGGCAGGTAGTGGGACGCCCTTGCCAGCCTGGGATCCAGATCCATCCCAATGACATTTGCACCAGTTGTCTGGAACCACCTAGCAGCTGCTTTTATATCGTTTCTTCCTTGAGGAGCATCTAGGGAGGGGAAGTGGTCGTGGTGCCTGAGGCTGACTTCCAGGAGGCTGGCGGTGCTGTCGGGATCATGCCGGTGGCACCGGTCCATCAGTGACTGGCCCATTCTCTGGAGATTGGACCTGCAGGACTACTGAAGGAGTGAGTGGCTGCCACTGGATTGGTGGGTCTCCGGAACGGGTTGGTCAGCTAAGCGGCACTCCCACTATGGGAGCACACTGACCAACAGGGGGCAGCTCCTGCATTGACTGTCTGTTCCCTGGTGGTCAGTGCGTGTCATGGCGACTGGTCAACTGGTCAACCAGTCGTTCAGTCATTCAGTTGCTTAGGCTTTTATATATAGATAATATTGTACAATATACTGTAACTGAGACCCAGGTTCAGCTACCTGCCAAAACAAAAGCCAAACTTTGGAAGGAAAGTGGTTTATTAAAGTGCAGGCAACTTGAGAAGATAGGGGACTCTTGTCCTAAAGCCCATCTCAACATCTCAGTACAAGCAGAGGTTTTTATTATAAGGAGGGAGAGGGAAAGCAGAACAAAGAGATCAAGGGGAGGAGGTTGAAAAGTTTTCTACATGCAGACCAGCACAGTCCATTCTGATAAGGATCTTGAAACCAGTCAAGCAATGGTCTGGTGTGTGTCATCCTGGTTTTTGTCACCTGGTTTTACAGTTGAAGGTCAGCAAATTTCCCAGAACTGGGATGACTGAAGGCCAGAGTCTGTATCTTTTAAAGTTAGTTCCTAGATTTCCTATACCAACATGTTGTTTATCTATAAGCTACATATTAATCAGTCAACACTTAGAGAAACAATGTCAAAAGAATGGTGGGATGGGTTACAATTCCCCACTGTTACAATACTTGAAAGTTGCTATGAGAGTCAATGTTAAATGTTCTAACAATAACAACAAAACGGTAACTATGTGAGGTGAAGGATGTGTTAACTAACCTTATTGTGGCCAACATTTCAAAATATATACTACTAATTTCTGAAGAATTTAGTATAAACCATCTATAAAATGCCAGCTGTGTGTAAGACACTGTTTGTAATAGACAGAAGTAAGGTAAAAATGTGAAATTGGTTAGTATAGTCATATGCATTTTAGTGCCTTTGGGAAAAGATTTTAGTAAGAAGAGAAGTTTAAGTTATAAGCTATTATCTAAATTGAAGGTTTCTGTGAACAGATGAGTGAGTACATCAAGAATGGTTAAAAGGAGCCTGGCTGGTGTGGCTTGGTAGTTGAGCATCAACCCACGAACCAGAAGGTCACGGTTTGATTCTTGATCAAGGCACATGTCCGGGATGCGGGCTAGATCCCTAGTGTGGGTGGTGCAGGAGGCAGCCAATCAGTGATTCTCTCTCATCATGATGATGTTTCTCCCTCTGTCCCTCTCTCCCTCCTGCCCTCCCATGCTCTCTCTCTGAAATCAATAAGAATATATTTAAAAAAAAAAAAAGAACTAGAAAATGTGCTTTAAAAAAATCAGGACTAGGATTAGGCCCTGGCTGGAGTGGCTCAGTTGGCTAGAGCATTGTCTCATGCGCTCAAGGGTCTCGGGTTCATTTCCCAGTCAGGGCAGTACCCAGGTTGCGGGCTCGATCCCCAGTCCGGGTGCATACAGGAGGCAACTGATCAATGTTTTTCTCTCACATTAATGTTTCTCTCTCTTTTTCCCTCTCCCTTCTTCTCTCTCTAAAATAAGTAAAACGTGTCTTGGCATGAAGATTTTTTTAAAAAAGAATAATCCCTGCCTGAGTAGCTCAATTGGTTAGATCATCATCCCCACTACCCAAGGTTGTGGGTTTGATCCTCAGTCAAGGCACATACAAGGAACAACCAATGAATGCAAAAATAAGTGGAACAATAAATCGATGTTCCTCTCTCTCTAAAAATCAATAAATTAAAAACAATTTTTTTAAAAAAAGACTAGCATTAGGAGAGAAAGAAGTAGTTAGAAAAGGAATACAAATATGTAACAAGAAGATATTTTTGTTATTATTCTAAAGTTCTGAATAAAGCCAGACAAATATAAATAAAACCTGGCTTGAGCAGAAACAGGCCTGTAAATAAAATGTGTGCTTCCTAGTAATCAGTCTAAATGAGAAAGCACTTTTCATTTTTTATTTCTCTATCTTATTTCCTCAGTTTCCTGGTTTTACACTCTTTTTAGCATCTCTGCTAAGGCAATTAAAAAGTTATGTGATTAACTATTTCTTTCACCAAATTGGACCATTTATTCCTGAAGGCAATTATTTTAATGGCATCCACAAAGTACTATGCCAGCCAAAAATTTATTTTGAAGAATAAAGTATTTTAAAAATTGGTATGATGACATTTCTTTCTTCTTCTTTACTCATTCATGGTGAGTATGAGTATCAAACTAAAAATTACTTTAAAAGATACTAGTTATATCTACAATAGTTCCTGACTACATATATCAAAATATATTTTCTCTAGTTATTTTTAGGTATTTGTTTAAAATCTTATAAAAGTCTATTAAAAATTCTCACAATACTTTTCACTTCCAATAACATGAAACCCATTATGAAAATATTCAAACCCTAAATGTTCATGTTTGTATTTATAAATGAGATTAATTTTTTCAAGAAGCTTTATACTTTTTCAACTGCAAGAACTCCAACATATACCAGAGCTTCGTTCTAAGTACAAGACTTTTGCCAAAAGCAAAAGTACGCAGTACATTATTTTAATAATGAAAATCTCAACTATTAGAAACCAAACTCTGTGTGGAAAAAATAAATCATTTCGGTGAAAGGGTAACAAACATTCAATTCAAGGATAATGCAGCCCTGAGGGGAAATATGCATATGAATAAAGTTTATGAAATTGGTTCAATGCCTCTGCAAAGAAAACATAATTAGTTTATTTTAAAGCTGCCTATAAAATGTTTTCAATATTGCAATATGAATTATTTATAGAAAAATGCACGTCTATGAGGGAAGAAGGAAGGAGGAGGTAAAGAAAGATATGGGGGGATAAATGGTGATAGATGGAGACCTGACTTGGGTTGGTGAACTCACAATACAGTGTACAGATGATGTGTTGTAGAATTGTGCACCTTTATAATTTTGTTAATCAGTGTCACCCCAATAAATTCAATTAAAAATAAAAATGTATATCTAAAATTTAAAGCTATCATTTTATTGAAGATCTTGAATACAGTGAGAACAACTAGAAATAAGAATATACTGTTTAAAAAAAAAGAATATATTGTTTTGTGTACGTAATAGTTGGAAGATTCCTATTTATTTACATACTTTTCAAAAAAGTTAAGATTTATTATCAATCGGAATCAGTAATATTTCATTCAACTTTTTCTTTTAAAATTTAAGAAATTAAATTGACAGTTGGATATCAATTTAATTTTCAAATTTTATATAGAATGCTCTTTCAAGTTGACAAATGTATTACTTTGAAATCATAACTGCTAATGAAAAGACTGAGTAAACAGGTCTAAGCTTAAATAATTTTTTAAATATATTTTTAATGTGTTTAACGTTGGTGCAGGGTCTCATAAGGGAAAAGATTTGGATTCGGGGTGTTACTATAATTGTATATACTAAAAAGCATTCAAATGGACTCACAAGCTGCCTGTGTTTAGAATAATCCTTTCAACCAGTTTTCTGATTAGTACTTAACGTAGCACAGATTCCACTGGGAGCCACACAGAGCTTGGATGCTGTAAATAGGCCTGCAGTTTCATAAAATTTTCTTGAGAGAATTATAATAGAAATACCTCATCCCATTCTTCTAAAAAATTATGGAAAATGAGTGTTATTTATCTCCAATTTCAGGCAATTAACTATAAAGAAAAATAAAGGAAAATCACTATATTTTAAAAAGTCTCCTTTGAACACATCAACATTTTAAAGCAAAAATAAGGCAGCCCTGCCCTGACTGGTTTGGCTCAGTGGATAGAGCTGGCCAGCGGACTGAAGGGTCCCAGGTTCGATTCCAGTCAAGGGCATGTACCTTGGTTGCAGGCTCATCCCCAGTGGTGGGTGTGCAGGAGGCAGCTGATCAATGTTTTTCTCTCATCGATGTTTCTAACTCTCTATCCCTCTCCCTTCTTCTCTGTGAAAAATCAATAAAATATATTTAAATTAAATAAATAAATAAATAAATAAATAAATAAATACATAAATACATAAATAAATAAATAAATAAATAAATAAATAAATAAATAAATAAAACAGGGCAGCCCCAGGGAATGTGCACACTCCCTAGTCCTGGCTGAGCAGCAGAAGCACTGGGCACCATTAACTAAGGATTGACTTCTCTGCTTTCTCGTTCTCAGCCAATGGTAAGCCATATTCTGATTGGCCTCTAGGTTAAAACTTGAGGTTTCCTAAAATAGTTTTATTTGGTTGGACAAGAAACATAAATGTAATAATGATAAATAACTTTAAAGAGTATTACCTAAATTTACCTCAAATTTCTGAAATTAATATTCACAATTATCAATTTATGAACACTAGAGGGCAGTAAAACACTAAAAGGTATATTTAAATTACATAACTAAAAGTGGCAAAGGCAAGCCAGTACTTTTATTTTTTAGTCAAAATCCTAACAATTTAATGGATTTATTCCTTTTTAGGTTGCTAAAGTACACAGTATTCTTTGGCGTGTCATTTTAGGTATAACTTACTTTGCAAAGTCCAAATAAGAAATGTGTCCATGATAAAACCCGGGTTTCATCTCTTTCCAGGAAGTGATGTTCTTCACAAAGCGTACCTAAACAGGAGGACACACTCATTACTTACGTGTAATTTAAAGAAAATGAAGTTCAATGATAGTAAACTACTTTCCATGTAGGCATTTAAAACCAATCACAACTGTAGTTGGACAATTACAGAGCTTAAAACACAGCTTTCTAACTACGAAAAGTATAGTGTGATCTGCAGCTACTAATTCATCATCAACAGAGCTATCGCCACAGTCAGAAAAGAGGAAAAGAAGACCCTAAAAATGCATTGCACAATGCAAACATTCACAATGCTGTACAGTGCAGACATTCACATTGGGTGAGGGAGGGTAGCACAAACACACACTGTGAGAATAAACAAGTCATCTTTTCTGTCAAAGAACAGTTTACACAGCCACCATTTTGGCTCATGTGACTTGGCAGCCACCATGTTGGCCGCATGACTTGCAGCTCCCCTGGGGGCTGCCATCCTGAAACGGCAAAGGCCAACCCCTCCCTTTGAATTAGCCAATCATGAAAGACTGTGGGCCTGCACTCCAATCAAGAGTGAGAGACAGGTCATGGGCATCTGGATTAAAAAGCGAGCAGCCCACCTGCTCAGCGGTGTGCTTCCAGACCATGTGCGTGAGCACCCTCCTGCAGGAGTAAAGACATTTATCTTGCTTCCTGGATCCCGAGTATGTTTTGTGTTCTAACAGGACCCCTGAATTTTGCCTTATTTCTTACAACATGATGAAGCAGGCAGCACTATAATATAGGAAGATTCTAGGCAAATCTGTTTTCTTCTTAGAAACCTGTTATTCCTAAAAGATCATTTTTATTAACAACTCAAAAAATTAAAAAATTGCTAAATCAAAATGATTCAAGAAAACATGGTAATTATCAGAAGCCTTTAAAGAGTTAAGAGCAGATATCATAAGTTTGTTGATAAAAGATAAAATTAGAGATGTGATATAGGTAAAATTTTTTAAAAGCTAATTACTCCTTTAATTTAATAGAATTAAAAGTATACAAAAGATTAGTTAATATGAAAAAGTCTTTGCAAATATATTTTAAAAATTTGCCCAGCCGGTATGGGTCAGTGGATTGAGTGTTGTCCCATGCAGCAAGAGGTCACAGGTAACTCTACACTGCCAGCTAATTTCCTTAATTTAACTGTCCAATTTATATAAGGCATGAAAACAACAACAAAACAACCAGAAGGATTTGAAAGGAAAAGCGAGTAGTCATCCTTCATATCCTGATTCTGATTTAAAAACTTAGACTGGAGAATGTCAGGTTTTATCTACTAAGAAAACCCCTCAAATCCAATCATTAAAACTCTTTGACCTCCAAAAGCTCAAAGTTCTGTTGATCTCTCTCTCTCTTGCTTATTTTCCTCAGTACATTCACTACAATCTCAACTTCCAAACCACCATGTTCACTACTCTCATCCTGGACAATCATTTTTCATCAATGACCACTGACTTATTCTTGCCCATTTTATTGTCTTGGGTAAACTCAGGGGTTGCTGAAGATTGCCAGTCAAAACTAAGATACATGGTTTAACTATCTATGCAGTGCTTTGCGTTTTATTTCCCAACTTCATTCTGAGGTAAATTCAGGTGGGTTATTGTTGAGACTTTTAACAACACCCATTGCTAAAATCTCCAAAAGATTCAGAATCTTTCTTTAATCCCCAACTGATAGAATACTGAAGACTACATACTTGATGCATATGTATTTTTTCCATCTCATCAACATTCAACTAAGGCAATATGTTAAAGTCTCATTAATAAAACTGTGGCTGACTTACAATTTGCAATAACTCAAAAGATGCTGAGCGGAGATTTACCTTCCCTCTATAGGAAAGAAAAAAGTGCTAAGCAAACAAATGATGTCAATAAGGTTAAAGCAGCTCTTCAGACTGATCTGGAGAATAGTTGAGCATTTACATACTACTGTAAGACTATACCATTCTAACCTCTTCTTCCAAAGTGACCTCCAAGGTCATAACCAACTAAATAACCCTCTTTGAAGAACAGTATGTTCAGTTTTTCTTTTCAAAGTATTTATTTAGCCACTTCTCCTTTTAGCCTTCCTATATAATAAAAGCCTAATATGCTAAGTGTCTGGTCATCCGGTCGGCCATTCAACCAATCAAAGTGTAATACGCTAATGATATGCTAAGGCCACTCAACTGCTCGCTATGATGTGCACTGACCACCAGGGGGCAGAGAGTTGACCAATCGACCAGTCGCTATGACATGCACTGACCACCAGAGGGCAGATGCTCCTACCGGTAGGTTAGGTTGCTGCTGGGGTCTGTCCAATTGGGACTGAGCGAGACAGGCCGGGCACACTCTGGAGCCCTCCCACGGTCCCTCCCCAGCTGGCCAACCTCCCACGTTCCTCCCCAGCCACAATTGTGCACCGGTGGGGTCCCACGGACTGGCCTGCGCCCCCTTGCAATCTGGGACCCCTTCAGAGATGTCGGAGAACCAGTCTGGGCCTGATGGTGGAATGACCGGTCGCTATGATGCGCACTGACCACCAGGGGGCAGACGCTCAACACAGGAGTTGCCCCCTGGTGGTCAGTGTGCTCCCACAGTTCAGCCAGAAGCTGGTCTCACAGCCGGCAAGCGCAGCGGCAGTAGTGGGAGCCTCTCCCGTCTCTGCGGCAGCGCTAGGATGTCCAACTACCATCAGCAGGTCATCCCCTGAGGGCTCCTGGACTGTGAGAGGGTGCAGGCTGGGCTGAGGGACCCCCCACTCCCCCGTGCAAGAAGTTTGTGCACCGGGCCTCTAGTGTTAAATATTTATCATATTTCTCCTGAATTTTCCCTGTCTCTCCTCTCTTCACCTTTAATCAGTCTAGTTTCAGTTCCTGCTCCATCACTTTCTGCCTCCTCACTTCTCCTATACCACTTACCTTGTCTTTCAGTATTTCTTCTGTTTTGTTTTTGTTTTTTTCTCTACAGTGCAGCATTCTGCCCAAGACCTTGAGATAAAGCTCTGGAGCACAGAGGAGTAAAGGGAAATGGAGAGTAGATGAACAAGCTTCTACTTGGTTTTTAATGGATTCTTATTGTACTTGGCACTAATGAAGGTAAAGTGACAGACAAAAAGGAGCAAAACTAAAAGTATCAAATGAAGTTAAGGAGACTGAAGACACTAAACTGGCTTGGGGGAGAAAAATAGTCACCACAGTGACTTTATTCAAAGAGAATTTCCATACTCTGATTAAAATAGGCTATCAAGAAGGATGTTTCAGCAGTAGTAGTTAGATACAGTAGATGAAAAGAGATGTTTTCATGCCTAGCCTGGAGCAGATCATGAACTGTGATTTTTTTGTTTGTTTGTTTAAAGTATTACATATGTCTCTTTTTGTCCCAATTGACCCCCCACCCCGGCCACTCCCACCCCCAAGGGCAAGCCCCCACCTGGCCAGTGTCTGTGTCCATTGGTTGTGCTAATATGCATGCATACAAGTCCTTTGGTTGATCTCTAACACCCCCTCTCCCCTGCCATTTGTCTCTGGATCTATTTTTGTTCATCAGTTTATGTTGATCATTATATCCCACATATGAGTGAGATCATGTGGTATTTATCTTTCTCCAACTGGCTTATTTCGCTTAGCATAACGCTCTCCAGTTCCATCCCTGCTGTTGCAAATGGTAAAAGTTCCTTTATAGCCGCGTAGTATTCCACTGTGAAGATGTACCACAGTTTTTTAATCTACTCATCTGTTAATGGCCACTTAGGCTGTTTCCAAATCTTAGCTATGGTGAATTGTGCTGCTTTGAATATAGGGGTGCATATATCCTTTCTGATTGGTGTTCCTGGTTTCTTGGGCTATAGTCCTAGGAGTGGGATTACTGGGTCAAATGGGAGTTCCATTTTTAATTTTTTGAGGAAACTCCATACTGTTCTCCACAGTGGCTGCACCAGTCTGCATTCCCACCAGCAGTGCACAAGGGTTCCTTTTTCTCCACATCCCCGCCAGCACTTGTCATTTGTTGATTTGTTGATGATAACCACCAAACTGTGATTTTTGTCAGATTTTATAACTGAGCAGAGTCAGGCTAGCAAGTAATCAGAGAAGACCTTCAGGGAAAACACAAGCAAAGTGGGGAGCAGTGCTGTGATTTATTTGCTAGTTGAATCAGACCTGAACCAGTGCTGCAGGAAAAAGCTGAGAAAGCACCATCTTGCTAACAGTGTATCTAGACCTATTCTTAATAAGATTAATCTCAACATTATGATTATCTGTGATCACAAAAGAACTTGTTTTCACTATCTAAAAGTAAAAATGCCATTCTGAACATCCTGGCCACATTTCAACTTTTTAATAACTACCTATTTAATGAATACTATTAACTTGGGTGATTACTATATACTGAAGTCCTACTCATTTATATACTTAAAATAAAGATTCATTGTACAGCGTGGGTAGTTTTATGAGACTAAACTAGAGAAGTTTTATATACAAAGAGAAAAAGGTAATTGTTAGATAAAAATATAAGAAAGGTCAGCAACAACTGCATACAGTATCTTCACTATAGTTCAAAACTGTGTTATTGAACCCTTTTTTGTGGGAAGGTGGGCTGGGGTGTTCTCAATCACCTGAATTAAGGTTAGAGTATATTATTACCCTCAATCAAAGGGGCTCGCTCTGCAGTAATTATCATCATGTATCATGCTCAGCTAAGAATGACTTTCAGAATCATAGCTGGTTCATTCATTTAACAAAAAAGTTATGCAATGTCTACTATGCCTCAGGCACTGTTCTTAAGCATGGAGATATAGTGCTGAACAAGACAGACAGGTTCCTTATATTATAACAGAGGAAAAGACAGACAATAAACAAATAAATCAGCAAACAATAGGAAAGATACAGAAAGACTGATGGTACACAATAACTTGGAAGAGGCATTTTATATATATAAAATAGACATATTATATGTATGGTGACTAAGTAGGATTTTACTAAGAGAATGCCATTTAAGCTGAAACCTTAAATGAATAACATGAGACAAATCATGGAGTCAGAAGTAATTCTATAAAGAAATGGTAAGTGGAGAGGCCTTTAAATCAGCGGTTCTCAACCTGTGGGTTGCGACCCCTTGGGGGGTCGAACGACTCTTTCAAGGGGTCGCCTAAGACCATCGGAAAACACATATATAATTACATATTGTTTTTGTGATTAATCACTATGCTTTAATTATGTTCAATTTGTAACAATGAAATTGGGGGTCATCACAACATAAGGAACTGTATTAAAGGGTCGCAGCATTAGGAAGGTTGAGAACCACTACTTTAAATGTAAATGGCTTGGCATATTCAATGATCCAAAAAGCCAGTGTGGCTGGTAAATAAGCGGTGAGAGCAGAGAAGGACTTGACCAAAAAGGGCTCATTGGTCTACGTAAGGAATTTGGATTTTCTTGGGTAGGTAGAATATAAGTACCTCACCACCCTGAGAAGATTATAATACACATGTTCCCATAACCCCACTGAGAATCATGTTCTAGATCTTTGCTGTTCCAACTGTGGTTCAAGGCCCAGAAGCATCGGTTTTGACATCAGTGGGAGCCGATGGGGAAGGTCATCAAGAGGACATGACTGCTGGTTTGGCCTACAAACCGGACAGGGGCAACCGGAAGCTCCCACTCTCCCCCCTGTCCTTGGAATGTGTGCTCTGCTTGCCCTCCCTGTGTTAGAAGCTGCCCAAGGACACTGCCGTGCGACAGAATGTGGTGATGAGACTATCTGGGCTGTACACGACTACACCCAGTTAAGGCCTTCTGTCTCTACCAGCCCTCCACGTCTGGAGGCTGGTTTCAGATTACCTTCTAAGGAGGTTTCAACACAACAGAAGCTTTTTAGAAACTCAGAATATCAGGCTGCATCTTAGTCCTTTTGAATCAGAATCTGCATTTTAATTGGTGATTAGATATACATTATAGATTGAGAAGCACTCATCTAAAGTGCTGTGCTGAAAAAGCAGTGTGTACAACTACTATCAAGCCATAAGATCCAATGCAAATGAACAGAAGTTGGCTAAACGGTGAATTAAAGAACAAAAACTTACTATGTTGTCCTACACAGAATGCAAATTCTACATTATTTTCAATGTCTTACAGAAAGGGGTAAAATGCAGTCACAGACCTAAATAATGAGAACAGAAAGAATTAAGTAATATCATAAAAGACTGGTACCACTTACAATTTGACATTGTTACTTTAAAGGCAATATGTTCTTTAATGTAGAGGTATTTTCATGATAGCAGAGTAAACTTAATTTTCCAAGTAGAACAACTGATTGAGTACTTGTCTCCTGCCAGTTCCTGTCTATTAACTGAGTAAAGCCCATCTCAAAAACATACCCCTCACGACTGAGTCTGCCTTATTCTTATTACTTAGTATTCTCATGCCTTGTTTTCATGGTTATCTTTTAGTCTTCTCATTTTTACTTTCTCTTATTTTATCCCAACTTCTTAATTTTAAAAAATTCCTTATCTACAGAAAAGTTGAAAGAACCTAGATATAGGTATAGATATAGATATAGATATAGATATAGATATAGATATAGGTATAGATATAGGTATAGGTATAGATATATAAATACAGATATAGATACACACACACACACACAATTTTTCCTGAATTGTTTGAAAGCAAGTGGCAGGCACCTTTGATCAAGGATCCAATCACAGATCACACATTACTTTTGGTTTTCATGTCTCCTTAGTCTCCTCTTGTGTAGAGAAGACTATTCCATCCCACCCCCAACAACCCTTACTTTTCTTTGGTTGTCACAACACTGACATTTTCAGAAGAGTTCAGAACAGTTGTTCTAGAGCAGCAGTTCTCAACCTGTGGGTCGCGACCCCTTTGGCGGTCAAACGCCACCTAAGACCATCCTGCATATGAGATATTTACATTACGATTCATAACAGTAGCAACATTACAGTTATGAAGTAGCAACGAAAATAATTTTATGGTTGGGTCACAACATGAGGAACTGTATTTAAAGGGCCAGAAGGTTGAGAACCACTGTTCTAGAGAATATTCTACAAACACGGACCTGTTACCTCAAGATAAGATCCAGGTTAAACATTTGGGTGAGAAATATTTTTAGTTAAACCTTTTTGTGAGAACACCATATATTGATGTTTTCTTTGAACATTGTTCAAGTTTCTGTGTCTATGCTTTACACTCTTGAATAAATCATAAATAAGCTCCCTGAAAGATACGCCCTTGCTTTTTATTCCAAGCTTTAGCATAATCTCTGCATATGTTACATAGTCAATGAAAACTTAAAAGCAGAGTTAACAACTGTTTCTTAAATAGCAGAATATGTATAACTATCCCATATTTAATAGTTTTAAACTAGACTAAAAATATTTGGGCGTTGCCTCTAAAATTTTTGAAAGAAATAATTACACATGTAAGCAGTTTAGCACAGTATCTAGTACATTATGTACGAAATAAATCTGGGAAAGAGCTAGGGCTACCTGCAGGCATTAAGCAGATTGAACTGCTGAGGTTAGAGGGGGATGGAGTGGTCACCTATGCTTATGAGTAAACTGGGCTTTAAATGAAAGATTGCAACAATGGCATATTTAATAAAATCTAATCTTTTAAGTCTCACTTCAGTCAAATATTGATTAGAAACGATTTCTCAGAGAAGAAAGAAGAGAATTTAATTCCTATTTGAATAATAAAGCAGTTGAGGATAGTACACAAGAACAAAAATATGGCATGAAAATCAAATTATGTTATGCAAAATAGGGTTCAGAGAACAGTTAAAAATATTATCAAAGCATCTAATAGTATAATTTAGAAGTTTATATTTAAATAAAGTTTACTAGATTGAATGTGAAATAAAAATGCTATCTAATATGTCATGCCCAGGAGAGAGAAGTAGTAACTGTAACTTGTTTGAACAACTGTTTCTATACAGAGCAAGAGACCAGTAAGTAATTTAGATATGGTGCATTAGAGAACATTTGGCGTATATGCCATTCCTAATTAAGAGCAGGTTCTCAGTTACCAGCTGCCATGTTGAAGTATGTGGCTAATGATTAAGACTATTCCTCTACTCTCCCCAAATAAACATATTTTAAGTGTTGGTCATTATGTAATCCAATTGCTTTTAAGATAGTGTTTATGCTTCTCTTCTGCTGGGTTTTTTCTCTTTTTTTTCCTTCTCTATCACTAACAAGCTATTGAAAGAAAAACAGTTTTATCTCATCCAAATGCAACTGGGAAAATGTATCACTACATGATGCCTATCAATGTCATATGTGGTAAGCTTCTGTAGATTTATGTTTCCTGAAAAAATGGTAGATGCATTGTCAGACATCTCATAGCTGCCAGAGAACTCTGTAATGCTGGACACAAAACAATTCTAAAAATTGAACAAGCAAGCTAACTTTATCTTCCTAAAAAATACTACTAGAGAAATACTACTAAAATTATATGAGCATTAAGAAATGTTCCTTTTAAACCAAGATATATTCTGAAAAGCAATCATGCAAATAGATTTAAAATATACCACACGCTGCATAAAAACTGATTATTTAGTATACTTGCCTTTAGATATACAGTATTACATAATAAATAGTTTTTATGACCCACTTAACTAAATATGCTCATGTTCCTTCCAATTTATAGAGTAGTTATTTGGTTTGGCTGACAGATGTAGATTTTTGGTTCTATGAAAAAGAGTAATTGAGGATGCTGCAGAGAGCCAAGAATTACATGGACAGATGATATTCCATATACTATTGACTTTTAGAAACAGCTCTCAAGCAAGAAAGTGAACATTAACCTTGGGTATCAATGTTATTCTCTTGCAACAGAGTAAGGATTATAGAAATGCTAAATAATGGGATAACAAAGTCAATTCTGCAACTAATAAAACAAGTTCAGATATTTTCAAATGGAGACATTCTAACTATATAAGTATCACAAATGCCTTTCTAATAAGGCTACCCCAATATGGTTTTTAATCCTAGATAGTATTTCAAATATTATCTTTTCTTCACATGAAACCCAATACCCATTTTCTTCAATACTTGTAGAAAGAACTTTTATCTATATATATAAAAGCCTAAGCAACTGAACGACCAGCCGACCGGTTGCTATGATGTGCACTGACCACCAGGGGGAAGACAGGCAACACTGGAGCTGCCCCCGGTGGTCAGTGCGCTCTCAAAGCCAACTTCCCACAGCCCCTCCCCCTAGCCGGCCCCTCCCCATGGCCGGCCGGCCCCCCTGATCGGCCCTGATCACTGGCCAGGCCGAGGAACCCCACCTGTGCACAAATTCGTGCACCTGCACCAGGCCTCTAGTTTATTTAGAACTCCAGGTATGGAGAAAATATGTGCTATTACTGATAAAGAGCTGAATAAATCTCTTAAGATAATTTCCTCCACTTTTCTTAAAACTATTCCAAAAAATTACCTATCCATCTGTTTATCTAAAGTTTCCTGACAACTTAAAAGGCAAGATTATGTTAAAATATAAGCCACAATTCCTGTTTTGCAAAAGTTTATAACTAATCCTATATAATAAAAGCCTAATATGCTAAGTGTCCAGTCGTCCGTTCAACCAAAGTGTAATATGCTAATGATATGCTAAGGCCACTCAACCACTCACTGTGATGTGCACTGACCACCAGGGGGCAGATGCTCCAACTGGTAGGTTAGCTTGCTGGTGGGGTCCAGTCGATCTGGATGGAGCGAGACAGGCCAGACATGCCCTGGAGCCCTCCCACAGTCCCTCCCCGGCTGGCCAACCTCCCGCATCCCTCCCTGGCCCCAATCGTGCACTGGTGGGGTCCCTTGGCCTGGCCTGCGCCCTCTTGCAATCCAGGCTGAGGGACCCACCTCCCACTGAATGCATGAATTTCATGCACCGGGCCTCTAGTATTTACATAAATTACTAGTAAAGATAATATGAAATTCACAAAATTGAGCAATAGAGAATACAGGTTTTCATCAAATAAAGATTTCTGTATCATAAGTTGAGAAAATACAATGTTTTTTATTGCACAATATCTTGCTAACAATATTGTATATTTTAAAAAGAATACCATATTGAAGAGCAGCAATTTTATCTTAGAAAATTCAAGCTATTAATTCATTTCATATATATATGAATACATACCATATGCAAGGAAATGTGAAGAAAGTAAAATTACAAAAGAATGTGGTTGATCCCTTCCCCCAACAGATTACAATTCATTGGGATCAGCACACATATCCCTTAAAATGCTTTGTCCCTTGAGATACAACATGTATTCCTTAAGTTGTGCTTACCTGATCTTGTAGTGACATCACTGGATTATTTTTGGTAGTGTTGATATGAAGAACATGGTATTTATTCTTTGCACACAGGTCATAGGCAATATTGGTAAAAGAGGTGCTTGCGGTTTTGGGGACTCTGTTATAAATGATCACCATGTCATCTTCCTCATCTAAAGCTGCATCTTGCCGAGGGCCATCCATTGTATGACGTTGCTCAATTTCTCGGACTTCATGTCTTGCAATAGCCCTTTCTGCAAAGAAAAAGAGAAAAACTCAGTTTTTAAAGAGACAATAAGGAAGTTATGAAACACTGAAAATAATTTCCTACACCTGGAATATAATGTTCTTTTCCAAGAATTGGGTAAGAGCAGATGAGGAAATGTTTGGAGGGCCGAACATCAGAACTACCTTTGAAGGATGATACGTCCTATATAATAAAAGCCTAATATGCTAAGTGCCTGGTCGTCCAGTCAGCCATTCAACCAAAGCGTAATATGCTAATGATATGCTAAGGATGCTCAACTGCTCGCTATGACGTGCACTGACCACCAGGGGCCTGACGCTCCAACTGTTAGATTAGCTTGCTGCTGTGGTCCGGCTGATCAGGACTAAACAAGACAGGCCCTCCCATGGTCCCTCCCACATCCCTCCCAGCCCTGACTGTTCACCGGTGGGGTACCTCAGCCTGGCCTGTGCCCTCTTGCAATCTGGGACCCCTCGGGGGATGTCGGAGAGCCAGTTCCGGCCCAATCCCGCAGGCCGGGCCGAGAGACCCCATTGGTGCACAAATTCATGCACCGGGTCTCTAGTATACATATAAAACAGAACAAAAGAATACCACAGACCAGAGAGTTCTTCAGTGTAGTTCAAAAGTCACTTTATAGTCTAATAGAATTTCCATAGCTTGCCCTAATTCTCAAAAACACAAAGCTTATATGGAATACTACATTTTATAGTAAAAAAAATGCACTTAAAAAATACATCACTTAAAATGTAAGCAAAGATTTTGAAATTTACTATTTGGGATTTAGTTATTCCCTGATTTATCAAAAGGTATTAGGGCAGTGATTATTGTGCCATGCCAGCACAGCCATGGGTGAACCTGAATGGAAGGGGTGGTGGGGTGGTGAAGGATTAGAAAGATAGACAAGAGAATAAAGCTAGGGCTAGGTGGGATGCTGCCCTCTCATTTGAGAGACAGTGCCAGATTTCCACGAGGCAAAGTCAAGATATTTACAATGCTCTCGCGGGTTTCAAATCTTACTCAATTACATGAACCTGAACTCTATCAAGTCCACATCACTCAGCCTCCTGGGGCCACAGGTTCGGACCATAAGGTCAAGCTTACAACTATAGCCTTTGGCTATAATTGTGCTGGGACTTGCACATGGCTTTCCCATGAGAGGCTCGTGCCCTCTCATTAGTCCAAGGCTTAAACCTGTCCAAATGCTGTAGCCGCTCTCCACAGATTATAAGTGCTGATTTTGATTTTTGGGTAAGAAGAGTGGAAATAACACCATCACAAAACCTTTTTCTTTTTGGTGTTGCATTACAGATAAATCCTGGCTATGTTTATTCCTGAAACCTCATGGTTCCTCTAATTCAAATCCCTGTCTACCACGTAGTTTAAAAGCAATGACATTTTGCTTTCTACTACTCCCAATTTAATGGAAAGTTCAGTTTCAAATATTTTTTAGAGGAAGAGAACAAGAAAGAGGGAAGGAAGAAATGAAGGAAGTAAATCTCTAACAAGACTGCAAATTTCTTTGCACAGAAATAGCTGCTTACACCTACTATCACCGGATCTTTGTGTAAGCTATTGCACCTTCCTTAAATTAAACACTTTTCCATTCTCTCTCTATCCCAATCCTGCCTGGTGAATTCCTCAACCTTCACATTGAATTTAATCATCACTTGCAAGGAAAACATTACCTGCTCTCCCTAACTAGGTCAAATTATACACTGGCATGTATGTATGCACAGTGTACCTCATACAATGTCTTGTACTTATCATAATTGCAACTTTACATTATATATGTATTGTTATAAGCGTCTGTCCACCATAATGCCTATGAATTAATAAAGTGACATGAAAAAGCAATGTGCTATAATTATAGTAACAAATTCAGGCTTCCAATATTGTTGGACCACGAATATTAAATTTTGGTTCAGAAAATAAGGTCACCATGTTACAGAGAGCACATTCTGAGCGGATGATTCACACTCAGAAGACTTGAACTAAAGTTCCAGACCTACTGCTTATTAGCAGTGGGCTTTGCAAAACAAGAAGAGAAGCACCTATATTCTAGATGTATATGCATATATATGTATCATTCCCCCCCTCCCTTTGGACAGTTGGATGGAAATGTGAGGAGAAAGATGAGCTTAATGTTGAACATACCTTTGGACTGCCTGAGACATCAGGAGATGTTATGTAGGTAAGTGGGCAGATAGGCTGAGAGTTGAGAATAATGGTTCAAGTAGAAGAAATCTGGGAAAACCATGGGAATGAATGAAATTGCCTAATAATCTAAAATATGTAGTATGGGAAGAGATGCTAAGATAGAATCTAAGGAAATACCAACTCTTAAGGAACAAGTAGAAAAAGATAAACCACAGAAAGAAGTAGCAATGCAAAGAAAAAGAAACAGGACAGACTTCTAAGAAGCACATACCACATTTTAGAAAACATAATATTTTTCAGATAGACAGGGCTTTCCAAATGAACCTATAAATCAAAGTAGCATATGATGCATCTACAAAGGATTTGGAAATTGTCTCAAATTAAACTGAGCAAGTGTTTATGAGAGCCTATGTACATTATTATATTAGATAATTTTTTAAACAATTTTATCTTCCAAACAACTTCAAACTGTCATCATAGCCCAAACTACTAAGGTATTGTTATGTCTACACACCTTCCTTTTTCTACTGAGAGAAGTAAAACATGCTGCTGTCACTCAAGTGCTGACAGAGATGTGAGGGCTTTCTCCAGCAGCCCAGATATGCCTGAAGCTGCCTTTAAAATTAAGATTCACCTGCTATCAACAATGCTAGTTTACTTTCCCTAGTTTTTCTGAAATTAAGTATTTAGAAAAGCAGATTTCATGTTATTTCACAAATGGGTATCCATTTGACCTATAGGAAACATAAAGATTACAGAAAAACTACAATATTAAAAGTTTCTGTAATTATTCTTCCACTTAAAATTTTTAGACCCAAAAATTATTTTGAAAATTAACTAATCAGAAATATTTTTTACAAGAAGTTATTACTTAGTCTGTGGAATTTTTATTCTGTAAGGTGTTAAAACTCCACCTGAACCATGAAACTAACATGTTTTCAAAATTAATCACTGTTCTTGGTTCATTATGTGTATTAAATTATGTGTATTAAATTAATGAACTGTATATGTCATACAATTTTTTAAAATTTCTTAAAATATGAAAAGGTACAAATATGGAGTCACTGCTTTCTTCATTTAAATTACATATATATGAATTTTCTATTTTTCAAGTACTTTTACTGCTTAAACAAACAAAATAATTACTGCCACAGTGTAATGCCAAAAACAACATAAAGGATTAAAATAGTTTGGAAAATTAAGAGAATTTTTGCTAGTGATATGTTTATAAAATCAAATCTCAGCAGGCTGAACAATAACAGTAACTACTGCAATAACAGTATCTACTGTTAAAGCTAAACTATTTTCTTTTGTGACATTACTTAAAACTACTAAGATTGCTTATAATACAGACATATTCTTTACTTACTAAGTATTTGATAGTTCCAATTTTTTCCCCCAAAGATGTTCTGCATCTACTTAGTACAGCTTCTTCTGAGACTCTTGTAAATCAATGGGGAAGCTTTATTACAGCACGTTTGTAGTGCACTTTGAGAAAGTAGGCAGTATATTTAAAACAGTTAAGATGCATTTTGCAGTAGTAGTGTTTTATCATGTTTGATTTATGAATTATAAAGATTGCCATACAACCTATTTCAGAGCCACCACAAAGTATATAGTGTACAAACAACATGAGGTGCAGTCTGAAAGTCATGAAATTACAGGCAGGCCAGGCCACACTAGCACAAATGTGCCTGACTCTGAACTCCATGGCAATTCTAGGTCTTCTGGGCTCCTTGCTGAAAGTGGCACATACCTTAACTTAACAAATTTTTCCATGTGGCAGATGATCAACAAATTCAAGTCTTTTAAAAGACCATTCATACCAGCGATAATAGTGCATTAAAGGCCTCATGTAATAAAAGAATATAATGATCAAGCTAAGCATAGAACATTGCATTAAACAGACCAACCTAAATTCTACACAGCATTAAAGTCACAAAGTTATATGTGTACGTATATATATATATGTGGGTGTATATCTGCATATATGTGTATGTATATATGTATCAGACTACAGAAAAACTGAAGAGATATTTTTTAACTAGTGTATCTTTAAATGACTAATTTTTTTATAACATTTAAGATTATTGTTTTGGGTAACACCTTTTTTTCTTTGAACATTTAATTAAATGTTCAATGCATTAAATAATTTACAGAGAGGAATAAGCTATGTGTTTTATATAAATTAAAGGACCCATGAATATAACCTCCTTGCTCCACTAAAGATCAATTTTGCAATGGTCTCAGCAGAAAATAAACAGTTCACAAATGTTCAAAAAGTGTAGTATTTCTGTACTGTGGATAACAGTTTAGTATTAGAGGGATAAAAGAAACAACAAAAGGAAAGAGCAATAAATTGCCTTGCCTTCAAATACTGAAATTTCTGCACGTTAAAGTAAAAAGTATACAAGAGTTAGATAAAAGGTGAAGAAAGGAAAAGGACATTAAGGAAAAATGATCAAATTTCAATATCTATAATTACAGGAAGAAAACATAGACATTGGCATATTAATTTTACGACTTATGTAGATAATAAGCTAAGGTTCTTTGTAAGAGATTTAAACCATGTATATATGCATAATGGAACACAGCAAAAATAGTCATTAGTGGCTCATAATGACTTTTGGGGTCATGAACTCCTTTGAGAATGTAATGAAAACCATGAACCCCCCTCTTCAAAAAGGTTGGCTTGTGCATTTCAGGGCTTCCTCTTAAAGCCCAACCATGGGCATGCAGTGTGGGCTGAGGGGGTGACCCCAGATAAGTACTCCTAGAAAAATGACTCCTAGGACAGCATGGCCTTAAAATTAACTGCTTAAAGTTTATAATTGTTCATAATAGTTCATGAAAGCATTTTTATCATGAGCAATTATGAGGTTACTGACAAGTAAGGATTGTAAGCAAAGAGAAATCACAGAGAAAATGGGCAGTGTCTACCCAAGAAATGTATATGGGTGAGAGTGCCCAGGGGCCAAAAATGTGACCAAGTAGATGCTTGCAGGTAGAGGAGATTTTGCTTTTCCTTTTTTAAACACATGTGAAAAATCTCTGGAAGAATTCCAGAAATATCAGAATGGTTTTTTAATTGAGAATGAGGTCCTGGGTGAACATATGGGGTCAAGACCAAAGGAAAAATAGGTTCCGTACACATTCACAGGGTTAGTGCAAGGAAAACTGGTATTATCAGTTTTTGGACACAGTGAATTTCAGGTGCCCATAGAACATCCAGGTAATAATATGTAAGGTGCTGAAGACAAATCTCAGGACAAAGTTCTGAACTAAAGATAGAAATTTAGGAGTCAGCAACTGATGTCAAAGGAGTGAATGAAATCATGAAGGCAAAGTATAGAGCCTATATATATGAAAGCCTAAGCAACAGGCAAACTGGCCAACCCACCAACTGGCCAGTAGTTATGATGTGCACTGATCACCAGGGGGCAGACACTCAATGCAGGAGCTGCAGAGTTGCAGTGACTTGGCAGCTGCGGTTCTTGGGTGACACACTGGGAACTAGAGAGGAGGGAGCCCGATTCCGGGGTGTGTCACCCGAGAACTGCCCTTTCGCAATCTGGGACCCCTTGAGGATCTCGGAGAGCCGGTTTTGGCCCAATCCCTGCAGGCCAGGCCGGGGAACTCCACCAGTGCACAAAGCCGTGCACTGGGCCTCTAGTTAAAAATAAACATCAAAGCAGACTTTGGAGACCAATGGACTTTGACCTCTTTTAGCACACTATCTACTTATAACACATATGTACAACCGAAAACAATCCTGCAACATTAGTGCTAAATCATGTGCTTATCTACTAACAAATATTTTGTTTTTGATCATATTGTCCACTTTTAACTATCCATATTTAGTGCATTTCAACATATACAGCAGTTATGAGACACATATCCTTGCTTCACATTTTACTGATATGCCTTTGGAATACTTTTTTGAGGGCTTGATGAGTTTTGTAATTCACAAAACATATATTTGGGCCTTATCACCATACAATGCATTTAATAAAATAAATCTCTGCTAGGAATTCTTAAAGGAAAAATAAAGATATGATGATGTAGCAGATGTGAAGAAAGTGAAAAGAAAATTATTCAGAGAAGAGACAAATTTTTTTTAAATGGAAACACTGAAGGAAAAATACAATGAGGGACTAATTATATGTAAGCTTTGTAATCCAGCTAAAATATTAATTTTGATATTAAACTGGTAAGAAGATTCACAAATTTCCTAAACTTTTAGGAAGTTCAAACTGCCATTGAAATAGATGTGCTTTGATTGTTGAAATAAATACCATACCAAGAAGAGGAAAGCATTTTCAAAGTCAAGAATGAAATGCCAATGCTGTCTACAAAGCTGATTTCCACACTTCAACAACTGCACCTGGTACTCCACTGACTAGCAAGTAAAAAGGATAGGAGTAACTAGGACTCAACCCCAGCTGGGTTTGGAGATCATTAACTAAAACCTAAGGCAGCAGCTGTTTGAAAATTAGAATTAGCGATGCTGAAAACTTGCCATTATTTCACTAGAACTTGAAATACATCATATTCTAGAGCAGTGGTTTTCAACTTGAGCATGCATCAGAATGACTTGCAGAATCTGTTAAAATACAGACTCCTGCCTTCCCATTTTCTCCAGTTTCACTTAATCAGATCATTTAATCTTAATGGGCAAATATCAATTTTATAATTATAAATAGGGATTTAAAATTTTAAGAAATCCCATCAAGTAACCTTGTTCCTAAATTTTAATTATCCTTAAAAACCATTTTGTTTTACTTAAACTAATTAGTTCCAGTTTATCTTAAGAAAGAAATAAAGAATGAAAAGAGGAGAGAAAAGAAAAGGAAGTAAACAGAGAGAGCAAGAAAAGAGAAAAGCCAAAATTGAGAAACAAACTGGGACTCCATTAGAAATAAAATGGCCTCTGAAGTTGAGAAATTATGCCACACAGAATTCTTTTCATTTTTAATTTTTAAAAAATATATATTTATTGATTTCAGAGAGGAAGGGAGAGAGATAGAAACATAGAAACATCAATGGTAAGAAAGAATCATTGCTGGGCTGCCTCCTGCCCGCTGCCTACTGGGGATTGAGCCTGCAACCCCAGGCATGTGCCCTGACCAGGAATCAAACCATGACCCCCTGGTTCATAGGTTGATGCTCAATCTCCAAGCCACAGCGGCTAGGCATGCTACAGAGAATTCTTCCATAATATGTTAGTTATGGATGAAATGGCAAATGATACCTACAGAGTCATAAACCAGAGTTAACAGAAATGTATTAGACAGGTTCCAGTGTTGTTCTAATATGCTTTGTAATGGCTCCTATTGATACAGTTTTTAAACATACTCATAAATTTGAAAGTCTTGGGAGTTGGGAGACTTAGCAGTTTCTTTTGGAAGACTTGGAAGTCTTGGGACTTGGTAGTCCTTTTGTTATGCAAAGTTGGTTTAAAATTCAAAAGTCAATGCAATTTACTATGTTAACAAGCTAAAAAAAAAAAACATACAATCATCTTAATACATGCAGAGAGAGCATTTGACATAATCCACATCCATTCATGATAAAAATCTCAGCAAACTAGTAATAGAGCTTCTCCAAACTGATAAGAGAACATCTTTGAAAAATCTACAGCTAACATCATTCTTTATTGAAAGGCTGGATCTTTTCATCCTAAGATGGAAGTAAGGAAAAAAATGTCCACTTGCATGCTGGGTTAACAAAGCCAGACCCAACCTCCCCACAAAAAAGCATACATACTGTTTAAATATATCCTATCTAATAAAGACGGAATATGCTAACTGACCCTCACACTGTCGCAAAGATGGCAGTGCCTACAGCCAATAATGAGGGAATATACTAATTGCTGTCCCACCCTCAAAGATGGTGGCACCCACAGCCACAAGATGGCCGGCAGGGGAGGGCAGTTGTGGGTGACCAGGCCTGCAGGGGAGTGCAGTTAGGGGCCACCAGTCCGGCAGGGGAGGGCAGCTGTGGGCAACCAGGCCTGCAGGGGAGGGCAGTTAGGGGCCACCAGTCCAGCAGGGGAGGGTAGTTAGGGTGACTGGGCTGGCAGGGGAGGGAAGCTGGGGGCGATCGGGCCGGCAGAGGGGCAGTTAGGCATCTATCAGGCTGGCAGGGGAGTGGTTAGGGGTGATCAGGCTGACAGGCAAAAGCAGTTAGGGGCAATCAGGCAGGCAAGCAGTTGGGAGCCAGCAATCCCCACAGGGATCGGGCCTAAACTGGCAGTCGGACATCCCCCGAGGGGTCCCAGATTGGAAAGGGTGCAGGATGGGCTGAGGGACACACACCGCCCCCCCCCACCCCCGCACGAATTTTGTGCACCAGGCCTCTAGTATAGTAATAAACAACAAAGTTGTTCGTTTCATGAAGTTCACCTTTTGGTTAACTGTTTGTTCCCAAATAGTTTACACCAATTATATCTAATATTGTAATTCTATGTCAATGATACATGAGTGCAAAAAGTAAGATGTCTGTTGAAATTCAAATTGGTTACTCAGGGAAGACCAGTAAAAATTGGTCTTGAATCAAATATTGACAAGATAATTGCAAAAACTTGAAGAAAAAATATCTGAAGATCTAAATTGCTTTGTAAAGGTCTTAAATTATTTTTGTTGTTTTAAGGAAACCCAATTAGGAAAATACAGACTAAGTATTATTAATATGCTTTATAAAACAAAAGTAATGTGCAACTCCTATAAGTAGACCCATTCTCAAAGAAAAAAAATTCTTTTGTATTTTTGACATGTGCATTAATGAAGCACATATATATTCTGACTCAAAATATTTAAGGTTCAATTCCCACATTCATCAAACAAAAAAAATAGGGGATTAATACCACTGAATAAAAGAGTTCCTAGAGTCTTTTGAATTCATTTTTTTCCTACTGTAAAAGCTAATGCACTCCAGAAAAAGATGGACTCACAAAACCAGAAGGAATAGGAAAAATAACATAGCTTACCATCCAAATATAACCATGGTATATATCTCGGGACATTGCCTTACTGTTTTTGCCCCTATGCTTTTATTAAACAGTAATCATGACATAAACAGATACTGTTGTATTTTGCCTCTTCTCCTTAACTTTATAAACATGCTATTCCTCTCACATTATTGAAAACATTATTTCAAATAGTTGCATCTGGCACAGGCTTTCAAAATTACAGAAGCCACAAATACAGATTGATGTTTATACTAAGGTACAAAAAGAGTCATTCATTTCTCTTCTTGAATTGAAAAGTAGGAATTAAAGATAATATGGAATGAGAAGAGCTAAAAGTTGAATTCCTGATGAGGACACCATAAATAACTGCTATTTTTTTTTAAGACCTGTCTTATTATTTCTCCCCTTTATTCTCATTATCTCTGTATATTCAAATCGATAATAGCAGCCTCTCAGAAAGACTAAAACAACCAGAAAATTGCTGCTAACTCAAAAAGCAACCTGTGACAATTATCAAAGCACTTTCCACTTCAAAGGTAAACAGTGAAAACAATTACCTATGTGGAGTTTTAAAAGGAGCTTCAAAAATATCCCTATGTGTTAAGACAGAAATACATCCTGACATTTCATGCCTAGTGTCTAGCTGCTGCTTTCCTCTGTTTGCATTTTAGGGAATCAATACAATAAATATAATAAAGACGACAGAAATGGTAATGATGTCAACTAGAAAGCTAAGAACAAGGAGAGATGTAATGTCCAAAAATGTGGGTACCAACTGTAACTGTTATTTACTTAATGGACTCTATATTCCTATTTTCTAGTTCCCTATTAGCAAAAGTAATGTCAAATTTCAAAATTTCGTGACTGAATAATGCTATTATGATTCAATATTACAGAACCATTTTCCTGGTGTTTTGGACTGTTGATTATTTACCAAAGATTTGTTCTAAGACCAACTTTTAATGGCTCTACATAAAATTTAAAGTATTTTATCTTAACTGCTCTGAGATTCAGAATACAAGGCGCACTTTCAGTTCTCTCCAACTTTTTAAAAATATTTTTGGAACCTGAAGAAAATTTATTCCCACAGAATACACTAAGGCACAAATAGTCACCCAGCTAAAATACAAAACAGATATATCTACTAGTATACATGCATTTTGTGGCTACATATACCCATTTGTTGATAAATACCAAAGCTAAAAATAGAAACAAAGACTTGATGCATTTAGTAAAGTCCTATTTAAGAATCATTATTAAGCACATAAAAATATGCACATCAGGTTTTTTTCAACAAGAAAGATATCATCTTGGTCCCAAATGACCATACTCAAAGCAGGGCAAAGACTAACTATGCAGAATATAAGAAAGACAGGACTGTAACAAAGTCTTTATTTACTTTCACTTCTGACTGCATTAGAATGTAGTAAATACCAAATCTCCACTAGTTGGTTCTTCAAGATAGGAAAAATAATAATAAATCCAGTAACTGTTCTGCTTTCAATAAATATAGAATATAATTTCTATTGGTTATTAAATCAATTATGTGAAAGGTACTTTAAACAGGTTTATTTGGTTTCTAAAACTGGTTCAATCTCAAGGTTTAACTTAAAGATACCTATAAAATAATCCTATAGTCCTTATAATGCTCACCTTAAAAATTTAACAGTCCTTAAATTTATAAAATTGCCTACTGTCTACCCAAAATCATCAATAGGAAATAGAATTAATTCTAAGGATATAGACCTAGGTTGTTACTCCTTCCCATTAGCCTCTCTCCCCACAAAACAGAACTTAAAATATTATGATGTTCCTGCCTTTCTAATATCACTTCTTTGTGTTATAGTATATTTTGAGTTAAAAGGCAAATTAATGAAATGGTACTCTATATGAAAGATTATATGCATCCCCTTACACAAATGTGTCCATTCTTCACAAGCAAAATCTAATCTTGCAAGGGTGAAAAAGACAAAGAATAGAATAACATGACTCTTATTGCCTTCATTTTAAATGACCACCATAAAAGGAGTTGGGTGTTAGAAATGCTTTTAGTAAGCATTGTAGTCGTTCAATTTTTCCTATGGTCTAAAGCTTTTAAAAAAAGCTAAGAAGGAAATTCCTATGGATCATATACCTTTTACACAGAATTTCATTTAACATATTCCCTAATATACAGTATTACAAAATACAGCTAAATATAAACTATTTAGTGAAGATTATGGAAATACATAATCTCCAATAATACATTTATCACCTTGATGCTCTTTAAATACTAACATATAGGCTTTTTCATCAGGAAACTAACACGATATGAAGAAAAAGGCGTATGAGTTTAGATATATTTGGTGGGCAATGCAAGAGAGCACGTCCTCTCGATTTAACACCGCTAAGATCTTCCTCCTAACAAAGATTCTTCATTACCAATTACTTCACAGGGTCTTCATTACCAATTACACAACAGGATCCTTGGATTTCATTCATTCCAGTTTATCAATTATGTGTCAAAAATCCCCATGATGAAATGGATAAAATGATATGATGTCTGAGATAGGCTACAGTGGGAAGGGGAGGGAATTATAGATAAAATAAGATTGTATGAGTTGATAAGTATATAAGAATTCATTTTACTATTCTAGTTATATATACAACTTGAAAACAGCCATAATTCAAAAATATATATAATCTCAGCTTCCACAATTTATTAAAATATTTAAACAATGGCATTTATAATTATTACTAGAGGCCCGGTGCACAAAAATTTGTGCACTCGGGGGGAAGGGGGGTCCCTCAGCCAGGCCTGTGCCCTCTCGCAGTCTGGGACCCCTCAGGAGATAACGCCCTGATGGCTTAGGCCTGCTCCCTGGTGGCAGAGGGCAGGTCCAATCCCTAGGTGCAGCCCCTGGTCGGGCTCAGAGCAGGGCCGATTGGGGAGTTGGGGCGCCGCCCCCTGTCATGCACAGAGCAGGGCAGATTGGGAGGTTGTGATGCCATCCTCAGTCACACTCAGGGTAGGGCCGATTGGGGGGTTGGGGCACCGCCCCTGTCACACTCAAGGCAGGATCGATGGGGAGGTTGCGGCGCCACCCCCTGTCATGCACAGAGCAGGGCCAATCAGGGGGATTGGGTCTCCGTACCCTGTCACGCACAGAGCAGGGTCAATCAGGGGGTTGGGGAGCTCCCCCCTGTCATGCACAGAGCAGGGCCGATCACGGGGTTGAGGAGCTCCCCCTGTCACTCACAGAGTAGGGCCGATAGGGGAGTTGGGGCACCGCCCCCTGTCACACTCAGGGCAGGGCAGATCAGGGGGTTGGGGCGCCGCCCTCTATCACCCACAGAGCAGGGCCGATCAGGGGGTTGGGGCGCTGCCACTGTCACACTCAGGGCAGGGCCGATGGGGAGGTTATGGCTCGACCCTGTCACACACAGAGCAGGGCCCGTGTGAGGGGAGGGGGAGGTTGGAGCGCCGCACCCTGTCACACACAGAGCCACAGAGCTATCAGGGGGTTGGGGAGCTCCCCCCTATCAGGCACAGAGCAGGGCTGATCAGGGGGTTGGGGCGCCTTCCCCTGTCACAAACAGAGCAGGGCAGATAGGGAGGTTGTGGCCCCGCCCCCTGTCACACACAGAGCCACAGGGCAATCAGGGGGTCCATTGGGCGCTGCCCCCTGTCACGCTGATCCCGGTGCCGGGAGGCCTGGTGGCTCCGCTGATCCTGGTGCTGGGAGGCATATTACCCTTTTACTATACAGGGTAGAGGCCTGGTGCAAGGGTGGGGGCCGGCTGGTTTGCCCTGAAGGGTGTCCTGGATCAGGGTGGGGGTCCCCACTTGGGTGCCTGGCTAGCCTGGCTGAGGGGATGATGGCTGTTTGCAGCTGGTCACACACCCTTCAGTGTGGGGGTCCCCACTGGGGTGCCTGGCCAGCCTGGGTGAGGGTCTGAGGACTGTTTTCAGGCCGACTGAAGCTCCCAACTGCTCCTTTTTTTTCTTTTTTTCTTTTATTCTGGGCCAGGTTTAGCTCTGGCTCCAGCTCTGAGGCCTCTGCTGCTGAAAGAAGGTATCTGGCTTGTTTCGGCTCTATAATTGAAACAATATATAACTACAGCTCTGAGATCCCAGGCTCGCTGAAAGCAGGTTTCTGGGGTTTTGTTTAGCTTCTATATTTGTTACAATGTTTCTTAAACTGCAAGCTCAGAGGCCGGCAAGGCAGGCGGGGAACGTTGGAGTCCTCCGTCACTGAAGCAAGCAAGCCTCATGTTAGTATCAAGCTGCCTGGTTGCCGGCCGCCATCTTGGCTGGCAGTTAATTTGCATATCTCGCTGATTAGCCAATGGGACGGGTAGCGGTTGTACGCCAATTACCATGTTTCTCTTTTATTAGATAGGACTAGGGGCCCAGTGCACAAATTCGTGCACCTTAAAAGGAACTGTGGGCCATGATTCTGTGCTGGGCACAGGGTCAGGTCTCAGCCCATCCTCTGAACCCCTGTCCAGCCTATCTCGCCACAGCAGTGGGGGCAAGCGGGTCTGGCACTGGCAGCATGTTCGAGCACCAGGCAGGACAGCAGCACAGGGGAGCAAAGAATTTTCAGTAACCACCAGAGGCTCACCCAGATGACAGCGACCAGCTGTCTGGCACCCCCGCTCACCTGTTCCACCATCCCGCTGTGGCCAACGCCCACCATGTTCTGCACTCTGCCGCCCGCTGCCAATGCCCACCATGTCCCATGAGCACCCCCTGGTGGTCAGCGCACGTCATAGCGACCGGTTGTTAGGTTGTTCCGCCATTCGGTCTATTTGTATTTTAGGGTTTTATATATATAGATTTTTCAATCCAGAGGCTCATCCTGATTAAAAGATTGGGTTTACAATACACTAGATGGATTAGGAAAAACCAAAGACTGATAATGAGTCAGATGAAAGGAAGAATATTATTTTTATAAAGAGCAGTAACTACAGATGGTAAAAATGAACCAGCTGTTCATCCAGAAAATCTGTAGAAGTTAATATGGAGCCTAATCAAAACTTTTAATTACACTGGTCGTCCATATACATCTACTCCATAGCTTTTAGGGCAAGAATATCTGTTATTGGGACTACATTCACTGCCAAAATAATTGTGGGGAAAAAGTAGTAAAGGGAAATAAAAAATGCATTATTATTAAAAACAAAAATTACAGTAGGTAAATAGTAAACTGGACTGTGAAAAAAGAGTATCCTGATTACTTAGAAAGTTAACTCCTGATAGTAAAGAGCTGCCACTGCCAATCTAGAATAATCTATGACAATCTAGGAATATTGGCTCTGAGATAAACAATTAAATAATTTCCTCCACTAATTTACAAATGAATCAACATAAAAAGTATCAAATGTATCAATAACAGAAATATAGTGACCTTAAAATTGGAAGCTAGTGGTTCACATTAGATCTTCAATTAAATTAGCATTTTAATATTAAGATCTATTTTTTAGCTTTAATATATAAAATTATGCAGAGTTGGGAAAGAGAACTAACATACCAATTACTCCAAATAGATAACTTTTAAACCAAAACTATTTATAATACTACTATCATTAAATATAAAGGAGCTTATGATTTATAAGGCTCACATCATAGTATCAATTTTAAATGATTGTCTATAAGTCAAAACTTTCTCATGAGCCTGGTACTCTCAGTGTGCTCATGAACAATTCCTTTAGTATGAGTTATTTGCAGAATAATATTTATTGATTAACTGATATATTTAAGAGCAATTATTTTCTTAATTTTCTTTAGCTATCATTACTGGAGTCCTATTAAACATGTCACAGACTATTTTACATTTTATAACCATCTTGCAATAATCCTATCTAATAAAGTGGGAATATGCTAATTGACACTCACGCCATCGCAAAGATGGTGGCGCCCACAGCCAATAAGGAAGGAATATGCTAATTGACTGCCCCACCCTCAAAGATGACAGCAACCACAGCCACAGGATGGCGATGCCCAGTCCCCTCAGCCCTGCTGGAGCAGCAGGTGCATGGCAAGGCTGGGCCTGCCCCTAGGAGGGCCCGGACGCTCCGTGCACCTGCCTCCAGAGACCCCCAGTCCCCTCAGACCCCCAGCCACCCAGGGCCGGCCCGAAGCACAGGCAAGCCTCGGATGGTGGCTGCCCAGCCACCCAAGGCCGGCCCGAGGCCCAGGTAACCAGGGCCAGCTGAGGCTTGTGCTGCCGGCAGTGGCAGTTGCAGAGGTGTGATGGGGCATCACCTTCCCCTGATCGCCAGGTCGCCTCCCGCCTCTGAGGGCTCCTATACTGAGAGAGAGGGCAAGCTGGGCTGAGGGACACCCCCCCCTCTAGTGCATGAATTTTCATGCACCAGTCCTCTAGTTGTTAATAATTAACTATGTGTAATTCAATTATCTCTTGTGATAAGAAAGAATGGTGCATTGAGCAGTAAATTATGACATAAAATATTTTAATTATAATATGGTGATAGAGTGAAACATTTTTTCTTCACAAAATATATTTTTAACCCTAACCGGTTTGGCTCAGTGGATAGAGCGTCGCCTGCGGACTGAAGGGTCCCAGGTTCGATTCCGGTCAAGGGCATGTACCTTGGCTGCAGGCACATCCCCAGTAGGGGGTGTGCAGGAGGCAGCTGATCAATGTTTCTCGCTCATAGGTGTTTCTAACTCTCTATCCCTCTCCCTTCCTCTCTGTAAAAAAATAAAAAATATATATATATATTGATTTCAGAGAGGAAGGGAAAGGGTGAGAGAGAGAGAGAGAGAGAGACAAAACAACAATAGAAATCATTGGTCAGCTGCCTCCTTCACGTCCCCTACTGGGGATCGAGCTCACAACCTAGACATATGCCCTGACCAGGAATTGAACTGTGACCTCCTGATTCATAGGTTGATGTTCAAACACATCAGCTGTGCGAAACATTTTCCTTTTTTTCACATTTTCAATTTTGAAAGACTGACACCTAAACTTTTTCATCTGTTCTTTAAAGCAACTATCACCCAACATTTGTATTTTTAATTTTTCAAACCTGGCCATTTCTATTATCTAAATAACATTCTTTAGCTTATTATAATTTTAATTAATAATGCAATAACGACTTCAGCAAATTTTAAACAACTAAATATTAAGTATTCAGTCACAGAATTTAAGAACTAGGAAAGATAAGTGCCAAAGTGCTCCCTTAAGAACAAATAAGGACTCTGTACATGAGTGTAAATTAAATTCATTACTTCCTTAATCAATAAAGTTTTGCTACTAAAAAAAAAAAATTAGCCAAACTAAGTAGCACAATAATGCTTTAGCTGATTTGCATTCTGGAAGAAGCTCTACAGTCCTCATGGACTTGTAATAAAGTTTGTAGAATGGCAAGTATTGTCTCATAGATCAGTGGTTCTCAACCCTGACTCCACATGAGAACCATCATGGAAGCTTTAGAAAATGTGAACAATTGGGCTTCACTTCAGAGAGTCTGATTTAATTGGTCTTGGTTAGGGTGAGGGCATAAGTATTTCTTTGAATCTAGGCCCATTCCATTTTGCAGATGAGAACTTTGAGAACCAATTAACTTATTCTTAGTGTACGAGACTCGGGAGTCAAGGAACTGACTTTCAGTACAGTAGTCCCCCTTACCCATGGTTTTTCTTTCTACGCTTTCAGTTCCCCAAACATTAAGTGGAAACTATCAGAAATAACGAAGCTTTAAGTTGCATTCCATTCTGAGTAGCATGATGAAGTCCATTTCTGTCCTATCTGGGATGTGAATTAGACCTTTGTCTAGCATATCCTCACCATATATGCTGTTTACTCCGTAGTCAAGTGAGTAGCCACCCTGGTTATCAGATGAACTGTTTGGGTATCACAGTTAATTACTTGTGTTCAAGTTACCCTTATTGTAATAATGGCTCAAAATGCAAAAGTAGTGATGCTGACAATTGGAATATGCCAAAGAGAAACTATCAAGTGTGTGTGTGTGTGTGTGTGTGTGTGTGTGTGTGTATATATATAGGAAAAAACATAGTATACATAGGGTTTTGTACTATCCACTATTTCAAGTATCCACTGGGGGTCTTGGGAAGTATCCCCTGAAGATAAGAGCTTTCCACTATAACCTATGCATAAGATTATATACAATTATTACAGCACCATTCTATATTCAGGATACTGGAAAAAAAGAAACATTTGTGAAATTTTTGTTTCCTTATTATTCATGCAAGATATAACAAAGTATAAGGAAAGCATTACATGGTTAAATTTAGGTTACCTGAAGGATTAATCATACCTTCCTTATGGTACAAATACATTAGTTTGTTACTCAAGAAAAATCCCAAAATAGATATTACTAAGCTAAATATTTTGTGATTTTCTTGAAAATATTTGTCCAGAGGATAAAAATAATGGGATAAGATTACAAAAGGTAAACAAGAAAGCTCGTTTAAGATTTAACTAGGCAGCAAATGAGATACTATATGTATGTTCCAGTGCAAAGCAATGATGAAAGAAAACAGTCTTTAAAATTAGTGTGGCAAAACTGCAACATGGCTTGCAGTAAGAGTTACAAAAATACCCCATCAACTTTAAACCAAGATGTGCCCATAGTAACTCTGTATATGAGTACCCTAGAGACCCTGGAGTTGAGGTGGCCTAGGGATAGGTATGAACTAGATGTAAAGAGCACTGTAACCCATAATTTTGTATCAGATGTCAAGGAAATTATAGAACAAATTCAGGTAGAAAATCTAGGTCAGAGACTCCTTGGATAATTTATTATTTCACAGGCAAGCCTTGTTTTTGACCGACTTCTTGCAAACATCATCACATTATTTCACCATCAGAACAAAACACAAACAAAAACAACCAAGTACCCCCTGCATCACCATCCCCACAAGAATGAATTCAATCTAAAAGAAAACAAGTGGGAAGGTTTGTTTCTCATGTCCAAAATTAGAATATCCAGATATTTATAGGGCAAATTTTTTACCTTTGCATATAATAGCCTCTAAATTTAATAAAGGTTAAAAAAACACAAAACCCAACACTTTATAGAAGATACATTTTTTCAGCAGGAAAATAATAAAAGAATGGCGGCAGTAAATATATATATGTAAAAGGCCAGGGTTGTAACAGCTGATCACGACCGAAGGCTGACCAACCCAGAAGTCCTTTAGTCAGCTCTGCTGCAGCCTGGTGACCCAGCACTGACTGTCCAGGAGGCTGAGACCCAGAGAGAGAGGCAGGGTCTGATCCACAACCTCAGTGGCAGCTGTTGATCAGTACTTGCCTCTCTCTTTCTCTCCCTCTTTCTTTCTGAGCTTTCCTAGCAGCCGGGCTTTTCTTTCTCTCTTGGCTTCTGCAGGGGCTGCTATTCATCCCCGCCTCTCCTATCAGGCCAGAGATAGGCCCAGAAATGCTGTCTGGCATAGGAACCGACTAATCAGAACCAAATGTGGGTGCTGTGAAGAACCAATGGCTGTCTAGGAGGCAAAGCTTTTGATGCTAACTGGCAT